>NC_081843.1:101068663-101378303 GCF_963259705.1 Myotis daubentonii | reverse complement strand
GCCAGCCCTGTTAGATGTTTTGAGTTTAATTATAATTTACCTCCCCTTCTCTGGACTCCAGTTAGTATAAAACAAAATTGAATGCTACTTAATTATATCATTTTTTTTTGAATAAATATTTATTGTTCAGATTATTACAGTTGTTCCCTTCCCCCATAGCTCCCCTTCACCCGGTTTCCTCCCCACCCCATGCCCTTACCACCCCCACATTGTCCTCATCCACAGGTGTAAGATTTTTGTCCAGTCTCTTCCTCTACCCCCCACACCTCCTTCCCCCCTGAGAATTGTCAGTCCACTCCCTTTCTGTGCCCCTGCCTATTATATTCACCAGTTTATTCTGTTCTTCAGATTTTTTATTCACTTGATTTTTAGATTCACTTGTTGATTGATATGTATTTGTTGTCACTTTGTTGTTTATAATTTTTATCTTTACCTTTTTCTTTCTCTTCTTAGAGAACACCCTTCAGCATTTCATATAATACTGGTTTGGTAGTGATGAACTCCTTTAACTTTTTCTTGTCTGTGAAGCTCTTTATCTGAGCTTCAATTCTGAATGATAGCTTTGCTGGGTAGTGTAATCTTGGTTGTAGGTTCTTGCTATTCATCACTTTGAATATTTCTTGCCACACCCTTCTGGCCTCATAGTTTCTGTTGAGAAATCAGCTGACAGTCGCATGGGTACTCCCTTGTAGGTAACTGTTTTTCTCTTGATGCTTTTAAGATTCTCTCTTTGTCTTTTGCCCTTGGCATTTTAATTATGATGTGTCTTGGTGTGGTCCTCTTTAGATTCCTCTTGTTTGGGGTTCTCTGCACTTCCTGGACTTGTAAGTCTATTTCTTTCACCAGGTAGGGGAAGTTTTTTGTCAATATTTCTTCAAATATGTTTTCAATATCTTGCTCTCTCTCTTCTTCTGGCACCCCCATAATTCGGATGTTGGTACGCTTGAAGTTGTCCCAGAGGCTCCTTACACTGTATTCATATTTTCGGATTCTTTTTTTCTTTTTGCTTTTCCGGTTGGGTGTTTTTTGCTTCTTCATATTTCAAATCTTTGACTTGATTCTTGGGATCCTCTCATCTGCTGTTGGATCTCTCTATATTATTCTTTATTTCGGTCAGTGTATGCTTAATTTCTGATTGGTCCTTTTCATATCCTTGAGGGTCCCACTAAATTTCTCAGAGGTTTCTAGAAGATTCTTGAGTAACCTTATAACCGTAATTTTGAACTCTATATCCAGTATTTTGCTTTCATCCATTTCTTTCGTTTGTGACTTGTTTCTTTGTCTCTGCATTTTGGCTGCTTTCCTGTGTTTGTTTCTATGTACTGGGTAGCTGCTAAGTCTACTTGAGTTGATAGTGTGGCCTTGTATGGTTGGTGTTCTATAGGGCCCAGTGGCTCAGCCTCCCCAGTCACCTGAGGTGGATGCTCTTGGTGCACCCCTATGTGGGATGTTTGCACAGTCTTGTTGTAGTTCCTTGATTGCTTTTGGTATCACTGGGAGGAATTGACCTCCAGGCCAATTGGCTGTGGTGACCAGCTGTGTCTACACTGGAAGATCTGTTGTGCAGGAGACACCCTTATGGGGCAGGACTTGCTTCAGTAGGGCTTTGGTGCTCACTGAGTCTGCCCCTTGAGTGTGTCTCTGATGGATGTGAAAAGTTGTAATCCATTATCATCTCCAAGGAGGTGCAAGGTCAGCCACTGTCTGGGGCCGCCCAGCAGGAGCTACAGACACATCTGCAGATTCCTTCTCTTTGTATGGGGTTTGGAAGTGCCCAGATGAGGTCCAGCTGTGAAGCAAGGCTGCTGCTGCTGCCAGGTAGTAGGCCTTCTTTTGGAACCTCTGGGGCTCTCTGACCCAGCTGCAGTTTGTTTTAGGTGAAAGGACAGGCCATTCATATGCAAAAGCCAATGCACACAGCTTGGGTGGGGTTGTAAATTGGGTGGAGCGGGTCTCTGGGAATCACCAGGCCGGAGCAAACAGCAATGGCTTCCCTGAACCAGAGAAGTCCCTGGTTCTCCACGTCCCGTGCACCTGTGCAGGAACAATGATTGCTGCGAGTAAGAGTAAGCCGCCCTCAGGTTCCTGTCCCAATGCCAGACAGTCCAGTTTCTCCCCGTATGTGTCTGGGTCCCCCAGAATCTTGCCCAGAACTGGAGTTCAGAGCAAGCGGGAGATGGTATCTCCCTCCTGGTTTAAAGAACAGCCCATCCAGGTGCCAGCACCTTCCGCGCCTCCGCACCTCTTACCGGTCTCAGTGCGCCTTCTTCACCTCTCTATTTGTGGAACTTCCACCCAGCCAGCTTTCCTGTGGTTCTGGGTGGTCGTTGTTCTGCCGTTTACTTGTAATTTTGATGTGGTTGTGAGAGGCAGCAGGTATAGGTGATTACCTATCCCGCCATCTTGGTCTACTTAATTATTTTAATTAAGAAAGATATTTAGGTGAAATGGTAAAACAGAGGCCTGTTCGGATTCCTTTGTTCACTAGAATTCTGTAGTGTTTTTCATTGGATGTCTTTAAACATTTTGTGGTGTAAGTATAAAGATGTGTACAAAATAAAGAACGAATCATATGCATCTCACCCAGGTTCAGTGATTATCAGCCTATGGGCAGTGCCCATCTTCACTGGATTGTTTTAAATTCCAGATATTACATCATTTTATCTGCAAATAGTTTAGTAAGTATCGACACATTAAATTGTACTTTTCTAAAACAACCACAATACCATGATCAAATCTTAAAAATTAATGGTAACTTATTTCATGTAGAATCAAAGCATTCAGATTTCTCTGATTGTCTTACAAATACCTTTTCATTAAGATCCAAACAAGTCCAAATATTGGTTTGATTTGTATGTCTCTTCATCTAAATACCACCCTTCCTTTCATTACCATTTATTAATTGAAGAAATAAGTTATTCATACTGTGGTGTTTCCCGCTTTCCAGATTTGGTCATTGTGTCCTGTGGAGTCATTTAGCACCATCCTGGATGCTCTGAATTTCTGTTAGTTATGTTGAGAGCCCTGGTCAGCTTCAAGTATGAGTGTGTGCATGCGTGAGTGTGCTTGGCACACCCAGTGGGTGGTGCTTGCACTTCCCATGTGTTACATCAGGAGCCACATAAGGTCCACTTCTTCCTGTCTCTGCAATATGAGAATTTGTCAGTGCTTCAAACACGGTGCCTCCAGCTCATCCATTCTGCTCTTCCCCAACAGCCTCTCACCTCATGGGTTTAGTACCAGTGGTAATATTGCTCATTAGCAGTTGTAGAACAGTGGTATTCTGTCATTCCTTCTCTTCAACTAGCTAGAATTAGTAAGTACCCCTGAGCTATTTTGTTAATCTAAAATAGAGTCCGTGCAGAGAAGGCATGGTAAATGCTTGACTCTTTCCCTTTGCTTGCCATTTTCAGAATAATGAGCTGTGCCCTTAGCAGCTTCTACATACACTTAATTTGTTTTTTCTTGTTGTTTTGTTACTTTTTTTTACCATCATCATGGATTGTAATGTATCTGGTATGCTGCAATCCATTGGAGTCATTTATGTTTTTATATTCAAGTTGTCCCCTAGGGGGAGCCCCTTCAGGCCAGGTGGTGCAGATGTCCTTTGCCGTGACTCCAGCAGTTTCAGCAGCTTCCTTGGTATTTGGTATGACAGCTTACTTTAGACTCTCAGTAGAGACTCATGGTATATTTCTTAATTAAAAAAAAAAAATTGCGCTAGCTCCCATCTCCAGGAAAGGCCTAGACACAATGACCAGCCCAATGATGTTGTGCACTCCTCACGCCCAGATTGTGGTCTCAGTACCATTTAACACAGAAGGAGGCCGAGCTCTTGGAAGAAAAGATTAATTTCAGATCTGGGACAGGAACTGTGCAAGATATTTCCTCTTCAAATATAATTAATGTGGGGGTTTTTCTTAACTGCTTTGATTTTATATTTATATCCTTTTCCCCTTACTTAACTCTTTTTTTCTTCTTTTTTATTCCTCACCTGAGGATATTTTTTCCATTGATTTTTAGACAGATTGGAAGGGAGGGAGGAGGGGGGAGAGAGAAAGAGAGAGAGACAGAGAGAGAAAGAAACATTGATGTGAAAAAGACACATCGATTGGTGCCACTGATGCTCCAACCCAAGCTGGGGATTGAATCTGCAACTGAGGTATGTGCCCTTGACAGGGAATTGAACCTGCGACCCTTTGGTCTGTGGGCCGACATTCTAACCACTGAGCAAAGCCAGCCATGGCACTCTTGTTTTTTAATACATTAATGAAATTACTTACTTGGTTTTGTGGGGGCTAAAACAAGTAATAATACTTTTTCTGCCATCTTCTAAGTATTTCTGGCTGGGCTCATAACCAAATTAACAGAGACAGATTAACAGGGAGAAATAAAAATTTAATATGTGTGCATGAGGAATTCACATAGGCAGGATAAAATCCATGAAAATTTCAAAGCGAGTGAGGCAGCGTTGGATAGATAAGATATTTTTGGACAGAAGAGCAAGAGGGGAGAATGGGGTATTAGCTTTCAGAAGTGAGACTGGGCGATGTGTAGGTAGTTGAGGAAGAGCAGAATAACCCGGCAGGCAGGTCTTTGCTGGGGACTCGGCCCTCTTGTTTGCCATATTTCCTTCAGATTCGGCCAAGCGGGGAGCGTCCCAAGATCTCCTCCTGAAGCAGGTTTCTCTGTCTGGATCTCTTGGGCAGGAAAGGGGTAGGGGGGGTCAAAGGCTCTTCCTGAGTCTTTTGTTTCTTAATAATCAGCCTCATGCCCTGGCCGACTTGGCTCAGTGGATAGAGCGTCAGCCTGCATACTGAAGGGTCCCAGGTTCGATTCCGGTCAAGGACACATGCCTGGGTTGTGGGCTTGATCCCCAGTAGTGGGCGTACAGAAGGCAGCCAATTGATGATTTTCTCTCATCTTTGATGTTTCTTTCTCTCTCCCTCTCCCTTCCTCTCTGAAATCAATAAAAATATATTAAAAACAATAATAATAATAATAATCAGCCTCACATCAGTATCCCAAAAAAGCATCTTGAGGGTCGCAGAATTTTGGTCCCTTCTGTTTATGAACACACGTTGGCCAGGTGAACATTTCCAGTAAAGACGTGTGTGAGCGCCACCTGATGTTGTCGTCCATATGGACTCGACATGTCTGCGTGAGTCGGATCCACAGCACATGCTCCCTTGTGCCTAGGCTTGCACACTCGCCAGGAGGAACGCGGACGTCTTCCTGAAGTACCTGCACAGGAACAGCGTGAGCATGCCGGGCATGGTGACGCACGTCAAGGCCCCGGAACAGCAAGTGAAAAGTGAGTCAGCCTGGAGGCACGCGTGACAGCGAGGGGAGGGGCTGGACGACATTGCCTGGAAACCCTATCCCGGGCTTCACTTTAAGGTCCATTTCACAGTATTAAAGCTCTGACTCATTATCTTAGCTTAGTAACAAAATATTAAATATACAGATTGGTAATCCTATGTAATAAAAGCCTAATATGCTAAGTGCCCAACTGTTGGTTCGACTGTTTGTTCTACCATTTGACCAACCATTCGACCAGTTGCTGTGATGTGCACTGACCAATAGGGGGCAGATGCTCTAACCAGTAGGTTAGCTTGCTGCTGGGGCCAGCCTATTGGGACTGGGCGAGAAAAGCCGGACACACCCCGAACGAATCCATACACCAGGCCGGTTTCAGCCTGATCCCCTCAGGCTAGGCCGAGGGACCTCTAGTTTATTCAATAAAGTTGAAGAATATACACAGGGAGAAAAGGTGTGATATATATTGGCATTGACTGTTTTGTTAAAGTAAGTAAAACTATTATAAATCAGGAAAAAATGCAAACGAGAATTATCTGCAGGTTTCATTGATTGTATGCTTTCCTCTGAACTCTCTCAGATATCTTGAATGAACTCTTCCAGCGGGAGAACAGGGTATTGCATTACTGGACCATGAGGAAGAGGCGGCTGGACCAGTGCCAGCAGTACGTGGTCTTTGAACGAAGTGCCAAGCAGGTCAGTAGCCCTGAGCGCCCTGCCCTCCACCCTGTATTCAGACCTCCATTCAGCAGGTTCACAACCACTTGCTAATGATCCAAACAATTGGGCCTTGTCATGAACAGTTTGTTCTGAAGAGAAACCCCCACAGCCTCATAAGGCATGTCTCTTGGTGAGTGTGGCCCTCAGCTTGTCTCCATTGGTTCAGACAGCAAATACAAGTGAGAAAAGATGATTTAAAAATCGTCATGGAATCTAGGCTCTGTGTTTGTGTAAATACTGTGGCGGGTGCCTTTTTCTATCCCTGTATTTATGTGTGCAAGATAAGAGTTCGTTCTTCAGATAAATCGAGCAAAAATGACGTAAGAAATGTGACAGAATGTCTAACAATTCAGTGTAGCCAACCACGTTCCTACACTTGGCTCATGCGGAGTCACCTGGAGGGCACGTGGGAAGTGTCCCCCTCTCTGAAGTCCGTTTGGGTAAAGTACTTCTGCCTGAACTTCAGTCATGGAAGGTCGTTTTAGGTGAAAGCCTGTCGCACCCCTAACTCGGACACAGGATCCCTGTCACTCCTCTTGGGCCTTCGCGGTAGCATAAGAACCCACAGGCCGCTCACATGCTCCAGGTCAGACCCGGACCAAGGCGCTTTCTGAACCCACCTGTCCGCCTACTGTGTGCTGTCGCAGGCCAGGCATTTAGTGAACTCTTACAGACTGAGAAAGATGGTGTCTTCCTCGCACAGGCTTCCTCTTCGGGAGCACGTTTGTTCCCTGTGGGTAAATGTTCGCCTCGCAGTGGGTGGCCTGGTCCCAGAGCCGGAGGAGCTGGGGGGCGCGGTCCGCGCACCTGGCATCCTGACTCGGCCTGTTCTCCTCTCGGCTGACTGTGCAGGTGTCGTCGTCATGTTCCCAACAGAGGCGGGAAGCAGTAATGTCTTTAATGGTTAAATTATGTTTGCTTACCATTGTATTTGCAAACAGTTCAGCCATGTTTGAGACTTACGGCAGCCTGGTTTTGTTCCTAATTAGAGATTGTTTCATAATTCTTTCCCACATCTCGTTATTATTTCTCTGTTGAAAGACAAGGAATCACTCCGCTACACAGAACAAAATTGTAAATAATTCCCTTGACAGAGAAATGGTCTTGCTTTTTCCTAAAGCCCAGCTTGTTTGCCAATTATAAAATCACTAAGGTTAGGCCCTGAGCAGTGCCAACCCACAGGCACCGCGGACCTGTCGGGTTCTGTGCCGATCGCAGGTGCATAGTAGGTATCCATGCTTCTGGAGAACCTGTCCTGAGGCCCCTGCTGGATCAGGTCTCAGGATGGCGCCCTGAGGGTCACTGGGTGGCGCCTCACTGGAGGGTGGTGGAGAGGTGACCGCCCTACCCTTCCCCCAGCATCCTGCCCACCACTGCCCCAGGCTCACTGCCCCTCCTCCTCAGCCCACCTCTGAAGGCTGACTTTCCCCAGGGCTCAGTTGGGATTTGCTCTTGTTTCTCTCTCTCTTCTCTTCTCTTCTCTTCTCTTCTCTTCTCTTCTCTTCTCTTCTCTTCTCTTCTCTTCTCTTCTCTTCTCTTCTCTTCGGTCCCCCCAGCCTCCTCCTCCTTGGCAGAACTGTCCCCCACGCCCCCCTCATCTTACAGGGTGTGTGGTTCCTGATTCCTGTCTTCCCCTCATCGCCCCACCTTCACCCTTCATCAGTCTTGTGGGTGCAATCCTCCTGTGCGTGTCAGATCTGCCCTTTGCTCCTAGCAGAGCCGTCATGCCATAGCCTGTCAAAACCTCTGAACCAGTTTGCTAATTGGTGTTGTTCCTTCCACTCACTCCATCCCTTTCCACACAGCAGCCCCTGCCCTCCACAGCCTCACCCCCAGCCGCTCCCCGTGGGGGACCAGCCCCCTCTCCCTCACTCCAGCCTCTCCCGTGGGGGACCAGCCTCCTCTCCCTCACTCCAGCCTCTCCTGTGGGGGACCAGCCCCCTCTCCCTCACTCCAGCCTCTCCTGTGGGGGACCAGCTCCCTCACTCCAGCCTCTCCTGTGGGGGACCAGCCCCCTCTCCCTCACTCCAGCCTCTCCCCATGAGGGACCAGTTCCCTCACCCCCAGCCTCTCCCCATGGAGGACCAGCTCCCTCACTCCCAGCTTCTCCCCATGGAGGACCAGCTCCCTCACCCCCAGCCTCTCCCCATGAGGGACCAGCCCCCTCACCCCCAGCCTCTCCTGTGGGGGACCAGCCCCCTCTCCCTCACTCCAGCCTCTCCCCATGGAGGACCAGCCCCCTCTCCCTCACTCCAGCCTCTCCCCATGGAGGACCAGCTCCCTCACCCCCAGCTTCTCCCGTGGGGGACCAGCTCCCTCACCCCCAGCTTCTCCCTGTGGGGGACCAGCCCCCTCACCCCCAGCCTCTCCCCATGAGGGACCAGCCCCCTCACTCCAGCCTCTCTCGTGGGGGACCAGCCCCCTCACCCCCAGCCTCTCCCTGTGGGGGACCAGCTCCCTCACCCCCAGCCTCTCCCCATGAGGGACCAGCCCCCTCACCCCCAGCCTCTCCTGTGGGGGACCAGCCCCCTCTCCCTCACTCCAGCCTCTCCCCATGGAGGACCAGCCCCCTCTCCCTCACTCCAGCCTCTCCCCATGGAGGACCAGCTCCCTCACCCCCAGCTTCTCCCGTGGGGGACCAGCTCCCTCACCCCCAGCTTCTCCCTGTGGGGGACCAGCCCCCTCACCCCCAGCCTCTCCCCATGAGGGACCAGCCCCCTCACTCCAGCCTCTCTCGTGGGGGACCAGCCCCCTCACCCCCAGCCTCTCCCTGTGGGGGACCAGCTCCCTCACCCCCAGCCTCTCCCCATGAGGGACCAGCCCCCTCACCCCCAGCCTCTCCCTGTGGGGGACCAGCCCCCTCACCCCCAGCCTCTCCCCATGGAGGACCAGCTCCCTCACCCCCAGCTTCTCCCGTGGGGGACCAGCTCCCTCACCCCCAGCTTCTCCCTGTGGGGGACCAGCCCCCTCACTCCAGCCTCTCTCGTGGGGGACCAGCCCCCTCACCCCCAGCCTCTCCCTGTGGGGGACCAGCTCCCTCACCCCCAGCCTCTCCCCATGAGGGACCAGCCCCCTCACCCCCAGCCTCTCCCTGTGGGGGACCAGCCCCCTCACCCCCAGCCTCTCCCCATGGAGGACCAGCTCCCTCACCCCCAGCTTCTCCCGTGGGGGACCAGCTCCCTCACCCCCAGCTTCTCCCTGTGGGGGACCAGCCCCCTCACCCCCAGCCTCTCCCCATGAGGGACCAGCCCCCTCACCCTCACCCCCAGCTTCTCCCGTGGGGGACCAGCCCCCTCACCCCCAGCCTCTCTCGTGGGGGACCAGCCCCCTCACCCCCAGCCTCTCCCCATGAGGGACCAGCTCCCTCACCCCCAGCTTCTCCCGTGGGGGACCAGCCCCCTCACCCCCAGCCTCTCCCCATGGAGGACCAGCTCCCTCACTCCAGCCTCTCCCTGTGGGGGACCAGCTCCCTCACTCCAGCCTCTCTCGTGGGGGACCAGCCCCCTCACCCCCAGCCTCTCCCCATGAGGGACCAGCCCCCTCTCCCTCACTCCAGCCTCTCCCCATGGAGGACCAGCCCCCTCACCCCCAGCCTCTCCCCATGGAGGACCAGCTCCCTCACTCCAGCCTCTCTCGTGGGGGACCAGCTCCCTCACCCCCAGCCTCTCCCCATGTGGGACCGGCTCCCTCACCCCCAGTCTCTCTCGTGGGGGACCAGCCCCCTCACCCCCAGCCTCTCTCGTGGGGGACCAGCCCCCTCACTCCAGCCTCTCCCTGTGGGGGACCAGCTCCCTCACTCCAGCCTCTCCCTGTGGGGGACCAGCTCCCTCACTCCAGCCTCTCTCGTGGGGGACCAGCTCCCTCACCCCCAGCCTCTCCCCATGAGGGACCGGCTCCCTCACCCCCAGCTTCTCCCCGTGGAGGACCAGCTCCCTCACTCCAGCCTCTCCCTGTGGGGGACCAGCTCCCTCACCCCCAGCCTCTCCCTGTGGGGGACCAGCCCCCTCACTCCAGCCTCTCCCTGTGGGGGACCAGCTCCCTCAGCTTGGGACCATTGTGTGTACTCCTCCCCCCTCCCCCCATCCCTCCTGGGCCCATCCCTTTCAGCCTCAGGTCCCAGCATTGATACCACCTCCCCTGCTGACTGCCTTCTGAGCAATGCCTCCCACTCCCGCCTTTGTCTTCTGGTATCTTTCCTCCTCTCTCTCCCCTTCCGGTCGGTCTGCAGCTGCAGAGCCCAAGCTTCTCATTCCCTGGTGCCTCCCTGCACCGATTCCATCGTAGGCACTCGGGACGATTAGCTGTGTGAATGGAGAAACCAAGGGCCTTTGAAAAAATGGGCAGAAGTGGCTTTTTGCCTCCATTCAGAGTCCGGTTAACCTTGTTGCCGAGATGGGATAGGACCTTGGGCACACCAAAAGTACATCCCAGCCAGGGAGCTGCATGGTTTTCTTCTTATTTTTCTTCTAAAACGCTGGCAATGTGCCCAGCAGAGGCAGGGTGTTTCTGTGCCCATACCAGCCAGCAGTGGATGACTTGGGGAGTAGAGGGCACATGTAAAAGCTTCGATCTGTCATGCTTCTTTTCCGCACACAGCTCGCTCTTTCAGATGTGTGTGTTTAAATAAGTCTGATCGCACGTCAGGCCTATGAAAACGGCAGGAAAACACTGGCTTCCATCTTAAGCCAGGAAAGAGCAGAGGAGTTTGTCGTTCTGTGGCAGCCTGAGCCTGGCTGGCCCCTGCTCTCCAGGCGCGGTCGCCGCTCCCGACTGGAGGGCGGGCAGCATGGCACTCAGGTACAACGCGGAGGCCCCCAAACCAGTGAAGTGGGTGCCCCTCTGGGCACTCACCGGATCCAGGAACAGGAAGAAAGGGTTAAGTTGTGTATGGAAAGCTGGGAGTTTGCATCTGTGCTCCTGTTCTGGTCAGACTCCCCGTGGGGTTGTGAAGTTCCCATGACATGAACGTCCCCACATTTAACAGCGTGAGGGTCTCAGCCCACCCCTCACCCACACCTTCGCAGTGCGTGTGGTTTCTTTTCTTACGCTTTTATTGTGACTTTAGGTTCCTGGTTATAAGAAACTCTTGACCTTTTCATTGTGACACAATTACAACTTTCTAGCATGTCAGTCGCCCCCCCCCCCCCACCTCCCAGTTTTAGAATTACCCTTATTTCAGGAATTGGTCTGTTTTTGAGGGGCTGCTCCCTGATGTGGGCTGGCCGAGGCCTGAGACTTCACAGTTAGATGAGATACTGAGGAACTGGGACTGCTCAGCTGTAAACATTTCCCATTCCCTCTCTGTCCAGGCTCTAGAATGGATCCATGACAACGGGGAGTTCTACCTGTCCACGCACACCTCCACGGGCTCGAGCATCCAGCACACCCAGGAGCTGCTGAAGGAGCACGAGGAGTTCCAGATAACCGCCAAGGTGCGTGCAGACCTGCTGTGCGCGCCTGTCAGCGGCCTGCACGTCTGCCGGGGTTTTTCCAGAATCACCTCGAGCAGGGTACTCTGGGTAAATGAGGGAGTTCTCAAATAGATCATTTGAAACACACGATGAAGCGAGAAGAGGGTGACCCACATGGATCGTTGGACATGAGTTTGTGATACTTCCTATCGCCGTTCACACGGGCCCCTCAGTTTCCCCTCATTATCTGTGGCTGCTGGTCCTCTGATTTCTGCAAGTACTTCCTGTCCCCTTCCTTTCCATTTCTCTTTGAGTTCTTTCCTCGGGCGGGTATTCTGAGTAGTTGCTGTTTTGTGAAGCACTGTTTGGTGTGCCAGCTAGACTTGGTGTGTGCTGTGGGTGTTTTCCTTCCGCCCGAGCTGGTGAAAACTGTTACAGTAGCATTGTCTGCTCAGCCTGTGTCCCAGTAGGTTGTCCGTAGGTTTTATAAAACTGAGGGGGTGGGGGGTGCATTTTCAGTTTTCTCCCAAAAATCAAAATACAATTAAATATACCTTTATGGCTGCTGCAGTACAGGTTAATTTTTAAGCAAATATATGAGTCTACACATTGGCCTGCAGAGGCCTCAGAACGCTCTGAGACTCTGAGTTTCCTTCTTAACTGGTGGTGGTTTTCCTTCTGTTTTTCAGAGTTTTTGAATATACCTTTATTATAATACCTTCAGGAGTGCTGATACATTTTGATGATACATTTTGACTTTTTAGAAAAAAACTAAAAATTCAAGAGCAGAAAATAGATGATCAACCTAAATAATATTTTTGGTTAAAAAGACCTATCCCTGTAAAGTAAAAAGATTGATTTCGTTGTGTGTGTGACCCTTCACTTGGCTTTAAAGACATATCAGAGAGGTATTGTTTAATCATTTGTGGTGAAGGCAGCTACTTTGTATTATGTTTATTTGTACTTTTTTGCGTTTTCTGTAACGATTTCGACTCCTCCTCCTATTCTTCCCAGTCTTCTGCTCCCAGCCCACCCTCCCTTCCTGGGCCCGAGCTCTAAGTTATGTCCTTTCACGCAGCATCGGGGTGCTGGGAGCCCTGGTCTCTGTTCTGGAGAAGCATCTAGTCTAGTGGAGCCACAGAACCGACCACGGCAGGGCTGGTGAAGAGGCCGGGTGCTCTGTGCACCGTGAGCATTGGGGAGGGCAGGCTCAGGCAAGGATAGCCTCACCATGACAGCCAGGCCTTGGGCACCAAGAGGAGAGCCGGCCGGGCCTGCTTCTGCAGGTAAGGACCGAGTCTTTCTTCCTCCAGGTACAGCGCACCTCCAGCTGTGAAATCCTCATTTGCATTAGGAGTTGGATAGAAAATTAGTTATTTATGCACGCTACACGACCTTTATTTGTTTCTCTGAATATCCTTTGGTTATGAATAAAGGTCTGTAGGAAATACTTAAGATAGCACCGAGCGGTAGATGTGAGTTTGTTCCTTTTCTCTGGCTGAGCGTTTCAGCAGCGCTCCCCTCTGCAGGCCGTTCGCACACCCCCGGGGGCGCCGTGCACAGGACAGGGTGAGTGTCCCGTCGGGAGCTGAGGAGCCTGGCAGCTTAGTTCCACCAATGGAGTGTAAGAGGATTTTTCCATTGTTCCTAACTTTCCTTTTCCTCAAATTTGGAGTATGATCATTAGAAGAATGAGCAGTAACAATAACAGGCTTTTTTTTTTTTTTTGCCCCTGTATTTTTTTTTCAAGCATCTAAAATCATAAGTGACATCTGACCTTTCTGTTTTGCAAATATGCAGAAGCTGTTTCTTTCATTGGATGTATTGATGAGAGGAACTGGTCTGTTTTGAAAAACCATCTGTCACTTTTTTTTTCTTAGCAGCTTTTTCCCTTCAGTTTCTGCTTTCCTTTCATTTCATCAGAAACTGCCTGCTTTGGTGCTTGGAGGTGTCCTTTAGCTTCTCCTGTTGACACTAGGCTACATTCTTGTACCTTCTGTCACCCTGTCGCATGTCTTCCAAGAAATCGTTTTTCTTCTGTTATTTAGAGAATCCTTCCTGTGACAGGCAGCCTTCCAGCCCAGTTGTTACAGTGATTAGCACTGTAAGGCTGGGTGTCAATGGACACAAAGCCTCCGTTCATTTCACTGAGACGCAACTCTGATCATTTGCAACGTAACTCAGCATTTAAAACACGTTCTTAGAGTCAGGATCAGCCTATCGGTGTTGCGTGCTGGCTGTGGGTCTGTTCTGTGATGTGTGTAGACATGTACATAAATCTTCCTGAAATTTCTTGCTGTGTTTTGTTTTAATGCATTGTCTGTTTTATCTCCACTTCTCTGTCCCCGGCTCTCAGAACTCGACATAGTTTTCTTAACCCCTCCATGGTTCATGCCTAAATGGTGGGACAGCACCACTCTTCTGTGCTTTTCAGCAGGTTAACATCTTGGCCCTTGGCAGTGAAATCTGACCGAGGCAACCTAATTTTTGGAAATCCTGCATTAGCCATATTAATCCTCTGTGATATTAAATTTTTTAGTGCTCCTAATTTAATTCCTTTTGGAATTTACGCTTCCATATCAGAAACTTGAACTTCTTATTTCCTTGGTTTATAACTAGGCTTGTCTCACATCTTCAGAAAGGTCTCCTGCTGGCGACAAGCCAGAGGCTGCTTTAGCAGATCCTCTCCTTTCAGTCCACTCTGCTGGAGTCCATTCTCACAGGATGAAAGCCTTAGCAACTTGCTGACTTTTTCAATAAACAGCTTATGAATTCACAATATTGGTTTTTTTCACAGAGATAATTAATGTTCCTTGAATTTTCTTTTTCTTTCTTTCTTTTTTTTCTTTTTTTTTTTTTTTTTTTTTTTTGTTAATCCTCACAGGAGGATATATTTTCCATTGATTTTTTTTTTTTTTTTTTTTTTGGTGGGGGGAGAAAAAGGGAGGAGGGAAGGGGAGAGAGAGAGAGAGAGAGAGAGAGAGAGAGAGAGAGAGAAACATTGATGTGAGAGAGACATATCGATTGGTTGCCTCCCATATGTGCCCTGATCTAGGCTGGGATGGAACTTGCAACCCAGGTATATGCCCTTGACTGGAAATTGAACCTGAGACCCTTCAGTCCACAGGCTGATGCACTAACCACTGAGAAACACTGGCCAGGGCTTATTTTCATATATTTTTGAAGTATATGTATACATGCTCTTAAGAGTAGCTACCATGCCCATTAAAGTTATAGGCATGTACACACTTGCATAAGGAACCTACTATTTTTCTTAGTAAATATTGTGTGACTGTCCACTATGTGCCAGACATAGGGAGGTGCAGGAGATATTAGCAAGCAGAACAAGCACCCCGGCCCGTGGCGGATACCTTCTAACAGAAGAGGGACAGACAGCAGTGTCATCAGTACAGTGCAGCCTGCGAGAAGGTGCTGCAGCCGCCAGAACCAGCAGCGCAGTGGGGAGGGTGGCTGGGCAGGGCGGAGTGTGGAGAAGGTGGTCTTTGGTGGAGCAAGGACTTGCAGGAGCCCCGAGGACATCTAGGCCAGTGGTCGGCAAGCTCATCAGTCAACAGAGCCAAATATCAACAGTACAACGATTGAAATTTCTTTTGACAGCCAAATTTTTTAAACTTAAACTATATAGGTAGGTACATTGTTATTAACTTAATTAGGGTACTCCTAAGGCTTAGGAAGAGCCACACTCAAGGGGCCAAAGAGCCGCATGTGGCTCACGAGCCCCAGTTTGCCGACCACGGAGGAGGCTAGCACTGTAGGCAGCAGCGCACCTGTGCAGAGAACCAAAGGCAAGAGCCCGCCTGGGGCGGGGTGCTGAGTGCTCACCCGCCCCAGGTTGCAGGTTCATGTGCAGTCTGAGCATCTTTAGCTCTGACTGGGCAGTTGCCTGGTGGCTTCTGGCTCAGAACTTGTATTGGACAGACCAGGATAATCTATTTGGGTTCTGAACTCTGACCTTTCTTTCAGGGATTTAAAAAATCAATTTCCTAAACATTAGTCATAAATGTTTTCTAGTTAAAGCTTCTCACAGCTGAAGAGTCACTGTACGCGTTGGCATTGCCCGTGGGGACGTTGAAGGAAGCCCTTGCGGGGAGCTTTTGCTCTGACGGGTGCAGAGTAAACATGTGTAAAGCAGGGAAGGTCTTCGTGCCCAACACACTCGCATTCAAGGACAGTCAGAATCCAGAGGGCGTCCCAAGGGAACGCGTGCTTATGCATTTACAGATTTCTGCTGAGCATCCAGCAGATGAAGACGTTGACAGAAAGTCTAGATTGTTTTTATCCACGGGTTTCATAATGCCATTCATTGCCGAAGAGCTGAGGATAGGTAGCTCGTCTAGGTCCAGGGAGACGAATTGGATGGACGCGGGGCGTTCGTCTGAGCTTCTATCACCAGCACTTTGTTTCCTGTTCAGCGCTGAGCTGTAGGCAGGTTGCCCCAGTTGCTGGTTTCTGCAGTTGGGTTCATTTGCCTCCCAATACTTTCCTGTTGTGTGTGTTTCTTGCAGCAAACCAAAGAGAGGGTGAAGCTGTTGATCCAGCTGGCTGACGGCTTTTGTGAAAAGGGCCATGCCCATGCGGCAGAGATAAAGAAATGTGTCACTGCCGTGGATAAGCGGTACAGAGACTTCTCTCTGCGGATGGAGAAGTACAGGACCTCTTTGGAGAAAGCCCTGGGGATTTCTTCAGATTCCAACAAATCGGTAAATGGCTCTGTGCAAACGGAACCAGTCAGGGTGCTCTGCGTGTCCTGCCTGCGCTTCAGGCCGCCGAACTCATCGCTGTCTTATTCCACAGAGTAAGAGCCTTCAGCTGGACATCATCCCAGCCAGCATCCCGGGGTCGGAGGTGAAGCTGCGCGACGCCGCGCACGAGCTTAACGAGGAGAAACGGAAGTCTGCCCGCAGGAAAGAGTAAGCCGGACGTTCAGAACCTGCCAGGTCCCTTAAAAAAGGGAAGAGAATGTCAGTGGGACAAACAGGCATCTGTGGGTGCTTTCAGGTTAAATGGCGTTGTGACATCTGCTTGGTCGGAATATGCTTAGTTTGTGCAGCTCAGACTCCACGGCGTGCACTGCCCCCTCATCACCTGCCTCAGCAGCAGTCACTCGTTACCTGTCCCTGCACTCCGTCTCGTAGGGGCTGGCACATCGAGTTAGTGTCATTTGTCCTCAGTGGACCAGGATGGGATACTCAGGAGAAGAAGTGACCAACAAAGGGGGGTGTTTAAACGGTAGTGAACGGTCCTGGATACTAATAAGACAAAAGATTGCTCTGAGTCCGTGATTCTCAGTCAGGCAGTTTGTGCTCTGGGGGACATTGGCAGCGTGTGGAGGTGTTTTTGGTTGTGGCATCTGGTGGGTGGAGACAGGGAGGCTGCTGAACATCTATCTACAAGGCACGGCACCCAGCAAAGCATTATCCGCCCCGAGTGTCGAGTGCTGAGCTGAGAAACCCCGATCTCTGGGAAGCTCGACAGAATTTGTCCCAAATTGTTTCTTCCTTCAACTTGGTGGCTAGATACTCTCATTCTATCTATTCTCGACTGAATTCTCCAAAATACATGACTGACTAATGATTTCTGAACCACTTTATTATTCCATAAGCCATAGAAGTGGGTAGTGTGTCCTGGCTGTGCACTAGCTGTTTGCTGTCTTCCTCTGTTTCAGGTTCATAATGGCTGAGCTAATTCAAACTGAAAAGGCTTATGTCAGGGACCTCCGGGAGTGTATGGATGTAAGTAAGTTTTTTTTGCTTGTTTACTTAGATTGTGTTATATCTTGCATTTATTCTTACCTATTAGCAATTCTTAAAATAATCACACTTTTTAGAGCCTCCACCTACGGACTGAAGGGTCTCAGATTCGATTCCGGTCAAGGGCTCTGAGATTTAAAGTGTCGTAGGCATCCAGTTTCACGTTGCACCTCTGTGACGTTCTGGCTCGATTTCTGCTCATTACGGGCTGATGCAGCGTTAACCCTCTCGCTCCGTGTGTCACATGACGGCCGGGCCGCTGAGCCCTTTGTATAGAATTCACAGCAGCTGCAGAGAGATGCACCTACTGATGATGATTGGCAACTAATACTCAGTAGTTCTATGAATGTTTGCTGCACCTTGTGGAGTAGCCTAATTCCAAAATCCAAACCTCAGAATAAGTTTAGAGTCCAAAAGTATAGGAAGTGTTCTCAAGTACTATAGCAACTGAGGGGTTTTGTGTGTGTGTGTGTTGTTGTTTTTCCAGTTGTTCGTGCTTTCCTAAAAGATTCTATTCTTAAGACATATTCTCGGGTATACATGAACTTGGGTCCAATCCTACGGAGGTCAGAAATACCGGTGTCTGGAAAGTGTGGTGTCAGTTTTGTCTAACCCCGTTCCCTCCCGCCAGACCTACCTGTGGGAAATGACCAGCGGAGTGGAGGAGATCCCGCCTGGCATCGTGAACAAGGAGCTCATCATCTTCGGGAACATGCAGGAGATCTACGAGTTCCACAACAAGTGAGTGCGCTGTCTGGGGAGCCACAGCCGGTTGCCCTGGAGAGCCGGGGGCAGCGCCGACCGTCCCTGACGGACAATCAAGGTTTCCCACGGCAGCAAGTACAGGTTTCAGCGAAATTTGAATGAAACCTGCCAGGCTTTCTTCAGCAGGACTGACATTCCAAACACAATTTTAATACAGGCTCAACTTTATATTTATGCTCACTTTTGGTAGAAATGAGGTGCGGAAAACTGTTTTCATGGACCCTAACTCCTCTCGAGCTGTGTCATTGGCTGCTGCATAAGTTACTTCTTAGGGTTAAAAGAAAGAAGAGGTTTCCGATTACAGGCGATGTTCAATCTTTTTATTTATTTATTTATTTATTTATTTATTTTTTAACCCTCACCCGAGGCTATTTTTCCATTGGTTTTTAGAGAGACTGGAAGGGAGGGGGAGAGAGAGAGAAAGAGAGAGGGGGACATTGATTAGTAGAGGTAGAGGCACGTGCCCTTGACCAGAATCGAATTTGAGACCCTTCAGTCTGCAGGTGGGGGCTCTAAAAACTGAGCAAACTGGCTAGAGCAATGTTCGGTCTTTTTGGATAAGAAGGAAGTGGGAATGGAGGACGGAACAGATGTGCAGTCTGTCCAGAATGAGGTGCACTTTTCACTGGCCAGAGGAGGACACAGGTTCATGTCTAAGAAATTTTTTAAAAGCAGTAGAAGCTCACCCAGCCGGTGTGGTTCATGGTTGAGCATCGACCTATGAACCAGGAGGTCACGGTTCGATTCCCAGTTGGGGCACATGCCTGGATTGCAGGCTCGCCAGTGTGGGGCATGCAGGAGGCAGCTGGTCAGTGATTCTCTCTCATCATTGATGTTTCTCCCTTTCCCTTCCTCTCTGAAATTAATAAAAATATATTTATAAAAAAAGTAGAGAAACATCAATTGGCTGCCTCCTGTACGGCCCTTACTAGGGATGGAGCCCACAACCCGGGCATGTGCCCTGACCAGGAATCGAACTGGCGACCTCCTGGTGAATGGGTGGATGAACAACCATTGAGCCACACGGGCCAGGGTAAAGGGGTTCTTCTAATTGAATATTTCCATCCCTACATTATGCCTCTAACTACTAAACAGCACTTTCCCGAAAGTGAGCCACTAGGTTAGAGTTTCTATTAGAAAGGTTTAAATGCTAAGCCAGTGAGCTGAATGTCACAGTAACTGATCCGAGTTAAGAGCTGCACATTCTGCTAAACCTCAGAATCTTGAGGGCACAGATTTTTCACTGCATTTGATTAAAATGATGAAACTCGGGCATTGCCTGAGGTCACGGTATGCTTGGTCTAATTTCTGGCATATTTCACTACTGAAATGTTTTAAAACATCATCATAGTAGGATAACGTTTTCATTCTCTGCAGCATATTCCTGAAGGAGCTGGAAAAATACGAGCAGTTGCCGGAGGACGTGGGGCATTGCTTTGTTACTTGGGTAATGAAACCTCAGCTTCTTGTTCATAGTTACTAGGTGGCTTTGAAGGGAGTTAGGAGGAACATTGTCCATTTCTTTTCTGTCACCGTACTCTACTGGAATCTGCAGACAGAGAAATGGGCTTTGTCTCAGAGAATTATATTCCCCAGCTAGTTACTGATGCAGAATGAGCTTATTATTAGCAGTAGCAGTGATTTAAAAGAGACCATTTAGTGTGCCAGACCCCTGCGTGGCCCCGGGGATTCCCAGCTAAACATGAGTGCCCAGCCCTGCCAGGGTGGGGGTGGGGGGTCTCCCCGACCAGAGGGGGCAGACACGTGACCTGTGATCGTGCCATCTAAGCGCACTGCCCGGGTTTCCACACACCATTGTGGGGGAGGAGAGCACGTGCCCAACCCCAGCGTGCTGGGTCAGGGGAGGCTGCTGGAGGTGTGTTTCTCAGTTTAGTAGATTTATTTATAACATAGGGCTTCTTTAATTTGGGCCTTAAATAGCCTTTGTCCACACCGCTTCTTTTCTATATAAAAGTTGATCATATTTTGACTTACTGCCATTCGAAAGTGATCTTCTCATGCTTTTTTGTTTATAGGCAGACAAGTTTCAGATGTACGTCACTTACTGCAAAAATAAGCCTGATTCCACTCAGCTGATATTAGAGCACGCAGGGTCCTACTTTGATGTAAGTCATGGGTTACTGAGGAAACAGGTTTCCTAAGTTATTTCATAACTTTCACCTGATGGATGGGACAATATTTTCATTTTTATCTATCACATATATGGTGGGATAGACTTATATTTTCTTCTGTTTTCAAATGCTCCTTCTCAAGCTATATATCTGTACGAAATTCAGGCCTTAATATGCGTGTGTATGTGTGTACGTCATTACTATCTTTATATAATCATAAATGTTTACATGTACAGAAGATGTAAACTATTAAATTAATCTTTTTTCTCTCTTAATAATAAGTAACTTTGAATCTTTTTAAATCATTTCTTTTTCCCATTTTAATTTCATGTTGTTATTTTCCAAAAGTGGCCTACCAGTAAACTTTTACAAATAGCACTGTACCCACTAGGCCCATTAGGAGTTTTATGAATTATATTCTCATTGGTGTAAACATAGATGTAGCTCATCCTTTTTAAAAAATATATTGCAAGGTGACCATTTAGTACAAAAAGGAAAGCAGTCTCATGCTATAACATGCAGAATGCTTTTTGGGTTTGTAGGACGTAGTCACAAGTGTGCCATATAAATTCTGATCGAAAACAGGGGTGCTTTTGAAGGCATGTATGCTTGTGCGTGCCCCTCTCTGCAAGTCTGAGGACTGAATACATTCAGCTTCTCTCTTTGAGAGAAGCCCTGGCTGCAGATGACCCTGTGTCCTGCCATTCTCCTGGCCAGCAGTGCACCTCCCCGCCTTTGTAACTACGCCTGCTCCCAGCCCAGGTGCTTTTCTTCTCAGTCTTTCATAGACCCTATCAGTGGCTGGCAAACCGCGGCTCGCAAGCCACATGCGGCTCTTCGGCCCCTTGGGTGTGGCTCTTCGGCCCCTTGGGTGCGGCTCTTGGTAAGCCTTAGGAGTACCCTAATCAACACTAATAAAAGAGAAAAATGGTAATTGGCGTACGAGCTACCCTTTTCATTGGCTAATCAGGGCTATATGCAAATTAACTGACAACTAAGATTGGCAGTTAACTGACAACAAGATGGCGGTTAATTTGCATATGTAGGCACAATGCAGGGAGGCGAAAGGGAAAGCAGGAAGAAGCCCCCTGCCACTGACAGTGATCGGAAACCCAGGGGGGGAGCTAAGAGCTGGGGGGCAGGGCAAAGGCGGCCAGGGCCGCCTTTGCCCTGCCCCCCAGCCATGATCGGAGAATCAGGTGCCTTTTCCGCCCTGGCCAGTGATAGCAGGAAGTAGGGGTGGAGCCAGTGATGGGAGCTGGGCACGGTCGAAGCTGGCAGTCCCAGGAGCTAGGGGTCCCTTGCCTGGGCCTAAAGCGGAGCCCACGATCATGGGGCCGCTGCAACTGCAGGTCCCCGCTGCCCGGGCCGGACGCCTAGGCCAGAGGCATCAGGCCTGGGCAAGGGGCCGATCCTGTGATTGGAGGGTGATGGGGGTCAACGCCTGAGGGCTCCCAGTATGTGAGAGGGGGCAGGCTGGGCTGAGGGACACGCCCCCCCCCCCCCCACACACACCCAGTGCACGAATTTCGTGCACCGGGCCCCTAGTTAAGTTAATAACAATGTACCTACCTATATAGTTTAAGTTTAAAAAATTGGGCTCTCCAAAGAAATTTCAATCGTTGTACTGTTGATATTTGGCTCTGTTGACTAATGAGTTTGCCGACCACGGCCCTAGGTCATTGCCGCTAGGAGAAACCCCACACCGAGCGGCCACATGCGGAGTTAGAATTATATAAGGCTCAAGCATTGAGAGCATGTGGCACGATGAATGTTTGGAATCATAAGGCCATTAGAAAAACAATGTTTTGCCCTAAAAACCTTCAAGAAAACAGGAAATCATGTTTGTCTGACGTAGAGATCTCCCAGGTTACTTGCCGTCGTTTTCCTCGTACAGCTGCGCATCTGTCAGGGCTGTTAGCTCGCGGTGGCAGCACAGGTGCTGGGCAGAGAGTGGATATCCACAGAGGGCGTCCCCTCCACAGAGACAGGTGCAAACAGCAAGGACTTTATTGCATGGAAACGACTGAAATGCACAGGAAGAATCAGTCGTGGCATCAGATATGCCACTGACCAGGGAGCTGGGTCCTGCTTTACCCCAACTCTCTGCCCCCTCCCATCCAAAATTTATAAGTAAAGAAACTTTAGAAAAGGGAATACTTTTATTTCAGCAGGATTAAATCTTGTGAGGTATTATGAAAGACTCCTGTGATCTTGTAACCATGTTTGAATCGTATAATACGATGATAGGTAATAAGGATGCCAACAAAAATTGGAGATGCATTTCTGAAAATGTTATTAGAACCAGGAGTGTTAAATACTACTAAGCATTCCCAGCACATTGTGGTGCGTTCTGCTCAGGTGTGCGGAGGGGTGAGCCGGGATACATGGCAGCGTGGATTGGCCTCCAAAGCGTGGGCTGGAAGAAGCTGGCTATAGAGACACGTGCTGCATGAGTCCCTTTATGTGAACCTCCAGGACATGCACAATCCATCTGTGGTGATAGGAATCGGAGCAGGGTTGCCTCTGGTGGCGGTGGGAGCACGGGTGGGGGAGCAGAGTGGAAGGGGCGAGAGGACTTCGTGATGGGGAATGTTCCGTATCTTAGTTTGGGAGTTGCTTATAAGTGGTCAGAACATTGGTCGGAACTCACTGACCTGCCCTTAAGATTTTGAATCTTACAGTATGTGAAAGAAATCCTTTAGATGCGCAAACGTGTGTATCATCGTTACATCCCGAATCCCACGTTTTAAACCATGGCAAATTGAAAAGAAACCTTGGAAACTACGTTTATGATCTGGAAGCCAGAGGAGGAGTTGTCAGTTTTTAATTTACTCTGCTAGATGCCTGAGGAGCAAGTCATTTGGTGATTCGTGCGGCCGGCACTTCTCAGGGCTCCTCTGGTCTGCTTTTTCTGGCAAGCCGGGTCCCAATGACAAACAGATGGAGGGCACAGCGATGTGGTGGCTTTTACGTCCATTTTGCAGCGTGGCCTTCCGGGTGACAGCCGTTCTTGATAAATTCTGAGAACGCTGAGAACTGAGAAAAGGCAGCCACAGCAGATTGGTGTGGGAATTCTGAGCTAAAGCAGCTGAGTCGTGAGACTGAATAGGGGAACAGAATTCCTTGACGGTGTGTAGCCTTGTTAGTGGGGGAGAAGGAAGTGTCTGTGGGGAGGGCTGTGGTCGGTGACTCGGGCACACGTGGCCGAAGCTTCAGGAGCTGGTGGGAGGGAGGGTGGTCGGTCCCTGACTCAGGCGTGACGGCTCCGAGGGCGCCCATCCGGTCCCTGGGGACAGCGCTGGGGGTCGTTGACTCTGCCTGTTTGATCTGAGAGCCAGAGAGGCAGAGTCAACGCTGCCATCTTCGGGGTTCCAAGTGATGACACATTCACTACGTGTAGGTTGACCATATTAGAAGAATAATCAGTGATTTCTGCTTTACATTATAGAAAAATAATGTGTGTATATTCATGGTGGGGATACAGAAATGTAAACTGAGTCGATGCTGTCTAACTTGCCCAGTGCTGTTTGTATTTACTTATTTATATAACTTTTCTTGAATTCAGGAGATCCAGCAGCGGCACGGGTTAGCCAATTCCATCTCCTCCTACCTTATTAAGCCAGTGCAGCGCATAACCAAGTACCAGCTCCTTCTAAAAGTACGTATGACGCATCCTCAGCCTGCAAAGTGTATGATTGGTACATTGCTATTGTGACTTTTTTCTTTATCTGTAAAGTTCCCTGAATTTTAAAAATGACACCTAGCATGTTTTGTTTTGTTTTAATTCATTGCCATTTCTTTCCCTGACCAATCTCTTAGTGCAGCAGGTAAATAAGAGTATATGCCTCAATTATGCCCCCTAAACGTCACTGACCAACCCTCGTCAGTAACACAGAATGAGAAAGAAAAGAGAAATTATCTGTCCTGGAACTTTATACCATGGCTCCTAGTATGGCTGCTGACTACGGACCAGGCACTGTGCTGTACACTTTGCATAGATGAAGCCAACCTCACACAGTGCTGTCTGCAAGGTGGGGCCTGGCCTTAGGGTGGGGCGTGCCCCCAGTCATCACTGGTCCCCACCACCGGAGGGTGGCTCTGCACTCAGGCCAGGCTGGTGCCCAGGTTTCCCCTGAACCTAGAAGCACTACCCTCTGGTCTCGTCATTTGTTGCGCACAAATGTATACAGTTTGTTCGTACAAATCAAATCACAAGTATTTGAGTCACACTGACCTGCTTTTTCTTGGTTACGAATGATTATAACTAAAGTCACACTTGTAAAAATTCTAATAACTATTAGTCTTGGCAATTGGGTGGTAAAGAAAACTTAGAATTTGTGGTAAGAATGTCTTAGAGTGCATTCTATATGTAATTGACACATATTTTCTTGACTACAAGAAAAATAATCTACAGCCTCCATCTAATGGTGTTTACCCTGCCATTTCATTGGCTGGTGAATGTTAGTAATTAAACATTAGAATGTACCAGGCATTCATCCCAGGAACAGTATCTTATGAACCTGTGTCCCCAGTTCAGTCCTAGCACAATAATAGGAGGCAATAATGACATTCAGAAGAGGGATTTATGAATACCTGAAACTCTTCTGTACTCTCTTTATTGGTAAGAAAAAATGGAGAAATAGTTAGGAAGTGGCTGCCTTCCTTGTGGTTCCCTTCTGGAACTTTCTGTCGGAGCAGCTCCCCTGCCCCTCAGCATCAGGATCTCCCTGAGGGACTGTCTGACTGTCCTGTCCCTGCAGAGACTTGTGGGCTGAAACTGCACACTGGAAGCCGGGAGGCTAAGCTGTTTATCTTAACATTTGCTCTTCGCTTCCTAATTCCGTAAAGGCAGTTCACCTCTGGCGCCCTCAGGATTGAAGGACTTTGTTTTAGCCCATGGCTCTCTACAGGCTGTTCCTCAGTGACCTCATGTCTGGTCACTCGCTGGCTGGGGCTGGAACTCATAACCCTCCCTTGATTCTGAGGAGGGTCCTGGAGAACAGGAGTAAGCGGTGTTGATCCCCAGCCAGGAGCTCCTGCCAGTGCAGCTGGCCTCCGTGCGTGGAAGCCCGCTGTGCCATGCTGCTCAGAATCATAGGTAAATGCCATCTGGTCGTGAGTGAAGGTGCTTGTCCGTAGCTCAGTTGCTCCAGACCTTTGGGTGTGAGGCCAGAGCTGACCTCACTGTCATGTCCCTCTGTTGAGTCCTGGGACCCAGAGCGCTGTTGCTGTGGCACTGCCTGACCAGTAGTCATTGGTGTACAGGTGAGGTGTCTTGGAGCCCAGAGGAGTCAGAACTTGCTGTCCTTGCTATCATTCATCAATGATGGTGACCCTGAGATCTGCGACGTAATCACTCCCAGGGAGTGTGATGCAATCATGGGAGCTTCTAAACATCCTACAGGCAGAGGGTGTTGCACCATCAGTGTTCCTACAGCGTCACTGCTCCTGCCGCACACTGTGCAGTTCCAGGTTCGATGGCCCTGCGTTCATGGCACCAGAGGCTCAGAGTCATGCTGGGCCCTGTGAAAGCTCAGTGGTACTGGCAGGACCCTGGCATGACCTTCAGCCACACCAGTAGCTGACTGCTCTGCTCTCCTAATTAAATATTTTTATTTGTCATTTTTGGGGCTTGGTAGTTGACATGTACACCAATTTTATCTTAACTTATGACTTCCCCTGGTTTCTCTGATGTGAAGAAATGTCCTGATTGAGCAGGACAGACCTGTCTGTCCATTGGACACAAAGACAGTAATTTGTTTCCTGTGAGACTATATGCCCAGGAGACCACAGTCTGTCTTTTTATTTTAAAAATCAAAGCTCTTTCATTTCTGCAAAGATCTTGGTGGTAGAGCATGTCGCAGTCTTCGCTAGTTCATGGTCTTGGTCTTCTGCAGGAGCTCCTCACGTGCTGTGAGGAAGGCAAAGGGGAGATCAAAGACGGCCTGGAGGTGATGCTCAGCGTGCCCAAGCGAGCCAACGACGCCATGCACCTCAGCATGCTGGAAGGTACCGGACGCCCCACACCTGTATGCGCTTCCTGCTGACATCTGTGAATGGATTTCCCTTTCCCTGAAAACCTTGGCTTCATGCCTCTGTGTTTACTTAGGAGTAAGAGTCTAGATGTGAATGTCTTCTTTTTTAAAGAATTGGTTTCATTGCTTCCCTTAAGATCACGTGAAATGCTTCCACCTAACCACCTGTCCCTGTCCCATTACTGGGAATGGCCTCTCCCCACTCTGAGCTTCGTATCGCTGGCCTTCACCTGCCTGGTCTCTGTTAGGTGATGGGTTAGGATAGATCAGTCCCCTAAGATGAGAAAATCCTTAAAGGGGCTTGTTGCTTCCCCATCTCTGCATCCATTGCATCACATGCCTGAGCCTGGAACACGTAGCGAGTACCACACAACTGCTTATGCAGATGAATGTGGTATATAACACGGTAAAGAATCAGATAAATACACTTTAAAATGTTGCCATTATAATTTCTGTGAATGCTTCTGCTTAAGAAGGCGATTCTGTGTTCCGGAGCTTAACTCTTACTCTCAGGTTACACACAGTTACAAGAAGCGCTGCCGGCCTGTGCCTGTCATTATTGCTGGCAGCACTGAGCAGCACACTAGTTAGGGCAGAGATGCTGCTCTTGATCACAGAGACCAACAGTCAAGGCCACGCGGCATGGCTTTCTTTCTCTGGTGTAAAACGCGGAGCTGGCGTGGCAGCCCTTCCTGACGCCAGGACTCGGGCTCTGCTCCTGCTCGTTTCTCTCCACGCCTCGGATGTGCCTGGCTGGCTCAGCTCAGGATGTGTCTAGACTGTGTTAACCTTGCATCGGGCAGGAAGTGGGGGGTGGGGTTGGGCAGGGAGCAGCTAGACGTCATACATGTGACTCTCCCCATGCGGCCTGTAGGTGTGGGGCTCCCCAAGCTGCAGAGGATGCTGGGAAATAGAGTGCTCATTTGAGCGGCGTGGCGGGGGCTTCTGCTATTAGGGAAGAGGGGCAAGTGGAAGTTGGGAGACAATTAGTCCCCACCTGCCCCAGGAATCTTAGAGTCCAGGCAACTGGTCCCTTCCGTGAAGAGATGAGCATTCATTAGTGAGAGCCAGCCAGTGGCCAGAGCATGGCTGATTCGCATGAAGAAGTTTGCATGCAGATGGCAAACTCCAGAGAGATGAGTACCCAGAAGGAAGGCTAGATGGCCTTGTGGAAAGGCCGGGACTGCTGAGGAATGTCCTGGAAGGGTGTTCTAGGCCCAGGAAGCAGAACGTCCGGGAATCATTCTGGGCGGAGGAGGTCCGTACGAGGAGTGTTGGGAGTGCAGGTGACGAGGCATGGCATTCTCAGCTGGTGAGAATGCCACCCTAAGGAGCTAGAACATACGGAATAAAGCCAAGAGGAATCCTGCTTTAAAAAAATAAAAAACAAACAAACAAAAAAAACACACGAAAAATATATTAAAGTCTTGTTTCAGGAAGAATTAGCCTTTCTCGGATGGGCCAGTGCTGGGGAGGCAGGAGTCGGGCCCAAATGGAAATGCTAATCTGAGATTTAATTGATGGGCATTTTACAAATTTTTATTAATCATAATGCTATCCTTTTTATTTTAAATTGATTGTGCCTCCTTTTTTATGTTGTAGGGTTTGATGAAAATATCGAGTCTCAGGGAGAACTCATTCTGCAGGAATCCTTCCAAGTGTGGGACCCAAAAACCTTAATTCGAAAGGGTCGAGAACGGCATCTCTTCCTTTTTGAAATGTCCTTAGTATTTAGTAAAGAAGTGAAAGATTCCAGTGGGAGAAGCAAGTACCTTTATAAAAGCAAATTGTTTGTAAGTATTGGCATTCGGAATTTTAAGTTTAAAGGTAACACAATTGCAACATTTTTGTAGGTAGGGAAAAATTACTCTTTGTTGCCTTCAGGTTATCCTAAAATGTTGAAAGTCCAAAATTGTCATTTCTTCAGTGAAATTCTTTGACAGCTATGAGTCCACTAGAGGGCGCTCCTGAGTTTGCGTTTTCTTAGACTTAGGAGACTTGCTTTTTCTAAATTCCGTAGACTCTAACTACAGGATAAAACACATTTTGTAAGTGAATTTAAATCATTTGCCTTTCGTGTACCTTAACTAGTTTTATAAATACACAAAATGATTGTATCTCACTATGATTTTGTGCAGTACTCATATCATTGTAATTAATTTTTTATTCACCATCATTGGAACATACTTATGCAGCCTTACAGGGTGGCTCACTGTGGGATCTTAGTGACAAAATTTGATATATTTTCATTAAAAATAAATTTAAAATAAATAAATATATGGGTTTTACAATAGCAAAAGATGATTATTGGAAAAAAATATATGTAAGCAAAAATCGTTTTAAAGACCCACAATCCCACCTGTTTAGAGACAGCTGCCCTTGAGTGCTTGGCAGATACAGTGATGCATTTGAATTCTTACTTGTCATTGTACTTCCTGGCAAGAGAAACACACCTGGTGCCTTTTTTCCATTCGGAGCACATCCAACCAGTCTCTCTATAAAATCACATGTCAACTCAGAAAAGTCTCAGGCACATGTCGTCCCCAGGGTCCACTATATTTCCTTCTTCCCTTAGTAGCAATATCTCAGAGGACTGTCATCAAAAAATTTCTGGGCAGGCTCAGGCAGTGGGAGGATTGGGCAAAACTAAGGAAAAATCACCATCAGAGAAAGAATAGAAAATGCATTAGAATTTGGTTTATTTATACAAGGTATGGCAGATTGCTTATAAATATTGATAGATATTTGGAATTTGGATAATTTATATTGTATTCGTTACATGTTTTTATGGTATCCATATGTTAATCAAATTCCCAAAGTAATAAAATACTACCAAGTGTAGAGAGCATCTGAATAATAATCTGGAATTTGCAAGTTCAAGCTAATGGTTTTCATACCCTTTCCTTTGGCTGACATCCTGTTTGAGATTGTCTTTTGGATCACAGCCACCTTACATCATTTTAGATCATATTCTAACTGGAAAGAAAAAATGCAGCATTGCTGGCTAGTAATCTCACTAGCTGGCTCTAATCTAGCCTCAGAGACCAAGCTAGTCTGTTTTAGAAGCTGATACATCTTCACTTAATTTATCTTTTAAAAGTTGAGGTTCCCTCAGAGGCCCCTCTGCGCTATGCATCGCTCTGGGTTATGAATCACTTCCTTCGCTGGAGGCGGAAGAATGAGTTGGGGGGAACATGATGTGGTGGGGTTGAAGGTGTTGACCTTCATCTGCACTCTTCCGTGTTCCGCATATTACACCTACATATATTACAGAGAGCAATTTTGTCCTTAGCCCTTAAAATTATTGGTGAAATACTAAAAGTTTATGCTATTGATAAAGAAATTGGAAAATAACTGAGCTGTTAAAACACCATTTTGCCCTCCATGAAGGTACTTCATTCATGCGGAAAATGGGAGTGGCAGCTCTTTCACAACCAGAAAAACGCATTTTGTTATTTATAAGGTTGAAATGGGTCAACTCTTAATCTTCCAGATAATAAGGTTTCAGATACTTTGCTTTTTCCCCTCTGTACTTGCTTGTGGACTTGCATCAGAATCTCCAGTAACAGTGCTCACAGGATGTGAAAAAGATGGAACCAGTCGTTTGTAGCCTAAGAACAAAATTTCCTTATTTTCACTAAAGTGAGGGCTAAGGATTACTTATTAAAGTTAACAAACTACGTTGTTATAACCTAGCATGACCACATGGTCTCTGAATTGTACTCTCATCTAATTATATCATTGTCTTTTACGCAGACCTCAGAGTTGGGTGTCACAGAACATGTTGAAGGAGATCCCTGCAAATTTGCACTGTGGGTCGGGAGGACGCCAACTTCAGATAATAAAATTGTCCTTAAGGTACGTCCATGGGGAGCTTGGGGCTATGCTCTGTGACATGTTTATTGTGGCAATGAATGCTTTATTTTTTCCTGTGGTTGAAACTGTGGGTTTTCATATCACTTTATGTGTTACTTTTATGTTCTGTTGGGATTAGTGATTACCACAAGAACAGTAGAATAAATTCAGTTTGGTATTCCAGGGGTGAAATAACGTGAGCTAAACTTTTGCTGGCTTACTCAAATCAAATGGAGCAAGTCTTCAAACTTTTCCCGTACTTCCAGTCTTGAAAAGAATTGTTCATTCCCTGAGAGATGCAGGAAGTTCAGGTCCAGGAGGACAGAGAGATGGGCCCACAGCTTCCATGCACACTTGACCTGTGGTTTTAGAGGACAGGGGGCACCTGGTGGAGTGTGATGCCTTGGACAGTTTCAAGGCTGAACATGCCAGCCGTCTCCATGGGGTCCTGGGCTCTTTGGCTTTCCAGTTTGGGGGCAGAGGAAAAGGGTGGATAGTGATCAGCTACATGGGTTTTATGTAATGTTTTGATTTCAAGTGTTTAAAAGACACTAAGGGTACTTTGAGGTATCTAGTCTTTGGGGGAGGAAAGTATCTTTGAATATTTGATTTGAACTCTGTCTTGAATACACTACCCTCTCCTAAGAATGGCAAAGGGCTCTAAGGGTGTCTTAATGTACTCCCCTCCTTCTGTGTTTGAGAAAATACAGATGGAACTGTCTGTTGGAGCTGTCTGGAAAGACCATAATTGACTTAAGGATGTTCTGGGGAAGATGTAGACAACGATTTGTAGGATATTGGGAGACGAGCCAAAAGCTTAATGGGCCTCTGGTGTGTGAACTTTCATGTCAGCGATTTTGCCTTGCATTCCTTTGAATCTCTATGGTATTCCCAGCAGCCCCAGGTTATTCAGCAGCGTGTCACTCATAGAGCCGCTGACGGTTACACCATTGCGTTTTAAGATGTTTACTCACATAGAAATGAGGAATTGTTTTGCAATGAATATATGATTACCAACCCAGTGTGTTCTTGTTAGTACTGGCAGAAAGCCCTATAAAACATAAATTGCACTGTTAGCTAAATATTAGATAACTGAACTTTACTAAGGCATAAAAAAATTTTTAATTGTTTTATTGCTTAAAGTATTACAAAGAGTATTACATATGTCTCCTTTTTTCCCCGCCCTTGACAATCCCCTGACCTCCCCTACCCCCCAGTGTCTTATGTCCATTGGTTATGCTTATATACTAAGGCATAAAATTTTAAGACGTTAAAACTTCCAACTTATATTAAGTGTTTATCCAGATTAGCTGCAGTGACATATGCCAAAGGGTGTATCTAAGAAATAGTGCCAGATATTTTAGCCAGTTATGGATTACTTTCATTTGGGACATAATAAAGTACTCATGATGCAGTTGAACAAAAGACTTCCTGTGGGCTTTACCAGATGACAGTTTTCTAGGGAGTTTTGAGTAATATTTTTCTCACTTCCAAGAAGAGATTAAACAAAATGATGTTCTCATTCATTTTAGAGATTGCTTTGTGGTGATGACACTGGTGTGAATGGTGATGACAGTGGATATCGAGGTGGTGGCAGTGGTGGTGGTGGAGATGGTGGTGGTGAAGGTGGTGGTGGAGGAGATGGTGGTGGAGATGGTAGCATTGATGGTGGCAGTGGTGGTGGTGATGGTAGTGAAGGTGGTGGTGGCAGTAGTAGAGATGGTGAGGTGGTGGTGGTGGAGGAGATGGTAGTGGTGGCAGCGGTGGAGATGGTGATGGTAAATGGTGGTAGAGATGAGTGTAAGTGATGTGATAGTTGAGAAAATGTTTTGGTGGTGGTGGTAGTGGAATGTGGTGGTGATGGAGGTGGTCACTGTCATAGTTGTCATGGCAATGATGCTGATGGCCTGGTAGTTGTAAAACAAAATGTGGTCTTTTTTTACTTTGATAGTCTGCAAGGGAGAATTCTATTTCTAAATCCTTTCTTAAATGGATTGAGACTACTAGGAAGGTTATCCTCTATAAATGTAATGATAAATTCGCTTTATATCATGAGAATTTTCTTTATTTCTGAACCATAGTAACGGTTTTCCTGATTTGTCTCCAAACTTGGCCAGATGTTCTTCCTCAGATACTTCTCTTTGTGTAGCCTCTGAACATTTGTACCAGGCATTTAAATTCCAGTAGGTCTGTGTGTTCAAGTTTTCCACCCTGAGATGCTTATTTCATGCACAAACTCCCCTGCTCTCTAATCACGCTGCTCCGACCCCAAAGTCGGCGTGACTGCTCTCCTGGCATCAGATTCCGGAATGGGAGCAAGAGGCCCCTTTTATCGTATATTTGCCCATTACTGTCCCTCAATAACTTTAAAGCCATATCCTCCAGTTAAAGCATTTTATTTAGAGAGTTCTCAATTTTAATTTCCTTTCCCACCATGGGCTTTGGCTTTCTAGTTTCAAAACAAGGCCCACCATGAGGACATGGTGGGTTCCCCTCCCTTTGTGATCTCATCTACAATCCCACTGACGATTGTTTTAATCATTTACAGGGAATCATGTTTATATCATAGGAGGCTGATGTTTTCCATAAGGAAATTAAAACTGTTACTAAGGCCCAGGGCGTGTAAAAGGGAACACAAAGCGCCCCTTTGAGGCAGTGAGAGAAAAACCTGGGCGGAGTCACGCCATGTGTGTTCATTCAACAAATGCGTGCTGAGGGCCTACCCCGTGCCACGTCCAGAGAACCTTTCTCCACGGGTATAATAAAGGGCAATCCACCACGTGGAACTGGCAGTGGGATACACTCGTTTATTTAGCGGTTTATTCCCATTTACAGCTAGGGGTCGGTGAGTGCAGAGCTGGGGCAGGCTCTGTCCTGTGCACTGGGAACTGCAGCCTCACCTGCTGGCGGTGGGACTGGCATTCTCTGTGTCCACGCCACAGTTCCTCTTTTCACACGAGGGTAAGGGAGCCCGAGGACACTCGTGCTTGTGGAAATGTGGCGGCTGCAGCTGCTGTCCGATGAGTCCTGTGACGGGCAGCATGACCAGAGGTTCAGGGTCCATGGACACTTTGCCAGCCACTGACCATTCCTCTTGACCTGAGTTGCCTCAGAGCAGCTTTGGTTTGGGCTGGCTGTGTTTTCATGTCTTCCCGGGGCCAGGGAATGATCAGTGATTAGAATATCCATTGATGTGGAACAACATAAGTGCTATAAAATAAAGATGGTTTTGATTTAAAAATGTCCAAAATTAGGGTCATTTATTTGGTGGCATATTAAACATAGGATGGGCTGCTTTTCTGCTGGAAAGTGATGTTTAAAATGGGAAGCTCCAGCGATGCGAGGCCTGCGTGGTTGGGGCAGGATCTGACGGGTTCTCGCACCGATTCAGGCTTCCAGCATCGAGAACAAGCAGGACTGGATAAAGCACATCCGGGAGGTGATCCAGGAGAGGACCATCCACCTGAAAGGCGCCCTGAAGGAGCCCATTCACATCCCCAAGACGGCCCCGGCCGCGCGGCACAAGGGCAGGCGGTGAGTGTGCGCAGGAGGTGTGGCTAAGCTTGTTTATTTAATGGGGAAGGAACAAGGCAGTGTTAACGTAATATTTTTCAAAAGTCGTTTTTCTGACATTTGGAGGAATATGGTTTTTAAACATAGTTTATTCTTAGCAATGAAATTGCTTCGTCAAGACAAGACCCTGCTTCCGCTTAAAGTGCAGGGCTGTGTGCGAATCTCTGGCCATTTTGCCTTTCCCACCCAGTGGTGAGTCCATCCGGGCACATGTGCAGATCTATGCGTTTCTGGAAATAATCATGTCAACTCTATTTTTTATTATGTGAATTAAATGGAATGATCTATGTTAGATACTTAGCCCAATGCCTGCAGAAAGCCTGTGCTTAGCAGTCAAATCCGCGTTAACACAGGGGAGGTAGCAGCTGTCACAAAGACTGACTTGCACCCCTTGAAACGCAGCCATTCTTTCTCCAATGACCGGTGAACGAGCCTGACCAGTCTAGAATAAAAAGCCAGCAGAGTCAGGAATTAAAAATGTCCTGTGTCTCCAGGGACGGAGAGGATCTGGACAGCCAAGGCGACGGCAGCAGCCAGCCCGACACAATCTCGATCGCCTCCCGGACGTCGCAGAACACACTGGACAGTGATAAGGTACGCTGCAGCCAGCCTGCACTGGGACACAAGTGCAGCCGGTCTGGTCTGACGGGAAGTAGTCTCGTTCTATCTGTAAGTGACAGTTGTCATCAACATTTCAAACAGCTGCTCTGTGCTGAGAGCGGTGCCAGCACCGGTGCCAGGGCGGAGACTGGGGGCTTCAGGGTTAGAAGACGTTTACCCTGAAGATTCAAACAAACCACTTGCCCTTCCCAGTGCTGTGCCTGTTCTATCAGGTGTCCCCAGCAGGGTGTTTAGCTTTTTCATTTTCTATTAAGCAGAAGAACCTGTTATTTTAAAACAATATGACAGAGAGCCCTGGTGCATAAAAGTGGAGCTATTCTGGTTGAAGCAGGGACACGACTCCCTCCACTTGGCCCTGAGGCGCCTTCCAGACACAGGAAGTGCGCCTGGACTGGGCCCGCGGCTGCGCCGACCACCAGTAAGCTAGATCTGATTTGTGTCAGAGTCCACAGCGGTGGCCTGCAGTGTCCCAGGATCCTGTCTTGTGGAGTCAAAATGCCTGCAGAATAAGTGGGCAGGAGAAGCTGGGCTCCTGGGCTTACACGATGCCCAGATGTCCTCGGAAAGCCCGTGGGGGACATTCATCTCCACCACGTCTGTTCCAACTGGGATGAGCAACTGCCTGCTCCTTCCTAGACATGAACCAGATTTTAAAACAAAAATTATTTGACAGAGAGTAGGGGTTCAGAAGTCCTGGGTTCTCTCTGCCTGGTGCGAGCTGTGCTTCCTCGTGTGAGACCTTCGTCTGGGTCGTGAGATGCAGGAGCTCTTGGTAACACCTTCCAGGGCCCGCTCACGCGCAGGAAGGAAGTGCCCTGACCTCACTGCATTTGGGGGTGGTTGGCGGCAGAGAGGGAGTCCCACAGCGGGGTACTTCAGGTGGCAATCCTTACAGTCCCAGACCTCGGTCTTTTCTCACTAAGTTTTACAGAAGAATTCATGGTATTTAAATGTCATTCCCAAGACACAAGTAAGTATATTCTAAAATACAGCTTTTCTACAATGATTTCATTTTCAAAATGCTTCTAGTTTGAGGAATTAGTTGTTTCTTTTTCTTCTTTTTGAGTTCTCTTAATAGTAAGTCCTGGAACTTCAAATGCTTAGAATATGAGGACTGAAGCATAAAAACAATGTCTGGTTTTATTTTGCTCAGAGCTCAGTGTATGAGAATTCAGCACATATTGCTTGCCAGTAGGAATAATGAGGAATAAGATAAATTACGTGTTCAGGCTTGTAGTGCTTAATGGCATCTCTCCCTGCGGCCCCACCCCAGAGCCGCTGAGTTAAGAAAATGAAGTTTGAGCCTGGAATCATTTCATTAGAGTAATTCTGATTATTTTCTTTTTTAAAAGATAGTAATTGAAGTGATTGAGTAATTTAAGTACTCTGTTTACATAAGAATTATAGTAATAATTCTTAATAGTTATGGGAGCTAATAGATGCTCAAGTTAAGGGCAAAAGCCTCTTCATTCAGACTGTCTCACAGCCTCGCCTTGGTGAGAATCACCCCTCCAGCACTAGGCCCATCTGGCCCCAAATTCACCTTCTTACCACATATATTCTCATGGATCTGGCCTGGGTTTATCAGAAGTGAGTTTAAAGTTGTTTTTTAAGTTTTTTGGATGACATTGCCAAAGAGATAAATAAATGCAAAAAGTTCTGCCTTTTGGAAGGTGTGTTAAGACTTTTCTGGAGGTTGGTCCAAGAAGAAAGGCTGACTTTGTCTCTTCATGGGGTTTATGTATAAACTAGAGGCCCAATGCACGAAAATTCGTGCAAGAGTAGGCCTTCCTTCCCCCGGCTGCCGGCACCAGCTTCCCTCCGGGACCCGAACCCCGGCTTCCCTTCTCCGGCCGCCAGCAGGCACCCATGACCTAGGCTGCTTCCCTCCACCGGCCATTGGCAGGCACCCGGGACCAGGCTGCTTCCCTCCTCCGGCTGCCAAGCAGGTACCCAGGACCGGAGCTGGCTTCCCTCGGGCCGCCCGAAGGCACCTGGGACCTGGGCTGGCTTCCCTCTGCCCCGGCTTCGTCAGGAAGGATGTCTGAAATGATGTCGGTCTAATTAGCATACTACCTTTTTATGATTATAGATGGGTGTGGTGGGAGTCTGGAAATGCTCCCTGGATGTAGTAAGGGCTCCCGAGGTGGCTTCCCACCATAAAGAATTAGGGTGCTAGCATCCCAGTACATTCCTGGTCCCCAGAGGCATGGCCAACAAGTCCACATGAGGGTACACACAGAAATAAGGTTCTGTCCTGGAGTTAGGAATCGCATTACTAGCTCTGCTTCGGATCTGTTATGGCTTAATAAATAGGCTTATGTGAACTTGGAACCGAGCCTGCACAACTCGAGTAGAAAAAGCAGGCATCATCCTAAGGGCTGATGCCACTAACAGCAAATTCTATTTGTAACCAATGAAAGAGGAAGAATAAATCACTGTGAGAAAAGTGTAGGTTTGCAGAAATTGATCATTCTACCTGGATTAGAATTTTTAAAGAACTGCCTATTAAATATTTTAGGTAATTCACCAGTTTCTGTTTTTCTCATCTAATGTGCTTCCTCTGAACTTCATTGTGTAGCTCTGTGACCCCGACAGGCCCACTTCTGTGAAGGCAGCCACGCCCCCCACCCCGGCCCCGGCCCGGGGAAGCTGTGACAGCCTGTCACTCAGCAGCACCCAGCTAAACACTCCCCTGATTCCTACCCATCCTGAAGGAATGCCACTCAGGACTGAGGTGTTGTAAGTGGGCGTGGCACTAGTTCCTGATACCCCTCACGAGACCACAGGTCCTTCATGGGCTCGAAAGGGTGAGGAAGGATGAAAGGGCTTCCCCAGGTCGTAGAATTGCAGCGGGTTCCTTCTTCAGTTCTTGGATCTGCACGTGGGACGCGCATAAACAGCACGTGAGGCCTAAAGTCAGACTTTGGGGTTTGGAGAGGACACACCCACGAGGCCTTAGAAAGAAGCCCGTGTTCCCTCCACACGCCCGCTTTTGTGTCCTCTGCTGGGGGCTTTCTTGCCGCCGTCCCCCTCTTACACCTCTGGCAGAGCATTTCGGGTCAGCAGATGATTCAGGAGAAAACATTCTGAAAAGTAGGAAACTGCTTTCTTTCCCGAGTCATTTTGCAAAATGTGCAGTTTCCCTGAACTTGGCTGCACCAGAACCCCACCCCCCCTCCCTCCAGGGCAGTAACTTTTCATATGTCTCAAGGTCCTTTCCACCATCCATTTTTCAAGTTTAAACAGCCTCTGAGGACCCGGGTAGACAGCTCCAACAAGGGAAATTACTTAACCATATTCCGTCTCTGATTTAATTTATCATGTCTGTTGTGAGTTAGTTGTTATCATGGAATTTGGTTCCATTTCAGAAACTGGGTGGGGGGCTCTTTTTGACTCAGGCTCTTGGAGAATTCGTAAGTAAACGTTACCTGCCAGGGCTGTGTAATCCTCCAATGGGGCGCAGGAGGCTTTGGGAGGAGTCTGTTAAAGGGGGGCGCCCGGAGACACCCTCTTCCCAAGGAGCGCTGTCAGAATCGCTGAGTGGGCCGCTCAGAGATACAAACCACCTGCCCCCACGGGCACATTCCCTTCTCTGGAAACACCAGTTTTAAAAGATGCCATCTCTGTCCCACAGTGAGTTTGGCACTGATGCTTGCCCATATTCATAGTATTATGCTGATAAAAATGATCTTATGAAAATATAATTTCGCTTCCAAAGAAATCAAGTGCCTGCCAGACCCTTATCTCATTGGTCCCGAGCGTGTCCCGAGAGGTAGGGAGGAGCGTGCCGAGCCAGCCTGGGGTGAGGAAGTGGCAGAGGCCAGCTGACCCGCCGGCCACCCAGCGCTAGAGCGCTAACGCCAGAAACGGAATGTGGGTTTAATTACCCGTCGGTATCAAGGCCTCTTTATTTCACACTGGAGCCGAATATGAAGGAACTATTTTTTAGTATAAAAAGCAGCATTTGAAAACTTTTTAGAAAACATGGACCCAAACACAGGCTGCTATAGAACAGAGCATCTTGGGGTCAAGATGGAAATAAATCAAGATGAGGTGTGTACGGGGAGCTGCCCGAGCCAGCAGGGGTGGGGGTGAGCTCTGCTGGGCCTGAGGGGCCTGTTCTCACTGGGTGCCTGAGACATGCAGTGAGGCTGAGCCTTGGCATGAACTGCCGGAGCTTTTATAACAGGAATATGGGAACCCACGTATCTGGAAGTATAATGGTTTCAGTCCCTCCTACCACAGCCATCGCACTGTGCTGGGGACCTGAGGTTTCATGTGGCTTAAAAAATCAACCACCGTTCTCTGTGAAGTGACCTTCTACACCACAGGAACTGGGCTGGGTTTACGGAAAGTGCCGTGTTGAGAGAGTGTATAAAGCGGTTAATGCCAGTCCATCTTCGCATGTGGCTGATTCACGTGTCTGAGGAAGGAAACTTGTCTTCCACAGGGACTGCCGCCCTCCGGCACCCAGCCTCCATCCCGAGCACAGGGCACAGACAGGAGCGCAGGGAGCCCTGGTTCTTTGCTGGGCCCTCTCTCCTCTGGCCGACGGTGCCAGAAGCAAGGGCACCTTTGCCCAGAGGAGGCACTCAACTCACTGCCAGCCTTGCCAGGGCACCCGGCCTCCCAGGACCCCATGTAGGGTTGCCCCATGCAGACATGAAATTGAGTCATTAAATTCAGAGCCTTTCTATAGGATGACACATAGTTTTAATCTCCTCAGGGAGAATACTCCAGATACCATTAGCCTCCTCTGCTCAGAGTGTAACAGGGTACCAGCAAACAGGTCCTGCATAACGCCATTTCTTTCAACATCATTCTTTTTTTTTAATATATATTTTTATTGATTTCAGAGAGGAAGGGAGAGGGAGAGAGATAGAAACATCAATGATGAGAGAGGATCATTGATCGGCTGCCTCCCGCAAGCCCCTCACTGGGGATGAAGCCCACACCCCGGCATGTGCCCTTGACTGGAATCGACCACATCGTTCAGTTATAAGGTTGATGGGATAGCGCAGGCGCCTCGCTCTTGTTTATCACTGTTAGCCTGTGGTAAACGTGGTCTCATTGTACCTCGTGTCACTTAAAGTCACAGAGCCTGTCAGCAAGTCAACTGAGGCCTTACTGTCCCCCTCAGAGCACTGAACGTCCAGTAGCTGGTGGCCAAGAACAGGAAGCACTCGCCAGCTCGGCCTCGGCTTCTCAGCAGCTGATGGCCTTGGGCAAGCCCCTCCACCTCTCTGTGCCTCGTCTCCTCGTCTGTAAATGGGGATGATGTTACCTCACAGGCTGTGGGCATTAGAAGTGTGTAATGGGTTTAGAATCTCGTCCAGCAAGTACCGGGCACTGAATAAATATTAGCAGTTGCTGTGTCTTCACTTTAAAAACCGCTCCCTCCTCCCTCTCCATGGGCTGTTGGCGTCAGTACTGGCTTTGCCGACTACTGTCCGTACCGGCCTCTCTCCTCTTATTTGGGCCCTCCTGATGACCGTGGATTCGGAAGCCGGTTTTGTTCGTTAGGAGCTTGAAGCTGACCTAAGGGTGAACTGCTCAGCCTCAGTGCCTGCACTTCCTCATTTTGGTGCCTCAGCAACAAAATACTGGCCACGTATTTATTGAAAGGGCAGTCACTGAAGAAGAGATTAAAACTTGAAGCAAATGTTTGATTAAAACATTTTTTAAGCTACTCCTTTGATCCTGCCGAATCAGCTGCATTGTGGCACATGCATGTAAAATGACTTCGTACTGTTCACAAGGTAGCTGCATTCATTCATAAATTCCTGTGGATCATCACATGTGCCAGCCAGGACAGGTGCTCCAGCCAGAACAGATGATCCAGCACAGGACAGGTGCTCCAGCCAGGACAGGTGCTCCAGGACAGGACAGGTGCTCCAGCCAGGACAGGTGCTCCAGCGCAGGACAGGTGCTCCAGCGCAGGACAGGTGCTCCAGGACAGGACAGGTGCTCCAGCCAGGACAGGTGCTCTAGCACAGGACAGGTGCTCCAGCCAGGACAGGTGCTCCAGCCAGGATAGATGCTCCAGCATAAGACCTGAGCTCCAGCGCAAGAATGAACAGGAGACAGCCCCTCTGCCCCTGGCAGCCAGGTGATGGACTGCGCCTGGTGTTTGCTTTCTCCTTTGGCTAATCTTTGTTTTTCTAAGTGACTGGGGTTTTTGTAATTTTAACTGGTTTTTAAGTGCTCTCATAAAACCACAAAATGAATGTAATCTTTGATAATCATAGGTACTCCATCAGAAAAACAAAATCCCTCATGCTAAAGCAGAATGCCTCAATTAAAAAAAGAAGATTATTTTTAAATATAAAGGTTGGGCAGACATGTAACAACGTGTTTATAACAATACTGGCACACTGAGACTCTTTTGAATGAAAATTTTATACCACTGACCAGAGTTACTGGTGATTCAGACTTGAGGCCAGTAGTTTATTCTGCTGTCCTTCCTCGTTGCGAGGGCCCGGTCTGCTGGTTAACTGGCTCTCAAAACTCAATTCTTCGGGTCGGTGTCCCTTTGTTACAGACAGAAAGACATTTCAGGTTAACTCCTCTGGGTAGAAGGTTGCCGTGCTCAGTCAGGAAATGCGGTAAACGGGTTTCCTTGGGGTAAATTGTCGTAAGGAGTTCTTTGTTTTCCAGGGCCTGGTGCCATGGAGGGTGGGGTGGGGGTGGGGGTTCACCTGCCTCCTCCTTCCTGGCCCTCGTCCCTTTTCTGCAGAAGAGCCTGAGTACCTGCTGGCACGGGCTGGCGCTTCTCTCTCATGTGTTCAGAGTGAGGAACGTGCAGCCACGTCCCCTGCCGTGAGCCCTCGAAGCCTGGTGCATAATGGCCAAGCTCTCTGATTCACTTAACTTTTCACATTTGAAGTTTGCCTTTTTAGTTGTATCTTTTCAGTTTAATGTCCTGCATCTCATTTTCCATTCCACCTCCTGTGTATCACAGTCAAGAAAGCCTTCCAAGAATTGTTTTCATGTCAGAAAACCAATGTGTGATCGATCGATCGCCTTGGTAAAATAGAGGATTAATGTCCCTAAATGCCATACTCACTACTTATTTTCTGGATAAAATATTGGGTATGGTAAGTTTTTGCTTTTGAAAACATCTTACTCCAGATTTTTTTTGGGGGGTTGGTATTAAAAAAACATATAAAATGTATCACCTTTACTGTTTTTCACTTCTCACAGATTTCTTTATGTACCTCCAATATGTGAGAGATGATCAAAATCACCTCTGAAACACAGTGACAGATTTTGGTGAACATTTCTGTGAACCTGGCCTTGGGGTTGGGGGAGCACAGGGCTGCCATTAAGCCCGAGCCTCCATGATGTTGCCCAATGAGAGCACAGGCGGGCGAAACGAGGGGGGCGGCGGGGAGTGTCGTGCTGGCCCCAGTGGTTGCCTTTCCCTGGTCACCGTCGCCGGTAATGGAGCTGTCTCCCTAATCCCCTCAACCACACAGCACTCTCCCGCCTTCTGCACAGTGTGAAACCCCCACGAAACCGCAGGCCTCTGTGGGGCTTCTGAAGGACTGGCTGTATTGGGCTGTAAGATGTGATTGTTCACAGAGTTGATGCACTTTGTTCTTTAGGGAAAATGGCTTTTATTAGACCACATTCCTCCTTTCCTTTAGAATTGCTCTCAGAAAATTGGCCAGATACCCACCTGCGGTCGACCTGGGGTTCCTGGAGTAGATCGCTTGCAGAGCGGGCTGCGGCATCGCCAGGCGTCAGAAAGCCCTTCTTCCTCTGGCAGAACTGGCCCCAGAGCTCCTGGGCTTGGCCATTCCAACCAGGTGTTTGCCGTTGTCTCCTGAGAACAATATGTTCTTGTACCGTAAAGCTGCCTCATGGTAGTGCGCCAGGGAGGGGCTCTCCAAGGAGCGAGGAGCGATGGGGTCAGAACCCGCCCCCCAGGGCCTGTTCGAGTCACTGCCATTGACTGGGTTCAGGCAGAGCTCTCTTTTGTGTTGATTGTTGAAGGCACGTGCCTGCGGCCAAAGATGAGTATTTCATTCTTTTGTGTGAAACACAGAAACTTTTTCACTTTCAGTCATTCTGAGGCGATTCAGGCAAAGGGCCCCTGGTGTGATTCTGCGTTCCCCGTGGCAGCCCGTATAAAGGGGCACGGGGCGGGGGGGGGGGGGGGGGGGGGGGGGCACGGTCGCTAGAGGAGCTTTGGTGCTGTCCCTGGTCCAGTTAAGTCCATTTTACTTTGTACATTGTAGTCACCACATTTATTTTTTTAAAGGTGAAAGCAGAAAGATTTTTTTATTTTCAAAATCTGTCTTCTGGTGTGAATTTCACAGGAGATAATGTGAGTCATGGAAATTGAGATTTTCCTAACTTACAATCCTAAACTAAATGTGTGTATGTGGTTGGGAGCCCATGATAGAAGTCCATAAAATACACAGAAGTAAAGAAGATACTTTAAAAATTTTCACAAGGCATGGTTGGAAAGGAAAAGTGAATTTTAACTAGATAAATGGAATGGCAACTCAGCATAGCAATGAAGTTGGGTCACTGAGGGTAGGAATGTCATTGAAAGCAAATAAGACCTCAGCCAAACTTTCTGATGTAGAATATATTATCTGACCTTTTTCTAACTCATTTCCTCCAAAGAGTTACTTTAGGTCTTTTATACAAAAAAAAAAAAAAAGTGTTTTTTTTTTTTAAACTGCAAACCTGGTTTTAAAGAAAGGTTTTATATTCAGAAGTTTAAAATGTTCAAATGTGAGCATTGAGACAGAAATCCACAGATGTCTTTTCTCTGAACTAGAAAACATCCACTTAATCCTCCCCTTAAAGATTCATGCAGGATTCTTATGGAAAAGCCCATTGGTTCAGAGGGGTAAAGCCGAGAAGATATATGTGTATATTTAATGATGATTTTAGCACTGTTTGGAAACAGTCTTCTGGTACTAAATTTTGTTCATAAGTTCCCTAAAGCCTTTGAAAAGGAATTTTAACTCAGTGTGCAATTCTTCGTCGGAACAGGCTTGACTTTTATTTCTCATGCTCTGTCAAGTACACAGATGTTTCCAATAGTTTTTGATTACTCTGTGAGGGGCTAAAAAAACCAGTGCCAGAAATAAGGTTTAGCTTAATTTTCCTTGGGCAGCCCCCTTCTCCCTTCCCACCCTTCCCCCACCCGCTGATTGCTCCATGTGGCTTTGAGCACTCTGAAAAATTAATAAGACTCCGAGTGAAACAGGCCCGGGACGGGTGATGAGGTGCTGTGTCTCCATGTGGCGTTTCCCAGGGCTGGGGGTGGACCAGTGACAGGACAGCGTGACAGGCCTGTCTGAGGGGCTCTGGGCAGGGGTGACAGGCACCGCAGGCAGGCAGGTCCGTGGGACGTGCAGGTCCTGTGGGGCCTCGGCAAGCGGACCCCATATCCATCCGGCTAGTTCAAGGCTCACGCTTCCCCTGGAACTGGGAACATTCCTCCTTTTCGCTACAGGGATTAACCACTTCCAGCACGTGGGCTTTTGCAGGAAATCACTTCTCCGGACCGTCCTCCGCCTTGCCCTTCTACCATTAGGTCCTTGGTTGTTCGCAGAGAAATGTGTCAGGTCTGCGCGGTTTTCCCACAGAGCAATTTGCAACATGTAGAAGGCGATTAAACATTTGTGGAAAACTCCCTTTGTGGCCTAGCAAAGGCGATTCATTGTGTCCATATCTGTGCTTTATTAGGAAGGGTTTGTTTTGCGCTGGTTTCTGTGGTTGTCCAATGGCCATGTGTTTCTTATTCTAAATATCTAAACTTGCTCTTGAACGACAGGCTGTTCGACCAGAAGGGAATGAAGGGCGTGGGGCAGGACGGGCTGGCAGGCGCAGGCTTCGGCGTGGCCGGGGCCCAGGACCCTGCCGGCTGTGAGCCTGAGCCGGGGTCGGTTCCCAGTGCTCTGCCAGTGGACTGCCGGGTGGCCTCCTGGACAAGCATGTCCCCCACAGGGGGCCCCCCATTCCTTGCTCCACTCCTACCGCCCAGCGTCTCCTCTTCTGTCCTTCGCCTTCTCTGTGCGACGTCCTTGGGGAGACTGGGCAGGTCTCGGGTTAAAGTCACAGAGGAAAGCTGTGCTTCGTTTTGGTTTTCCAAATGCTGTGCCGCCTTCTCCCCTCCGCCCACCCCTTGACCCCTTCTAGCCCGCCCCCGCCCCCCACCCCAGGCCTTCACCACACTGTAGGCTGTGTCCATGGGTTATGCATATATGCATACAAGTTCCTCGGTTGGTCTCCACCCACCCACCACGTCAGCACATGTGTGACTGCTTGCTGGCGGCAGGGCGCTGTGCAGGCAGGCCTTAGGAGACGCACCGACTGCTTCCTTGCACAAACCCTGTGCCTGCCGTTGTTGGCTGGGGGGACCCAGCAGTGGCAGAGACAGGCCCAGTCTCCCAGCCACGGGCAGAACATGGAAAGTACACAGAAGAGTGACACACATATAACCCAAGACATGACTCGTTTCAGAATCGAGTCATAATTTGCTTATTTAAACAATGCTAAGGATGGTAGATACAGAAGTGACGTCTCAGAGACTGATGGGAAGCGCCAAGCAGAAGGGGTAGTGGGGGCTCAGTGAACGTGGGGCTCCTCTCAAGGAGGACACGGTCGCTGGGCTGGGAGGGCGTGAGGGGACACCGCTGACCTGCGCCAGGTGGGCTGGGCTGGGCGGGAACCTGATCCCGTGCTGGGGAATGTGAGCCACGGCTCGTGCATAAGGAGGCATGTTTGAGTGGGGGGCTCGCGTGTTAAAGTGGGACCTGGCAGCTGTGCTGGGATGGCCGAGCAGGCGAGCCTAGGGCCCACCTGGGAGGCACTGCAGGGGCCAGCGAGTGAGCGGTTTGGGCGGGCAGAGGAAGGAGGCAGCAGAAAGCCGTCCTGGAGTCCTGATGGCACCTGGAGAGGGAAAGAGCGTGAGACCTCAGCTCGGGTGACTGATGGCGAGACCGCGACTCAAAGGGAACACTGGAGAGAAGCAGGCTGGGGGTGGGGTGGGGAATAATGCCCTAGACCACGTGTTTTAGAGGGAGGGGGAAACAGGTGGGGTGCCTGCTCAGGAGTGATCGGCGTAGAGCGGGGTTCAGGAACCCACCCAGGTGAATAGTGAACAGACAGGCGTGACCTCCGGACCGGGTTAAGGCCCAGAGGGGACAGTCCAAGGATGGGAACTGGTCACGGTGGGAGGGGCGTTAGTGAGCCTGGAGGTGAGCTGTCTCCAAGGAGACATGGGGCAGAGGCCACAGGAGGTGAAGGGTCATGGGAAGGCCACGCACCTGCTTCCCACGTGAGGTCCTGGTGGTGGTGTCGTGATGGAGTGTGTGTTGTGCTTCGCAGGGCCTGGGAGTCAGTCAGCAAATGGGAGTGAGCTCAGTGAGAGGAGAGACGAAGGGAAGGAATTTCAGAAGAAAATGCGTGGCATGTGGGCAGTGAGCCAGCGCCCCCAGAGCACATGGAGGCTTGCGGTGGGAAGAGGGCCTGCAAAGGGTTGGGGGCCGGCGGCAGAGGGTCCGGAATGCCCACTAGGAGTGTCCAGAGGGTTTTGAAGAGAGAAAGGCTGCCCTGCCCTGTGTTTGGGATCTTGAACCCCACATCCCCTTCCGGTCACCCTGCCACCACGTGTAGGGGAGCCCGTAGGCTGACAGGACCGGGAGCGCCCAGGCACTCATGTACAAATTAGGAACAAACTTCCCATTTTACCACCACATGTCACAATAATCCTCCCAGTGACCTTCAGACACAATGTTGATTAGTTTGCCCAAAGCTAAAAATCAGTATATAGTGGGGCCTTGACTTACGAGTTTAATTCGTTCAGTGACGGAGCTCGTAACTCAAATTACTCATATGTCAAATCATAAAGTGAACGAGTGAGACAAGTGATGCTGGGCTGATGTTGTGGCATTCACTGTGACATTCGCTGTGCCAGCTAGCGGTGGGGTATCTGAAGCTGGCTTGTAACCCGAATTTTAGCTCGCAACTCAAAGCAAAAAATCGACCAAGAGACGGCTCATATCTCGAAAAACTCATTAGTCGGGACACTCTTAAGTCAAGGCCCCACTGTATAGCACTTACTGAGAATAATAATGTCTCAGACACAAGGTTTGGATGCGCGTGAAACATCAGGTCAGATTCTTACAGGGAAACACTCAAAACCATGATCATACGTGAGAACGAGACACAGTGAATGACCGTCATGTGGGTCTGAGGGAGGATTAGGGACCGTGAAGAAGGAGAGCTGCCCCTCGGGTGGTTCCTGCTGTTGCTGACCCAGGGGTGGGGGGAGTCGAGTTCCCGCAGGTTCACAGCCTGTGCAGAGTCAGTGTCCCGGCTCGCTGACCGGTCCCCTCTCCTCCCCAGCTCTCCGGCGGCTGCGAGCTGACGGTGGTGATCCACGACTTCACCGCCTGCAACAGCACTGAGCTGACCATCCGCCGCGGCCAGACCGTGGAGGTGCTGGAGCGGCCCCATGACAAGCCCGACTGGTGCCTGGTGCGGACCACCGACCGGTCCCCCGCGGCGGAAGGCCTGGTGCCCTGCGGCTCGCTGTGCATCGCGCACTCACGGAGCAGCATGGAGATGGAGGGCATCTTCAACCACAAAGGTAGGACCCGCGGCCGGATGGCGGTGCCCATGGGCGTGACACCGGCGCTTCTGTCCCCACTTCTGTGCAGCCGAGTAGTAGGTAGGACTCCCTGTGTCGTGCTTCAGGCCATCATCGCTGGGTCTCTGGGCCATTTCACTCCATCAGGAGCTGCGGTGGAAATGACGATTGCACCTGTTATTCAGAAGTAATGAACGATCGCCTCCTTTCCCACGGCCGTGTAATAAGATACCAGTTTAGGGAAGGAGGCGGGGCGTTCCTTTGAGGCCAGTGTCACCTGTAAATGGGGAGCACAGAGAAGGCACTGTTCTCAGACAGGCGATGTGAAACAGCGTCTCCTTATCAGGTTTTCACGCTCTGGGCTCTTTATTTTGTTCGTGTGAAATCCCAGAAAGTCAAGCATGCAGGCCCTGAGAGGTTAACCGTGCCTTCTTTATAGCTTTGCAAAGTGTCTCAGGACAGCCCCAACCACCCCGCCGCCCGCCCCCCCCCCCCCCCAACACACACACACACACACACACACACACAGCTCCCTGCACAGAGCGGGCGTGGAGCTGGCCCCGAGAGAGGCTGGCGAGTGGGGCAGAGCTTGCTGTGAGAACTCTGAGGCTGCGACAGTGACGAGTGAGGACGCAGCTTTGGAAAGGGGCACTTTCATTTTTTATTTTTTTAAATATATTTTTATTTATTTCAGAGAGGTAGGGAGAGAGATAGAAACATCAATGATGAGAAAAAATCATTGATCGGCTGCCTCCTGCATGCCCCACACTGGGGTTCAAGCCAGCAACCCAGGAAATCGAACCATGACCTCTTGGTTCACAGGTCGACCAACGCTCAACCACTGAGCCACGCTGGCAGGGCAAAAGGAGCACTTTTAAACCGAATAACAGAGCATTTGGACAAAATAGCATTTCACATTATTCAGTGGCTCCTGTATTTATTTTTCAATTAGAGTCGACGTTCAGTATTACTTTGTATTAGTGTCAGGTGCACCTGCGGGGGCTCCTGTAGTAACTAGCAGGTAGCTAGCAGGACTGCTTTTCCACGGGGGTCTCGATGGATCAGAAATGGGCTTCCAGGGAGGGGGTCTGCTTCTCTTGTGCGTCCAGGCAGGAGAGTTGGTGGTGATCGGAAGGGGAGATCCTCAGTAACAGTGGGCTTGTCTGTGTAGGTGACCCCGGCAGTAGCATCACCTGTTTTCGGCAGGGCACACGCATGGAGGCAGTCCCTTGACTGCATTTGCTGTTTTTAAGGGTCAGGCAGGGACCCATTATTAGTCTGCAGGTGGTCCTTCCATTGTGCTGGAAAGTGTGGCGGTAGAGCTGCTCTGGATTGAGGTGATTCGCAGGTGAAAAATACACACCGGGTTCCAAACGCAGTCTGAGAAAAGAATGTGTAACTATTTTATATCCATTACATGTTGAAATGATAATGTATCATAGAGCGGGTTAAACAGAATGTGGTATTCAAATTAATTCCACCTGTCTCTTTTTTCATTTACGTTACGGCTACTAGAAAAATTAAAACTATGTAGGAACTTGCACTGTATTTCTGTTGGACCGTGCTGGTTTAACCTTTCATCTTAGTGAAAAGCTAATTTGAGACTTCAAGCCCTTTTTAAGAAACGTCGGTCTGTAGCTTCTAAAATAGTGCAGAATGGGTGGAGTTTGTTTGCTTTGACCCATATTATGCCACCGTCTTCACTTTCCTGCAATATTGGCAAATGGCCGATTTTTCTAGATTTGGAGGCAACGCAGTTTGTTTCCCCTTCCTAAGAGGAGATCATTGCAGTCCACCCTACAGTTCCCGCTCTGCTAATGTTGGAGCATTCCCGGTGCTTCCTCCGTGTGTCATCTGTGTCCTCTTCCCACACATCCTGACCCGCCCTGGTCCATCCTCTGGCCATGGAGGTCGGTCATGGCCTTGAGCGACATGGAGCTGCTGACCAGCTGCCTCTGGAGTGACAGGCCCAGTCCTGTTCCGAACCCTCGGGCCTGCAGAGGACCTTCCTGTCACCTCGGGAAGAAACAAGAAGAATTCAGTCTTTATTTCTTCAGGGACCCAATGGAAAAGACGGAACGTTCAGAGTCTGACCGGACGCCAAGGCGTCTGCTTTCCTTTCCGGCGAAGCTGTCCATGAGTCTAGAGAAGGACAGGAGGTCAAGTACAGATCTGGGCTGGGCAGCCCACTAGCCCACTGCCAGATGTCTCCCAGGTTGCATAACACATTCAGATCCTGGGACCTGAGTTGGAAATAAAGCCCAGCTTTTCTTTCGAAGCTGATCAGTCCTGCAGAGGAGCCTGGAGCACTGCACGTGCTGCAAAGAGCACGGGCTCAGGAAGATGCCTCTCGCGGGGCCTTCCCCGGTGCGCCCTTCACTTCCTGGGGCTCCCAGCTGCAGGCCAGCGGGAGGAAAGACCTGTATTTCTCTCACTGGGCTTTGTCCTGCAAGCTCCTTATGGAGGTGGGGTGTTTTGCTTGTTTTGAGTTCAGGTGCCAGTTCCCGGAGCCCTTTCCTCTGATATTCTGGGCCCGTCTTGGAAAGTTCCTCCTTTACCCTCACGAACCCACAAACTTCTGTCTTCCCAGGAAGGTGTTCCTTCATGGAGTACAACCTGTTGGGAAGAACAGCCAGTCAGTAGGTGGGGATCATTCCTTACCAGTTCTTTCCTTCTTTCCCCCATTATTTCCCCATAATGCCAGGAAGCACGACTCTCCGGCCTTCCCCTCCAGTGCTGGGACGTAGGCACTAGGCTTGGGGAGAGAAGGCCTCCATGGGGCTCTCTGACAAGCCCTGCCAGATCCTGCTGCCCATGGTCAGTCCCGGAAGGCAGTGACGAGGTGCCCGTCCAGGAGATGAGGCCTTCGTCAGATAGTCCGGGCAGCAAGGGATGAGGATCTAGGAATAAAGTCCAAAGGAAGCCACAGGGGTTCTGGGAGCAGAGGCCATTGCCACTGGGACACAGGGGATCTGAATTTGCTTCTGCTCAGCCCACAGCCTTTCTTCCTGCTCTCGTGTGGGAAGGGGTGCAGGCCAGAATGACTTCCTAGATGTGTGTGTGCTAGGCCGCTGGTGCCTGTCACTCACATGGGGCTGCTTACCCAGCATCTCGTTTTGAGCCCCTATTCATTGGGGGAGCCACGCTGGGCATGAGGATACTGCTGTAAGGAGTTAAATGTGCCCCTTCTCTCACAGGACTTGACGTTCATCACCCTATAGGTCTCCTGTGTCCGACAAGCAAGTGGGCTTGCCTTTCACACACTTCGAAACTCATGTACAGCCCTGGCTGGGGTGGCTCAGTTGGTTGGGCAGCGTCCTGTACACCTAAAGGTTGCTGGTTGTATTCCTGGTCAGGGCACACGCCCGGGTTGCAGACTCGATCCCCCGTAGGGAGCGTGCAGGAGGCAGCCGATCGATGTTATGCTCTTACTTTGATGTTTCTCTCTTCTCCCTTCCTCTCTAAAAATCAATAAACTATTCTCTAAATAAATAAATAAGACTCCTGTACGTTAGGGAACTGTCATTATGTACTTGTTTCTAGTCACCCGCTGATAATCTCTAAAGATAATTTCTTAAATGTGTTTGGTTCTGCTCTGACCTTCCAGGCCGGAAGAAGGAGCACATACACTGTCTCCAGTTCCAGGATTTTCTCAGCCTTATTGCCTCAGTATTTTCTTACAACACCCTGGTCCAAACAACTTATATTTCCATAAGTTTCAAATATAAAAAACATGGCTGTTAAGGTCAAATGTCTATTTCTTTGATTGTGGATAGATAGTTTAAGAATTGTAATGTGACTATGAATATAATACTCCAATCAGCCAAGAAGCACCCCGTACTCACAGGGAGTGTGCCCAGGTTCTGGTGTGTTTGTGCAGCGTGGCTAGACTTGGACATCTGTGGACAGTAAACATGTGGAGTTTACGAGCGCTACTTTTCTCTTATCTGCTGTCTATTCCTGGGTGATGTGGGGAGAGGACACAAATATAACTTCTTTCAAATGAACAAGAAATGTAATTGTACGATTTGCTTTTTAAGAAGTTATTTTCATGTCTGAAACTAGACTCCAGTGTGAACATTATAGCGAAAAAAACACTTTCCACTTGTGGAAAAGGCCAGCCTCGGAAGATTGCCGGAGGGACGGTCTCTGTAGACAGGCGGGCTGGGCTTTTCGCTTTTGTCTTGCTCCTGCTGCCACTCTCCCTATAGCATCTTAGTCACAAACGACACGGAGACCGAGCCCATTAAAATGGAATAAGGATTCAGCAAATCCTTGTGCTCGTCCAGTCTTATTTGTGTTTGTGGTTTATACCACCTACCGTTACATCAGAGCCTCTGGGGTCGGGGCCGAGACGGGAGAGTTTGTGTCTGTCCCGGGGAGTCTGACCCGCATCCGGCTGAGACGCTCTGATCTCCGCAGCCCCTGTGTGCGAGGCATGGACTGACTCCGGGAATGGGTACCACATCATTATCTTTAATCTCTTATTAAATCCGAGGGATTTTCCTTCTTTAGTGTCTCAGCTTGTGTAACTTGTCACTTTCCTCTATTTATTTAGTCTTGGTCACAGAAGGTAAACAGGAACTTCCGAAGTGTTTGTAGTTCCGACGAAGCCAATTTAGAACATCGCCTCTTTTATGCTATTCGAGACTGAGTAGTTCAGCTTTTCTCTTTCTTCACAACCAAAACTACCATGTGTGATAGTGTTTGAAAGTTTCACTTCAGGGTTCAGATGCTAACCCAACAGGCTCACCTAGAGCAGCGTAGGGGGCACTGGATGGGCAGCTGTGCCCAGAGTGGCTGGTGATTGGGAGGGGAGATGCTCAGTGACAGTGGGGTTGTCTGTGTCAGTGATTGCAGGGCACACGCATAGAGGCAGTCCTTTGACTGCTTTCGCTATTTTTTATTTGTTTTTACAATATACAAAATAATCTGCTGCCAGATTGTAGACTGCATTCGCCGTTTTAAAGGCTCAGACAGGGACCCATCATTAGTCTGCAAGTGGCCTTCTTTCGGGCTCACGCCGTGTGACTGTGTGACGCCACCATTACCTCTTGCCCACCAGGTTTCCCAGTCTCACTTCTCACCCTCTCTTGCTGAGACTACAACACAAATCCAATTATACGAGCTCCTGCTTAAGTTCCTTCAGTGAGTTGTTGTTATGAAATTAAATTCTTGTTTCCTGGCATGTCTTACAAGGCCTGGATCTCACGTGTGTGCACAGGTCCACCCATGCACATGAACAATGTGTATGCACACCCTCTCTCACCCCTTGCGCAGATAACAGGGTTTTTTCTTAGTCCCTCACCCTACCGGGCCTTCTCTGTCCATTTGCACTAAATAAATGAACAATCGTAAAGGAAACACAATACGGTTGTCCAGTGGGTCCATGGTGGTAAGGGGAACAGAATAAATCTTGGTGCAGATAATGGCTGTTTCACCGCTAACACCAGTGTAACCGGAGGAGGCCAGTCCCAGGGAGATGAGCTCCAGGGACACCAAAGGAGTGATGGGTGCAGATACAGTGCAGGCTTGTAAATGCGAGAGATGAAATGCAAACGTCCTCTCTTCTCCAGGGCCACCATTGCCTCAGGTTTAAACAACAGGATCGATGAGGGGGCAGAGCGCCTCATGCACCAGCCCTGAGAGAGAAACCGAGAGAATGAAGGGGGCCCAGAGGGGCTGGGGGTGGGGGGCTCCTCAGCTGGAATACTATCTCAGCCGGGTGCTGGGGGCAGATGAGTCCAGTGCACTGTAATCCACGTTGCCAAGTTCTGTTCTGATGCACTTTAAAGATACACAGTTTATATAGATAAGTACCCTGGCTCCATTAATTACCGTTTTGTAAAATGAATGGAAGAGCCCAGACCCCATGCATGGAGGCCATAGGCTCCATGTCTGTTCTCGGGGTAGCCACTGGCACAACCCCTATGAGAGTGTGAGGACATGGTTCCCTGTGAGCCCCTGTTTCCGCCCACCCTTTCCTCAGCCTCTCTGTCTGACCACTGAGGCCCTGTGTGCTGGTGGCCGCCCGGCACTGCCGCTCCTTGGGCCTGGAGTTGGCCAGGTCTCTCCCTCAGCTCGCGGGGCTCGGTCTCCACATCATACAGATGAGGCCAGGTGACAGGACTGTACCAGAGGTTCTCAGGTGGCGGGAGGGATAGACGCAGAGGGCACTGTGTCCTCTCCCAGGAGCCCCAGGCCTGGGCCTTCCACTGGGTTCCCAGCCTGTTCCTGTCCAGCTGGCCCCCAGCTCAGAGGGTCCATCAAAGCTGTTCCCTCCAGAGTACATGCAGTTGCTAAGACTCCTTGCTCCTGTCCACGCCACCTTCCCAGTGCCCGGGACAGCAGCAGCCCAGTGCCAGAGGGCCAGCCTCTCCTCTCCCCATCCTGTGCTCCTCATCTCCACCCCACATCCCCACCTCCACAGCTCTGTCCCCACCCCCCACATCCCCACCTCCACAGCTCTGTCCCCACCCCCCACATCCCCACCCCCACAGCTCTATTCCCACCCTCCACGTCCCCACCCCCCCGAAAAGCAGCAGCTTGGGACACTGAGACACTCTACCTTCTCCCAAAGCCTATGAGACCGAAAGCGGAGTTCCCTGGTCCAGGGCCTCCTGTATTTCCCTGAAGTGCATTGGGATGACTGAGTTTAAGTGTGTTCAAGGCAAATGTCGTCTTTCCCAGACCATGAACCACTCTGCCCCAAAGGTAAATCAAGTCTCCTACCTCTTATAGCTGGGGACTTTTAAGTGACCTAAGCAGTTTTCAAAAAATGCAGGGCATTGACAAGACTTAGGTGATGTTAGAAGATTTCGTTGACTATATTGTGGTTCCAGTGTATTTGGACATTTGCTTAATGCCAGACTGCCTCCTCTTCATCAGAAAACACACCCAGGCACACCTGAGCATAGACAGTTCGGTAGACCTGCGTGTGCTCGCATGTAATGGAAGACCTGGAGACTTTTCTTTAAAGTAGCGCGGACAGAGTAGTTTTCAGTGTGCTTGAGCAGGTGCTAATGTAAATCCCTGTGGGAAGCCACAGAGAGACACGGAGTCACACCCAGAACAAAGACCGTGTCCCCCCTGAGCCCCGCGTATCCAGGGCTACGTGATCCGCCCGGACCTGTGATTACAGAACGCTCTCTGTGCAGCGTGTAATTACGGGGCCGCACAAGTGGGCCATTACTCTGCTGAAAGCTTCATGGTGGAGGCATTTTCCTGTTCCAACTTTACATTTAAGTGTTTATTAAAACAGGAAAAAAGCATGAGCAGGTATTGACAGTGTCCATATTAGATGATCACAAAATTATATAGATAGCAAAGTCATAAACAGTGAGGAAACTGCCTTCCCACGCTTGGCTTGAAATGGCCACGACAAGGTGTTTAGGAAGATCTACGTTCAGGGAAGACATCCGCAGGGACAGCAGAAGCGTGCCCTGGCGGGGTGGCTCATGGCCGAGCAGAGCTGGTGCTGGTATGGGACGGGTGTCCCCTTCCGACCTCTCCATGGACTTTCCTTTTTTAACTGCCTCCTTTCCAACATTTGGGTTTGTCAGACTTTGCAACTTACTAGACAAACTGGGGGTTCTCTTTTTAAATGGATTCACTCTAATTTAGCGTCTGCGGAATTAGACACTAAACAAAGCTGTGAACAATTACAAAGAGATGATGAGTTTCATAAGATGTTTAAAAGCACAGGGTACTGGTTTTCGTTAAGTATTTTGAAAATGAATCAGTGCCGTACACGGAGGGAAGCCATTGTGTGTTCCATCCAAGTCCGTGTGGCCATGTGTTGTGATGTAGCGACTGTGGCTCTTAACACCTGGTGCAATAGCGCCTGAGATGTGTGAGCCAGACACACCAAGGTGCCTTTCAGCTCTTGCCTCTGTGTCCCTTCTCCTCTCAGAGAAGCACAAGATCATGATGTGATTACTTTGTGTTCCCAGAGCAGACTTTCCCATAAAGAGCTAGTGTTGTGATCCATTTGACTGTAGACCCTGAGAGCTAGGCAGAAAATCTGACGAGAAGGGAGAACGCCGGCCCAGACTCTGGCTAAGGCCAAAGCAGGGGGCCCTGAGGGTTTTGAATCACGTACCCCGATCAGATGTGATGAAAGCCATGGGTCCTATTCCCAGAAAAACACAGAGTTCAAAACTTCTGCATATGACTTCAGTGAAGAAAACCCAAATATCAACACTTTATACAGACGTTTTACATCGTTCAGAAATAAAGCCATGAAAAGGCATAAACTGAGAGGACCTATTTCCACAATCCCATTTGCCATGTATAGTTAACTTTTTTTTTTTTTTCATTTCTGACTTCTATCTCAGTACTTTGTTAGGCCAATACAAACGTACTCATTCCTCCCTTCGTTTTCTTACATAAAAGGCGGTATATTTTGCCCTGGCCTTTTTTTCACTTGGTCACACCTTTTAGAAAGGTCTCCATACCAGAACAGAGACCTGCTTCATTCCTTTTTATGGACAGGCCTTCACGTGTGTACGTAGCAGAGGCTATTCACTGCATGTAAGTAACACACAGTGTGTCACTGGACACAGATACCACATTTGCGTTCTGTGTTCAGCTGTATCTATAAAATGGAATTCAAGAAGTGGGGTTATGGGATGAAGGATACATGCATTTATGGAAAACAAACTTTTGAAGAAGAATCACCTGAATCATAAATTAACTATAGCAGGAAAAAACACAGTAAACTTACTAAATAATGACATTTTTATTTATATATTTTAATGATGTTTGAGCTGTTCCAAACCCCTTGAATTCTCTAATTTCATTTTACCCACCTAGAAAAAAACTGCCCCCTTTGAGTAAGGTTACTCTTTACAATTATTCATCTAAATCAGTGGTTCTCAACCTTCCTAATGCCGCGGCCCTTTAATACAGTGCCTCATGTTGTGGTGACCCCCAACCATAAAATTATTTTCGTTGCTACTTCATAACTGTAATGTTGCTACTGTTATGAATCGTAATGTAAATATCTGATATGCAGGATGTATTTTCATTGTTACAAATTGAACATAATTAAAGCATAGTGATTAATCACAAAAACAATATGTAGTTATATATGTGTTTTCCGATGGTCTTAGGCGACCCCTGTGAAAGGGTCGTTCGACCCCCAAGGGGGTCGTGACCCACAGGTTGAGAACCACTCATCTAAATGAAACCATGAGTTTCTGTGTGACTGGGGTGAGGTTCTGAGGGACATTGTCCTGCAGGACTGTGCAGAGTGTGCAAGGAGGTGGGAATATAGATCATTTTCACCAGTGTCTGCACTTTCATTATAGATCCCATCAGAGGGCTGCTGAGGAGGAGTTTGCCACTGAGTGTGATGGTTCCAGAGAACCAGTCACTTGCTCAGTGTGTACATATCAGTGGCTCCTAGTGGGGCCCCTGTGTTTGCCTTCCATCTGTGCAGAGCTGGTTGTGGGTCCCATCACAGCATCTCCGTGAGAAACACATTCGCGAGGCGGTGCTGCCTCTGGTTTTGTAATGGGCCTGTACATCTCCATATAATCTGAGTGCTTTCTGAAGGATTCGTTTTCTTATGGTAACATTTCACACTGAATTTTAAAAAATACTCTTTCCCAAACCCTCCCCAATCTAACTTCCTTCTTTACTGACACTATGGAAAGATTTTGGAGGGGCCAAAAGAGAGAGGGGAAGGGCTTTGGAGGGTTAAGTAAGGAGGCTGACCTTTGAACTCTCACCCCACAGCCAGCTTTGTGTGGGAGAAGGATCCTGGCTCCCCTGTCGGTGTGGATCAGAGCAGCCGCCCCTCTGAGACTTAAGCGCCTGAGTGTCAGGGCGCCTGGTGTGGTCTGACCAGCAGCAGGGGGAGTACTCTGGACAGCTTGGTCATTCCACAGGCTGCTGTTCCAGGGGATCATCATTTTCCCAGATCTTTTCTAGCCAAGCACAGGACAGGGACCCAGAGTGCTTATTATTGGAAGGGCCTTTCAAACCTCGGAGAGGACAGTAAACAAGCTCACTGCCACGACTGCCTCGCGAGGCAGCTCTGAGGTCCACGTTATTGTTAATTGCAGTGCAGCCCTTGGTGTCCGAGTCCATCCTTCCCCGCCCCCACCCCTCCCCAGAGTCAGCAGAACTTTGCAATTACTAGAAGGGAGACTATTAAAGGTCTGTTCTTAGAGATGGATTAGGTTCCTGCTGTCTCAAAAATAATTAGACCGTTTCAGCCCTGGATTATGGTACAGACTGTTACCAGAGGAGGGAAAGGGTGTGTTTGTCAGCTTGGGCTGCCATACCTGCATGGCTTCAGCAGCAGAAATTTTGTTTTCTCATAGATCTGGAGGCTGGAAGTCCAAGATGAGGTGCTGGTAGGGTTGGTTTCTTCTGAGGCCCCTCTCCTTGGCTTACAGATGGCCACCTTCTTGCTGTGTCCTCACGTGGCCTTTTGTCTATGTGCACACCCCTGGTGTTTCTTAAGGACACAGCCAGTCCTATTAGATTAGGACCCACCCCGACAGCTTCATTTTAACTTAATCACCTTCTTAAAGACCCTATACAGCTACCTTCTGACATGCTGGGCCTTAGGACTTCAACATACAGATTTGGGGGGGACATAGTCAGCCCATAACTAGGGGACTGTTGAGCCTTAGAAACTTAATAGTAATAACAGACAGGGTGTGTGGAGGGCTTGCAGGGAGCCAGGCACAGGGATGCTTTTCTCTACATTTTAATCCTCAGGGTACTCCCATGCGGTATATACCGTTAATCACTCCTGCCGGGGTCCAACCCCAGCGGGTCCAGGGGTTCCCAAAGGTGTGGACAGAGTCGGCGAAGACTATCCACCCTCTTCCTACGGTGGAGTCCAATCCGTCCCGAGTGTGGGGGGCTTACCTAAGGGGTCCCTGTTCGGGCGCCATATGCCGGGGTCTAACCCCAGCGGGTCCAGGGGTCCCCAAAGGTGTGGACGGAGTCGGCGAAGAAGGAATGTCACGGAGACAGCGTTCAGTTGATCAGCAACCTAGCCAGGATCTCTAGCCCGGATCTCCAGAGAGGTTCTGCTTCGGATTTCCAGCGAGGTTCTGTAGCCATGTTCCCTCGCTAGGTTCTCCAGCCAGGTTCTGTCCAGGCTCTCCAGTCAGGTTCAGTGTCCAGGTTCCAGTCAGGTTCTCCTGCCAATCTCTGTAGTCAGGTTCAGTCCAGGATCCCTTGCCATGTTCTCCCGCTAGGCTCTGTCTCTAGGCTCTGAGGCCAGTCCCTCTCCAGGATCCTCCGGCATGCTCTCTCCAGCGAAGTTCTTCTGTCTCTAGGCTCCGTGTAGGTTCTGTCTTCTTGATTCTGTTCTAAGTTCTGAGTGTTTCTGTCTTGTTACAACTGTATTTATACCAGTTGATTCAATCCTATCAATCTCTATTACAAAGGTTAGGGCGTTTCTTATCTCCATTCCAGGGAGAAAAGATTATGTAGTTTAAGCATGATTGTTCGTAGTTAAAGGGATTAATTACCCGCCTGGCACTTAGTTGAGGGGTTTTATTCCCTCCCTAACTTCAGGGGAAAATCCCCTACCTGGGGATTCAACCTTTCTCTGAGAGGTGACCTTGGTTAAAACACAGCGCCAAGAAGGTGAGCAAACATATTAAGAACTGTATGCCATATATGCCAGGTCCCTTGAAACAGCAAGGATGGATCGGCTCCCGGAACACTCCCATTTTATGAGAAGTGGAGGTCACAGAAATGAACCTGTCCAAGCCTAGTAGGTGATGGAGATGGATTTTAAAAGAGCAGTCAGACTCCGGGCTTGATTTCTTAACCACTGAGCCCTGCTCCCCATGCACACTGAGGGACCTGGATTCAGGGAGCAAGCTGCAGCCTCGGGAGAAGCCCAGCGGCTCAGGCCCCATCATTGGTGGAGCAGCCGGTTCCAGAGGCCGGTCTCCAGCCCACTGCACGCAAGACCTTGCTTTCCTAGAGCTGCGTCCGTCCCCGAGAGGCCTCAGCCTCCAGCAGAACCTTGCTCTGAGAGGGACCCACTTTCAGCTTTCTGATGGAATGAGGCAGGGGGTCCCACCGGGGTGAGGCCGACCGAGTCCTAACGAAGCATGCCCGACTCCGGAGACCAGGTTCAAAGACGCAGGTCTGAGTTTATTGTGTAAGTGCAGCAACATATATAACATTCCAGACCAATCAGAAGTTTACACCATCCTTAGGGCAACCAATGGTAGGAAAGATCAGGGTACTATGTAGGGGCTCTAGGGGGCTTACTCAGGCGGGCGCTGCCACTTCCCGGTGTGCCGAGGAAGCTTGTATAGGTGGAGTGCACTCACGCCATTGCATCCGCCACTGCACTGAGATAAATCTCCTGAGCTCTTCCCACATGGGTTATGATTTCAGTTACCTTCACCCCCATGGAAACCTGCTCTTCTCCCTCCTTCCTGTAGGCCTCACCCCCCCTCCCCCGCTCCCCTAGTGCAGCCCAGAATGCAGTCACAGTGGGCCTGTTGTGAGCCAATGAATGGGAGAACCAATCCCCAAAGTAAAAACATTTTTTTTTTCAATCCATTTGCATCCTGGAGCAGAAGTGTTTTGCTCCACAACCCATATCCTCCCCACCCAGCTCCCAACTAAAAATTAATCAAAATCAGCTGCCTGGTCAGCCAGCGCTTCCCCAAAAGACTTGGGAACTAGGCTAGATCAGGTGTTCTCTCTCCAGGCCCTCCCTGAGTGGCCTGTGCCCCACATCACCCACTCTGAAGTTTAACAGAATCGGGACTCTCCAGTTATGGTGACATTGCTCTAATTTTTTTAACACGATTGCTTTTGTTATTTGTTTTAGAGAACACATTTGAGAGGTTATCATCTCATATTGCCACTCTGCAAACAGCCCACAGTGCTGATGCAAACAGAGAATGTCACACAGCGAATTAAAATGCAGTGTTAAAAAGGTGCATTTGAATGTTTCTTTTGTTAAAGAAAGAAAAACTCACATCATCCCTTGTGAAAAGATAGAAAGTAAAGCAATGAAAAGGAGCCTCTCGGGTTTTTGGCACTCGATGGAGTGGGTGGATGCCCAATAAAGGTGCTTTTGTGGGTCGGCCGCTGTGCTGGGAGCAGCAGGAAATAATGTGTGAATGGAGCCCTAAGAAGCAGGATTTAGCCATGCAGTCCCTTCCCTCCCCCACGGAGGCTTATCTGTGGAGTAAGGAACCATTATACAAATGCCCTCTAAACAGGAGTATCTTTGTGCGTGGAACCTGAGAGACGGGGTCCCGCTGGTGCAGCTGTGCTGAGGCCAGTGCTGTGGGCACGCAGGGCAGAGAGGAAACGCAGGGGAGACAACAGGGCTGGGGAGGCTGGACAGAAACCACCTGGAGCCCTGTGCTAATGAAGCCACGTGGTTCCCCAAAGCCCCCATTCCCTCCCAAGCCCCCATCCCCTCCCAAACCCCCAACCCCAACTGCAGAACCACGCTCCACTGTAAATAACCAGGCGTCAGGACCAGCATGAAGACAGACCACTGAAGGCTTATCAGTATTAATGTTCTAGTCTCAACTAAACATTACTGATTGTTAAAGGAAGTTATCTTACCTAATAATAGACAAACATGCAAATTGACCGTACTTTTGCTATGCCTTAAGCCACACCCAATAGCCAATCAGAGCGACTATATGCAAATTAACCCAACCAAGATGGCAGCCAGCAGCCACGGAGCTGGAGCGAGCAATAGGCTTGGTTGCCCCAATGATGGAGGAAGCCAAGCTTCCCTGCCGGCTCTGAGCTCCACTCAAAGCAACAAAGTTTCAATTATAGAAGGTAAATAAACCCCAGATACCTGCTTCCAGTCGCCATGGCCACAAAGCTGGAGTGAATTAAAAAAAAAAAAAGGAAAGGCTGGGAGCTTCGGTCGCTGGGGGGCTTGGTCAGTCTGAAAACAGCCATCAGCCCCTCACCCAGGCTGGTCAGGCACCCCAGTAGGGACCTCCACCCTGAAGGGGGTGTGGGCAGCCTGAAAACAGCCCTCAGCTCCTCACCCAGGCTGGCCAGGCACCCCAGTGGGGACCCCACCCTGAAGGGGGTTTGGGCAGCCTGAAAATGGCCCTCAGCCCCTCACCCAGGCTGGCCAGGCACCCCAGAGGGGACCCCTACCCTGCAGGGGCTATGGCCAGCCTAAAAACAGCCACTAGCCCCTCACCCAGGCTGGCCAAACCCCCATGGGGTGAGGGTCCCCACTGGGGGGCTTAACCAGCCTGCAAACAGCCATCAGCCCCTCACCCAGGCTGGCCAGGCACCCCAGCGGGACCCCCACCCTGATCCAGGACACCCTTCAGGGCGAACCAGTCAACCCCCACCCATGCACCAAGCTTCTAGTCTATATAATAAAAGGGTAATATGCAAACTGACCCTAACAGCAGAATGACTGGGAATGACTGGTCACTATGACACAAACTGACCACCAGGGGCAGATGCTCAATGCAGGAGCTGCCCCCTGGTGGTCAGTGCACTCCCACAGGGGGTGCTCTGCTCAGCCACAAGCCAGGCTGATGGCTGCCAGCACAGCAGTGGTGGCGGGAGCCTCTCCTGCCTCAGCAGCACTAAGGATGTCCAACTGCAGCTTAGGCCTGCTCCCCGCTGGCAAGTGGACATCCCCCAAGGGCTGCCAGGCTGCCAGAGGGATGTCTGACTGCCAGCTTGGGTCTAGTCCTCCAGGGAGCAGGCCTAAGCCAGCAGGTGGACATCCTCCGTGGGGTCCCAGACTGCTAGAGGGCATAGGCCGGGCTGAGGGACGCCCCCGAGTGCACAAATTTTTGTGCACCGGGCCTCTAGTAAATAATATTCCTAATCATTATGCCATTTGACTTTTAATCTTAAATGCAGCTGATACTGTTTTATATCTGTCTTGTGTTTGTAAGATTTTGGGGACCTTTTCATCCTAACATTAATGGCCTGAATATTAGTGTTTGTTTCTGCTTCAAAAGTGCTATAATCTGAATAGAAAGACTTTGCATCCTTTGGCTCATCTGAGTTTTCATTTTACAGATAGTTTTCTTTTAAGTATATTTTTACTCCTGCTTTAAAAAGCATCATTTGTATATGGACCTGTTTTACTGGATTTTTTTTAACTTTGGTTCCTTTCATGGGAGAATAGTATTAAGAACCAGAACCTGGGTGCTAGTTCTGCTCACTGCTACGTGGTGCCATGACTTATGGGTCTTTTCTGTGGACATGTATGTACACACATGTCTACATTCATATTCTCCCCCTCTGTCTCTCTGACTGTATGCATATATATGTACGACACATGCGTTCCTATCACACTGAACCTCCAACTTCTGTCCAACTACATGGGCTTTGTTCTAGCTCTCTGCCTTCCTCATGTAACCTTTGTCTCTGACAGCGAGATGCCTGCATCTCATCACCCAAATATACTTACGTATTTGTTCAACCCTAGTCCGGAAGCCCACTTTTTCCTCTTTGGAAATTGAATATTTTTTACCTAAAATGACTTGACTGTGAAGACTCACCTCCACCTCCTCTTACTGCTGACCTGACCCTGTGAGACACGGGCTTACAGTTCTTTTTGTCTTTGGTTTTACAGGGTCCCATCAAGATACTGTTTTTGAAAGTCACTTAGGTGAGCCCCTACCTCCCGCACCCTCTCTGGCGTGGCCATGGTTTTCCTGGGTTTGTTTGTTACGGTGTTTACCTTCCATTTTCACCACACACAGCCCACATCCTGATTGATTTTGATGATTATTTTGGGGTGTATGTGAACATAAGCATGGCTCCATGAACCAACACTCAATTTCCTTACATATAAATATCTTTCATTTTTTCTTCCCAGCACCCCTTGCCTCTGGTCCTCACAGACGCACGTTGTATAATATCTTTAAAAGTACAGTCTTCGGCAGTGGCTCTTCTGTTTTCTTTGTGACATTATTAAGTCTATGTCCAGCCATCAAATGAAAATTTCAAAAAACATATTTAAAAAATACCGAAAAACAGAATTTCTTGTGTTCCTGCACAAACTCTACTTTTTAGTTTCTACATTGTGTGTCTCCTGCCAAATGCCTAACGTGTTTGTCCTTAACCCACCGCATTTAGTCAGTTTGGGCGTCTTCCTTCATTGCAGGGCTCACTCCCTATGTGCTGGATTGATCTGCCCGGTCCAGGCGTTTCCGAGGCCCTGGCCACCTACATCTCAGACGGTTGTCATTGCTTCCTGGCCACCTTTCCTACCTGCAGGATATTCTCACCTGCAGACACACTCATCCTCCTCATTCCCGAGCTTCTCGTCACTTCGATCTTCTGCCTGGTTATGGCACATTATTATTTCCCTAGAACTTCTTCCAGCTCACTGTAGCCACCAGCCTCAGCTCCCACCTTCTCCTTCCCCTCCTGCCACGGCTCCCACCAAGCTCTCCTTCCCACAGGCTGCGAGGCCACCTTGGGTCTCTCTCGCTTGAACTTGGTTCGGATTCATCCAACAGATTCCCAGTCACACCGCCCAGGGAAGCTTTCCTGCCTGTTGGAACTTTCTCCGTCTTCCCTTTTGCCTCAGCGGACTGTGGGTTAGCATCATCACTTAGCCAGCATCAGCCCTCTGCTGTTCCAGGTTGTTGGTCCAGCGGGTTAGATTATCACTCCCTCCAGGTTGGGATCAGGGGGTACCTGCACTTGATGCCGTTTATCGTTACTTGCTTTATAAAGTGCCTTATTACATAGTCAGCACCCTGTGACCTCACACTTCATGAACAGAAAGAAGGGATGAGAAAAGCATCCTCCCGCTGTGCTGCGTTTCTGACAGATGTGAACTTGAAATTGAAAGAGAGCAGTCACTGGGGAAATTTCCCATATAGCTTAGCCGAAATATCTTATTCATTTTTTTAAGCATCATTCCCTTCCTCTTTAGTAGAGAACATATATTACACATAAAGTAATTAATTTCCCTGACAGCTCTTTTTTTATTTTTTAATTAATAGTCCTGGCTTGGCAGTCTGTGTTTTTGGAAAGGGACAAAGTAAAATATTTAATAAAGGTTGTAGTAAATGAAACCTTAGAATGTCAATTAACTTGATTTTCCTTTAGGACATAATTTTTACTGCCTTTTTTTTTTTCTTTCCAACAAGAAAGAAGATTATTTATTTGGTTGTAAAGTTTTGGGTTGTTTTTTTCTTGCATAAAAAGTGCTCTGTGCAGAATTCTGCCTCTTGGTTGGCTCTGGCATAAGGGCATCGTCTGGATCTGCCACGGGACCGTGTATAGGGAGAAGCAACCTCGTGCTTTGCTCTTGGTCCTTTAAGAAGCAGATGGGTACCGGGTTTATTTGTACCGGTATCATTGTGATAATACCACGGCTAGCTCTTTTTGAGCTTTTACACGGACTGATTTTAGTCTTCACCTTCCTCCACGCCCCCTCCGCCCCCATGCTGGCCTCCCTGTCCCCTGGACTGCAGGCGGGTGGGGTCTTGGCAGGGGCCTCCCAGGGACGTTTTATAAATGGAACTCTGTTGTGTGGGCGTGTGACTTGATGTTTGTACGTGGATTTTGGTAATAGCAAGCTTTATTAAATATATTGAGTTCTTTTTTAACTTAAAAAAAAAAAAGCATATGGGGCCTAACGGGGGCCTGGAAATGCCCGCTCCCACTTCTGGCTGTTTGCCTGAGGGAGGTACACAGTGCCTGACACGGCTTTCTCGGACGCCCTGAGTGTATCCTCTTCTTTTTTATGGTTGTTTATTGTCTTAAACTGAGAAAGAATCAGAAGTCCATGCAGTTTTCACATTTTTTTAGTTTGACAATTTTTAAAATATACTTTGCAAAGAAGGGTGGTGGGAGAACCCAAGTTTAACCATTTTTAAAAACTAAGGAGTTGCCGAAACCGGTTTGGCTCAGTGGATAGAGCTTCGGCCTGCGGACTGAAGGGTTCCAGGTTCGATTCCGGTCAGGGGCATGTACCTGGCTTGCGGGCACATCCCCAGTGGGGGATGTGCAGGAGGCGGCTGATCGATGTTTCTCTCTCATCGATGTTTCTGACTCTCTATCTCTCTCCCTTCCTCTCTGTAAAAAGTCAATAAAAATATATTTTAAAAAAAATAAAAATAAATAAATAAAAACTAAGGAGCTAAAAAAGAACATGTTTCTTCAAAGCAATAATACAACACAAATAAAAGTATACTATCAGGTTAGATAAAGCAGAAATGAGAAGAATTACTCAGAAATTGAACTCAAGAAGGGAGCACCTGATTCTGTTAAGGTATGTGTAGGCTTCAGCAAATAACTCCCCCTCCGGAAATGTCTAAGTCACTGGGGGCCGCGTGATAGTCTGCACCCCCATACGGCCATCGCAGTCTAGCGTTAGCGTGGACAGCGCTCGTGAGCTCCTTGAATTCATGAGAAACAGGAGAGCGCATGCCCTCCTGAAGTCAGCCTTCTTGATGGTTAAACAATGGACATTCCCTCCCGGCCATTGTGCAGTGTGAGACAAGGAGGGGAACTTTCCAATAAAGAGCAGGATTTGTGTTGGCTAAAGAAAATGTCCAGTTTCCAAAAAGGACACAGATGAGCCTGTCCAAGATGCCCTCCTGAAAACGCCTTTGCAAGTCACAAGGAAGGGCCTTTCTCTCCACGTGCGTGGCTGCTGCTGGGAGGACGGAGGGAGATGTGTTTCTAATAAGTGAGGAGCGACATGGCAGCACAGTGATGTCACTGTTTCTTCTTGCTATCAAGTCGCACCAGGAGGCAGTCGGTTGTATATCTCAGAGAAGACCGCCGTCCGTCCGAACGCTCACAGAGCCCCAGTCAGCAAGCCTGGCGCGGACGGGTCCCCTGACATTTCACTGAGCAAGGAAATCGCAGCTCTGGCTGGTGGAGGGGAGGAGAAACATCTGGTCTCACTGCGCCCTCAGAATTTCCTTGAGCTCCAATTAGAGTCACTGTGGTAGAATGTAATCCAGGGCGGCTGGATGTTCCCACATGTGAAACCCACTGCACAGCAGAGCTGAGAGGCAGGCGCAGCGAGAGGCTGTCCCGGGGAGGAGCTGCAGATCGCCCGTGGCGGGGCCCCAGGCCACACGGCCAGCCAGTGTGCCTGCCCCCGTGGCCGCCCCCGCGGCTGCTGTGCCTGTTGAACCTGATTCTGACGAGTGGGTTACGCTGGCTGCTCCTCGGGACAGATCGGGTGGGGATCGGCGCCTTCAGCCTCCAGCCAGCTCAGCGCGCACCATGCCAAATGGAATTAAGCCGGTTGATCCACTGGACTCGCTTTCTCCCGTGGGCTCAGCCTACCGCAGCAGCACGCAGCCCGGCGCCTGCAAGTACTGGATCCTCGACCTAGGTACCCGTGCTCCCCGCCCCTGCACCTGGCTGCCTTCCAGGTGGTGCGGGACGATTGCGTGTGCCCCTCTGAGGTGTTTTCGCCCTGAAGTGTGTTATCTGCTGTCGGCTGTGTGAGAGGGGGCTGTGTGGGGTGGTTTGTGGGGACCTCTCAGAATGGGACTGTGCTCTGTGCAGCCACAGGCTGATTGCTGGGGTGTAAGGCACTCTTACTGTCTGGGGACTGCTTTTGATGATCCCTTTTTTCTCATAAATGGCATGTAAGCAGGAACGTAATCTAAGCTGCCAGTTGCCTTCTTATGATTTTAGTTTGTCATATGTCTGTTTCAGGTTTAATTCATTTGGGATTTTTCGGCAACCCAGCAAAGAAGGGGCAGTGTCCCATGTTTACATGTAGATTGCCCGGTCCCTTCTCTGAAGAACTGCGGCCATGTGATAAGATGATATAAAGTCATATGGGGGCAGGGGATCTCCCGGTAACCCCCAGGGCATTGCAGGGGCGTGTGGGTATATACCGGGCTCTGGCTTTATACATAGAACTAGAGTCAAGACCAGCAAACACGACTCCTGCCAAGTAAATCAGCTTCCCTCCACTTGAGAAAAGGCCAGAGGATGTAAAAGAATGAAGTGAAGGGAGGAATTAGGTCTGTGGGTCCCCACAGAACTGCAGTGCTGCGGGGGAGGCTGGCCACCGTTGACATCTGTCCAAGCCGTGTAGTCGTTAGAATGAGTCCTCATGGGCTGACCCCTGCATAGGGCTGTCTCCCGCATCCCAGCAGGCATGGCGTCCACAGGGTTTCATTCCTGACCTGGGCCCTTGCAGTGTGTTTGCCTCCCCTCTGCCAGCATATTCACAGGTGCTTCGGGGGGGCACAGGAGGGAGCCCTGGGCTCTGGTCATTGTGAGCTCAGTAGAGAAGGGTTGGGGGAGCGACCCAGCAAAGAAGGGCTCCGAAGAAAAGGGAGCCTCAGAAGATGTGCTTCCAGATGTGAAGGGGCCTGGCACTGTTGACGTGTGTGTGTGTGTGAAATACCAGAGGCAAACAACAAACGGGCCGGAGGGAGTAAGTGTTGGCTGTGTGAATATTGAATTTGTCGGTAGAAACATTGTTCTGGATACTATTTCTTGTATTTTTTTGTTCATCAAGCTATCAAAACACTTTTTTAAGTCACTGACCATAACATGTTTTATGTTTATGCTAATTACAGTGTTTAAGAATGGCCTCCCTCTGTGGAGGTGTCAGGCTGGGCGGGCCCCTAGTGACACTGTGACCAGGAATTCTGCACTGGGCGTGTGAAAGCAGGTGACCCTGTGGCCTCTTTACTGAAAATAATACTGTCTGTGCAGTGACGAAAACAACTGATACCATCAAAAGTCTGATTCCATGTCAGTGGTTTCAGGTCTCTAGTAAATTATCTCTCTAAACTTCATTTCTTCATCTGCAGGATGGGAATGACAATAGAGCATCCTCTCAACGTATCATAAACATCCCAAAGTTTAGGCCAAATTTTTATTTATTTATTTATTCATTTTACTGATTCTAGAAAGAAAGAGGGCGGGAGGGAGGGATGGAGGGATGGAAGGAAGAGTGAGGGGGAGAGAGAGAGACAGACAGACTGATTTGTTGTTCCACTTATTTCTGCATTCATTGGTTGATTCTTGTATGTGCCCTGACTGGGGATCGAACCTGCAACCTTGGCGTATTGAGACAGCGCTCTAACCAACTGAGCTGCCCAGCCAGGGTTGGGCTGAAATGTTTTAATAAGCAGTTTTGCTAAGAAGTAATGGATTTTAAGGAAACAGCCTTCTTCTAACAGAGGGAGTTTTGAATCACAGCAGTGTTTCGGCTTCCTGGGCATTCTTCTGGAGGGGCACTATTGAACGAGGACAGGAGGATAGCTTGCAAATATATTTTTGGTTTTCCCTAGATATATTTTTGCTCTGGCAATTCTCAAACTATAATGGAAACTCCAGGTGATGTTATCCAAGCTGTCACCACCAAAATCTTAATTAAGCTAACACAGATTTGGAAAGAAATTGATGTCCAATGGAATTTTCATGGGAGAAAAAAACTAATCTCTTTACAGTAAAGGACAGATGAGAGTAAGCAAAACTAGTTTGACTTTTTTTTTCTCCTGGAGGAATATGCCCATTTTTCCCCCAAACCTTCATAGTAATTCCAAAACCATTTCCTAAATGCCATGTTACATGAGTGATAATTTAATGCAGTGTGATTCCCTGTATTAAATTGATAATGGGAAAATATATATGCATCCAATTGAAAACGGAAAAAATGACTTTGAGTAATATTCCAGAAATAAATCCTAAAGTAACTTTAAAATGCCCAGTAAATCCTAGAGAGGGATTGTAAACCCTTTCTTTAAACTCACAAGCAACCCGGGGGTTTGTTCTTTGGAGTACCTTGGGAACAGATAGTTTTTCTTTCTGACATATTCATCCGGGCGTCCTCCTTGTCCAAATGTGAATTAGTCTTGCTTGGGACGATCTGCGTGGAAGCGTGTTTTTATTTGCAGATGTTGCCATTACCAGTAACTTACACAGCCCTCAGCCCGGGAGTTTTACTGCTGAGAGGCGGGAAGGTCAGGAAGAACTGTAAATTACCTTTTAAGAGGGTTCCTCTGGGAGAGCCCAGCTCTCTCAACAAGATAGGGGAACTCTTGCATTTGTTCCCATTCTGAAATAAATGTACCCTTTTATGGGACACATGGAATGCGTTCGGTGCTGGACCTGGTCTCCCGAGTGGCCTTCTTTAACACGAAGCAGGTCCATGTTCAGGGTGAACTGCGTGCCTTATGGCTCCTGAGCCGTCTTCGGGTCTCTGGTTTTTGCTTTTCGAAGAGGAGTGTGGATTCTCAGCAATGCACTTTTTGTTTTTATAAACTAAAGGAAAGCATTTCAAAGACTAAATGTAAGAAAGACGTTCCTTTGCTGAAACAGAGTCCGAGCCCACTCTGGAAGCAGGCAGCCGGCCAGCAGCAAGGCCCCCCGCACACTGAGGGCGCCCCACGCAGGACGCTGCCTCCTGTGAGTGAGCGAAAGCCACGCAGTGCCCAGCACAGTGCCGTATTGTTTCAGCCATGAAGGCTGGTTGTTTCACACAACTTACTGTGCAAACTGAAGTCTGTCTCATAGTTCTTGCTCTTTCAGTATTTTCTAATGAGTCAGAGTTTAAGACACAGTGTGTGTAATAAAGTGCAGACAGGATGGTGCTGTAGAAGTCAGACAACCAGGGCCCTTGCCTGGCTCACCTTGCCAGTGTGACCTTGACAGAGTCTTTGTTAATGTCACTCCACTGCAGTTTCCTCACCTGCAAAAAATAAAAATAAAAGTATGCCTGCTATGGGTATGTTCTCCGAAAGCTACATGGAAGCTTATTGCTTTCCTTTTAAGCAAACTAAAATTTTAAAATAATTTATTGTCTCAGTTTTCACTGATCAAAGCTGTATATAATTGTCACTCTGAGCTTAGGATGACAATTTGGGGGGACGGCCATTTTGCCCACTGATGAATTTATATACATTTCCAGCCAAAAAGCAAAGAAACTTACCATTATTTGGCCTTACTTAGGGCGAATATAAAAATTTGAAATATTAAAACTTTTTAAAGTGCACATTTAAAAATAGACTGAACGGTTCCCTCACAGTGCTCTAGAAACCGGGGTCGAAGGTGAGGCGCCCCCGAGGAAATGGCCTTCCCTGGCTCTGGAGTTCCTTCTCTCAGCTGTCATCTCTCTCTGGAATGTGGCCTTTCTAAGTATTTCCCTTTAGCGCGGCTTCAGGGGAACAGGAATTTATGGCTTTTTCCTCTGAAGAATTTCCTCCAGGTGCTGGCAGTTGGCCTGGGGGGGTGAGTGAGCAAGTCCATAAACCCTGTAGCCTGCCTGGGAGCCTGGGGGTCTGGGGGCCTGGGGGCCTGGGTAATGAGCCTGGAGTTGGGGGGCCTCCCTCATTTCCTCTTCCTGGCTTCCAGGACTGGGGGATAGGGTGGAGAGGACACCGACACACATGCTCACACAAAACCATCCAAACCTTAACAAAGCGCGTCTCGCAAAATAGGTAGTTTCTCTGAGACTATATGCTAATTATAAAAAAAAGATTGAAAAATTCACAGACACATGGAGCAGCAGAGAGGGAAATAATGCCATAGGCAACCACTGGTAAGCTGGCCCCGTTTTCTTCTATGTACAGTGACGCATCTTTTCTTACATTTTTAAAATCTGACTGAAGGAATACATCCCAATCCTTTCTATTGTCCATTTTCTCAAGTACACTGTTGAAGAAGGTTTCTATTGTGACATCGTGTTAACATTAATACCGATTTGCCTTAGCTGGTTTGGTTCAGTGAATAGCAGGGGTGGGCAAACTTTTTGACTCGAGGGCCACAATGGGTTCTTAAACTGGACCAGAGGGCCGGAACAAAAGCATGGATGGAGTGTTTGTGTGAACTAATATAAATTCAAAGTAAACATCATTACATAAAAGGGTATGGTCTTTTTTTTCAATAGTTTTATTCATTTCAAACGGGCTGGATCCGGCCCGCGGGCCGTAGTTTGCCCACGGCTAGAGTAGAGCATCAGCCTGTGGACCAAAGGGTCCAGGTTCGATTCTGGCCAAGGGCACATGCCTGGGTTGCAGGCTCGATCCTAGTAGGGAGCGTGCAAAAGCAGCCTATCAATGATTTTCTCTCATTGATGTTTCTCTCTCTCTCTCTCTCTCTCTCTCTCTCTCTCTCTCTCTCTCTCTCCCTCCCTCCCTCCCTCCCTCCCTCCCTCCCTCCCCCCCTCCTCTCTGAAATCAATAAAAATATATATTAAAAATTTTTTTAATAAAATTAAATTAATACCAATTCACATTGTCAGGAAATGGACCTGTACTGTATCAGCATGGAGACTAGAGGTATTCATTCTCACGTCCAAGGCTACAGCCGCAGAAGGACTTCTGGAACACAGTGGACAGCCCTAGGAAACGCCTCTTTCCCTTTTATCTCTGAAAGCTGGTGGGTGGCTGGAAGAAGTGGCCAAAGGCCCCGCCGCCCATGCGAGGTGGAGAAAGGAGTCTTCAGTAACAAGAAGGGAATGTGCTTATTTATGACGTCGAGCTAAACACCGGACGTTTCCCCTTTGTCTTTCTCCAGCTGGAAAGAAAGCCAACGCACAGCGCTCACCCCAGCCATCCTCCGCCCCCGCTCCCGGCGGAGGCTGCTGCCTATTTCCTACATGGCTCCCTCCTGCCCTCCCTGCCGGGCAGTGCCACTCCGACACACCGGGCACTAATTAAAGCCACAGGCAGGGTTTGTGCAGTAATTGGCGTTCCTAGCAGAGGCGTTCTCTTCATTCCCTTTGTCTCTGTGCCTCTTTGTTCCTTCCTGGAACAGCTCCAGGCCTTCCTGCCCTCCTTCCTTCTCTCTGCAGTTGGTTCCTCAGCTGCCTGAACAGCACGGCTGGTGACAGCTCCTAAAAGCCTGACGTATGGGTGGAGGAGTGGGGGCATCTTAGAGCCACCTTGTCCTGGGCTCGGTCACTCCTCCCAAACGCCTTCGTTATACATAGGATCTCAGATCCCATGCTGGATGCGTGAATAGCCAGAAGCAGTTGCGCCAGCCCTCTTTTATTTCTGCCATTTTTTGCTATTGTCGTTTCAGTATGTGATCTCCTGGAAGGAGTGTGGGCAGTCCTTGAAAAATTACAGAATCACAAGCTGAGAACTAAAGTTCAGCCTTAACCGGTTTGGCTCAGTGGATAGAGCGTCGGCCTGCGGACTGAAGGGTCCCAGGTTCGATTCCGGTCAAGGGCATGTACCTTGGTTGCGGGCACATCCTCAGTAGGGGGCATGCAGGAGGCAGCTGATCGATGTTTCTCTCTCATCCATGTTTCTAACTCTCTATCCCTCTTCCCTCCTCTCTGTGGAAAAATCAATAAAATATATTTAAAAAATAAAAAATAAAGTTCAGTGCCATTCAATTCTTGGAGGATAGTGGCGGGCAGGGTGTCATCAGTCACGTGTAGCTGAGGTTATGGCACTGCAACCCTTAGTCCCTGTGTTCTGGGACGTGGACACAGTGGGCTCTGCCTTCTCACCTGTGTGGTGACCCGCTTTCGACGACTTAGCTTTAATTAGGACAGCGTTTTGCTTTTGGTAGAGGTGCTACTAAAATACAATTGTGAAAAGAATTCCTAATTGGTTGGGGCTTTTCGTTTCTTTGTTTTTGAACCAAACCACCGGGGACCCTAGAATATAGTACTAGATCTTTGCTTTGTGGTTTGAGGTGGGGGGAGATCGTCTATTTCCTGATTCTCCACAGCTGTAACTCTTTCTAAACTAATATTCCGTCCCTGGAGCCTGAAACTCCAGCTAACCTGCGGGCAGATGATGTGAAGAGTGATGCGGCTTGGCAGGCTCACTGCAGAACATTCCAAGGCCGATTTTGTTTTTACTTAATGCTATATAGAACGAGTATACGGCTCTATGAAATGAGATATGTGGCTTTATGAAAACAGTTTCAAGTTTGCATGGTTTATAGCATATTTGGGGTAGGCGCGGTCTTAGGCAGTTCATGCATTTTCTAGAATGTAGGGGAAAGACTTTGGCATGTTGGCATTCTGAATCTGGTCTTAATTTAAAATAATAAACTTCTATATGAATGAAGAGAGAGCTGTCACCACCTGAAATAAATCAGTCACATAGTTTAAACTGGTAACTGCAGAATGTTCTTTTAAACCATCTTGCATGGGATGTCTTTGTCTTCATTTAAAGACACTTCCAACTTTAAAAATCTACAAATCACCCCCTTAAAAAAATCCTTGGTTTCTTCTTGAAGAAGGCAGCCTAAGTTATTTCGTGGGGTTTTTTTGTTTGTTTTCAATGAGTAATAAGAAGACATCAACCAAAAGCATCCATATTCATCAGGAAGAATGTTGTTACAAATGTCGGCCTCCTTCAATTAAGAGAGCACTTTCATGACTAACACTTTGTGTTTAATATCAGGAATAAGTATGCCCAGAGTTAAACACCCATGTTCTTAGCAGTGTTAGGACCTCTGCTACGGCAGAATCAGACAGAGCGAGTGCTGTGGGGGCTTATTCCCTTCAAGTTAACTTTCTGTTCTTTTAAAGGACGATCATCTATTCAGGACAAGAGTAAATACTTTATTGCCTTGAGAGTGACTTCCCAATGAAGAATCCAGAACACACTGTTAGCACAGAGCAGCCTCCTTATCCCTAAGTCAGAGGATACTAAATGCTAAGTAATCTGGTAAACACACAGACTTTGTGTTTCCATAATCTTTCTTTGTGTAAGTGGCGTTCGTCATCTGGCTTCTCGGGAACACAGAGGGTCTCAGCCCCTGAAAAAGCCTACTGAGCAGAGGGACATTCGGGGGTTTTCCTGGTTTCTGCGCCCGCAGCAGACCGGGGCCAAGATCAGCATGCCGCAGGATGTCATTAACTGCCTGCCTGGCGGGCCGGTGGCCATGCCGTCCGTCCCACGCAGCGCCCTCCCCTGCAGAGTGCCGGGAAGCAGCCTGGACGTGGGCTTACGCCTTTGTTTCCTCCTGTAGGAGGGAAGGTGGACCCGGGTGAGAAGTCGAGGCCTCTTCCCCCTCTGCCCTCATGGGTGTCAGGCCGCCCCTCTGGCTGCCAAGCTTTACGCTGCCAAGCAGTACCGCGTGGGCTCCGTGTGGGCAGGAGGGCCACGTCCTGGCTGGGCTGATGTGCGGGCTGATGGGAAACCTCCCTTCCCCGGTCTGATCCCCCAGCTGGTGACACCGAGGGCCCTGTGGCTCCCCCATCCGGAATGTGAGGGCCGGGAGGTGGACATCAGTGCCTGCAGCGTGCAGGATCTGAGCGTGTGTTTCTCATTTTTATGTAATCTTTTGGAAAGTTGTCTTTCTTTCATCCAGCAAGGATATCTTGAAACATCTGCTTTTGTCCTTGGGTAAAAGTCCGGAATCTGACTCCCTTGGGAATTTCTTTTCTTTTTGTGACAGCTTAGACTTTTGGTTGCAGAAAAAGCCTGCTCTTCATCTCCCGAAAATATATTTCAAGGGCTGGCTCCCATAAAAAGCAGAGAGAATGGCCCTGTCATTCCAAGAAGATAGGGCCAAAGGCTAGAAACTCCCCTTGAACAAAGCCAGTGTTTGCACTCGGGGGGAGAAGGGCTGCATCCGAAAGTAAGCACTAGCCCTAACTGGTCTGGCTGAGTGGATAGAGCCTCAGTCTGAGGACTGAAAGGTCCCGGGTTCGATTCTGGTCAAGGACATGTACCTTGGTTGCAGGCTCAATCCCCAGTAGGGGTCGTGCAGGAGTCAGCTGATCAATGTTTCTCTCTCATCAATGTTTCTCTCTATCCCTCTCCCTTCCTCTCTCTAAAATCAATAAAAATATTTTTTTAAAAAAAGTAAGCTCCAACATAAAGCAGAGATTAAAAAGAGGAGAACGTCTGATAACAGAAGTGTTTTGTAACCATGTGGTTCAGCAGTGTGTGACTATCTGTGCCTGGTTCCCCGTGCCCCCCCCTCCCCCCCAGAAGGCGTGTCAGGTAGGCACCCCCCACCTCCACAGTGCCAGGAGGATGTTGTCACAGCCACCACGCTCATCATGCTCTGGAAACCAGCCGCCTGGTGCTAACCTGGCCCAGCCACAGATCACGGCACTGAGCGATCCTGCCCAGCGATGAGCCAGGGCCTGTGTGTTCAGGGCCTGCATGATTCATTGCAGTAGATCCTACTAAAGCCCTTACATTGGTCAAAACTAGTCCATTCTTCCTGTGGGTCACTATCAATAATGCCTCTTTCCTCATTACTTCATTTCTGAAGTGCTTTCAGATCCACACTTCGGCAACATGCCATGTGCTGTTTATCTGATTGGCCAAGCAGAGGATTACACCGTCTTCTTTCATTTTTTTATTTAATTTCTCTACATTTCTTTATTGGAAATGCAAGTGATGAGATTCAAATGGAGAAAGACCTTTAAATGAGATGGTTTCTGTCTTGGCTGGTGTTCTCAATGGTTAGAGCATCCACCTGAGCAATGAAAGGGGTGCAGGTTCAATTTCCAGTCAAGGGAAGGTACCTGGGTTGCAGGTTCGATCCCCAGCCCTAGTTGGGCTTGTGCAGGAGACAACCAATTGATGTGATTCTCTCACATTAGTGTCTCTCTCTCTCTCTCTCTCTCTCTCTCTCTCTCTCTCTCTCTCTCTCTCTCTCTCTCTCCTCTCTCTCAATGGAAAACATATACTAGGGTGAGGATTAAATAAACAAACTGCGACCGTTTCCTGACTAGAAATTCTGGCAGCCTTCCCCTCACAAGCATGAGTTTGAGAGGAAAAGTGATGCTTGGAGTTTTGCATTTGGTGGTTGGCATAAGCATATTTTCCAACAATTATGTAATGTTTTAACTCTTCAGAAACCACCCTGAGAATAGCCTTTAGGTTCTCTGAGAGTAGAAGATCGAGATTGCATGTTCTGTTAGGTTAGATGGATGTCACAGACCTCGTTTCTCTGCTCCTGGTCAGGTGGTGTTGAGGAGGCTGTTTTCTGTTCATAACGTGGCCCCTAGGACTAGAGCACAAAACAGGGAAACTGCTGTGTGCATGCACCCACACTCCTTGCTTTCAGCCTCCACAAGAAGGTAGAGCAATTGTTTCTAATTGAGTCCAGTTGTTTCTTGTTGAGTCTGTTTTCATTAATACCCGTGATTGCAGTATATTGTGTTCTTTCATTCAGGGGTCCAGGAGGTGAGCTGCAAGTGAGGGCTCCCCTGTGAGTTGGGCGGGGCGCACAGGGAGTGAGTGTGTTGGTCATTTGTGTGCAGGCAGCAAGGACCATGTGTTCTTCATTACAGCGTGAGCGTGGGCCCTGCTGTGCTGGACCTCTGGTTGAATCTAGGGATTTTTTTTTTTTTAAGAAAGCTGGGGAAATTTATTCTCCTTCATGTTTTCTGTTTTCACATCATATTAGAAAGCAAGCACAGAATTCACATTTTCACATCAAGGACCCACAGTGAAATATTTCACCAAATTGTGAATTAATGTAAAATGCTCACCCAATGTTCCCTTGCCTCATTTTCAGCCATGCTCATCCTGCAAAACTAGTGTCCAGTGCCTCTGGACAGCCTCTAACTTTTTTAAAAGAGTCTTCCCCGAGTTAACATGAGTTTATGTGAGACTCACAGCCCAGAGCGGAGCCTAGAACACCTGGACGCAGGTGTGTGCAGAGAAGCGGCGACTCGGTGAGGATGCAGTGCCCAGTCCGAGTCTGCATTTCAGCCCCTGATGCGTTTTTAGTCTGCACTGGAGCAAAGTAAGGATCGCTGACTCGCACCTGGAAGAGGGCCGACTCGCACCTGGAAGAGGGCCGGCACATAGGAAAGAGTAAAGTAATACCTAAAATGAAAAACTAGAAAGCAATCAAGTTTTCAGACACTCATTCACAAATAGGGTATAGATTTAAATTTGAAAAAGTATTCTAGAAAGACCTAATTCTATATTCTGAATCACCAAAAGTGTGACCGTATCTGGACAGGTCAGTTTCCTAAAATTCCCCAAGTAATACCCCAGCTTCGACTTACTCCTCAAACCTTGTCAGCCACTACACCTAGCACTCGCATATGGAGACGAAGTGATCACTGTTAAGATTGAGAGACGATTCCTGGAACTGCAGCTTCCAGAATAATTTACAGATCACCTTACTTTTTATGTAAGGATTTCTAGTGTGTTATGGTCTATTTTGTTTGTTTGTGTTTATTCCAAAAAAAATGGTTACCTTGATCCCAAAAGCAGGCGAATTAAAATCCAGTTTGAAAATCATAAAGATGAGTCATTTACACAGAAAAATTTGCTCTAGAATATCTGGACCAACCCAGGCAGCAGCCCTAAGCTAACAGTCACTTGCTCTTTGCTTTATAAGTCACTTACAGATCTGATTTTCATATGTGTATGTCAGCCTTCCTGGTGTGGTAGAAGAGTTTTCTAAATAAAAACATGGGTTTGCTGAATTGAATTCTTGACAAGACAAAGGTTTAGTAGACTAAGTGCCCCTCACTAAACCCTGCCTGGTCTGTTGGAACACAGACTGAGTTATCTTTCTCTGGCACATCGCAGTCACTGATAAATAAACATTTCTCTAAGTCTTTACGACCAGAATGTAATCAGCACTTTGCATTGGACGTGTGCCGAGCCCTGAGTTGGGCTAATCCAGGTCAGAGCGGATGTGCCCGACATCCTGGCGTTGTTACCTGGGCAGATAGGGTTGAACACCGCCCGTGGACAGAAAGATGGGCATGCCTTTCTTTAAAACGAGCCAGTTAAAATTGTTCCGGGAGAGGCTGGAGGAGAATTAGAAATGCAAGACAGCCCTTTATTGGGAAGCCTCCCGGTGTTGAACGCGTGCATCTGTGTGGAGGCCGCGCCTCATCAGGCATGACTGGCGGCGGTCAGCGTGGGTCCCTTGTGCGCGTTGAGCGGACGGTGTGTGGAGCGCGGGAGGCCTGTCACAGCAGACGTGCAGGGACAGTGAAGCCCTGTGACACCAGCCGTCCAAGGGCGCAAGCTTCGCCCGGTCTTCCTGCTGCTGCTGCCCAGGGGGCTTGTCTGCCTTCCACATGTCCCAGCTCCACTCTGTCCTGCTTTCTTCCTCCTCTTTTGCGATTGCTTTTTCTATGCAAAAATGTGAGTATTGCTTCATCCGCGTGTTAGGCTCTCAGTTTACAAAGACATTTTTGTTCCTTTCCCCCAGCAGCCGGGTGAGGAGCCAGGCATTTCACAACCAGGACATGGGGGCCTTGAGAGAGATACCCAGGCCCAGTGCAGACCCACCAGGGGCCTCGATCCTCAGCCCCTTGCTTCTGAATGCCCATTGGTCTGTGAAGTGAGCACTGTAAGGGAAAGGCAGGCTTTAAACTCTAAAGCGCAGCATAAACACAGCAGCAAACATCTCTGCCCCTGCCATGTGCGGTGGAGACAGTGGAGGAGACACGCTGAGCCCTGCAAGGAAGTGGGCAGATCTGGGGACAGTCAGTCAGAGGCCGGAGTTTGTATTCAGGGCTCAGTCCTGCTCAGCAGTCCAGTTTTCACTGCAAACACTCAGAAGCATCTTTAGATTTTTCTCTTCTGAAAGCGAGGAGAGGGTTAAAATGAAATGTGATACTTCTTCTGCAGCTAGCAGGATATGGACCCTTTCCTTTTCTTCTTACGTGTTTTTTTTAAAGTGCTTTATTAATCACAGATGTCTCAAATTTACAGTCTGGGACTAGAAGACGATTTCTCCCAGCAGTTTCAGGGGAGTGTGTGTGTGTGTGTGTGTGTGTGTGTGTGTGTGTGTGTGTGTGTGTGTGTGTGTTCACATGGCGGAATTCCTTCCTTTGTGGGGCTGAGGGTCAGGGCTCAGCTTTGCCCTCCTTTCTTTGGCTTTTTCATTATTTTAAGAAGAAATCTAGCATGGACTTTGTGTGAACTCCAACTTCAGCCAAGAAGCCGTCTCCTTGGGGTTGTTTTCCCCTCAAAATAAGGCAAAATCTACTTTAATTGATTTCTCTCTCTCGGGGCTTCAGGCAGCTCACAAGTGGCTTTCTCATACACACTTGAGCATTTTTTTAAATGACTTTGATGTTCTGATCTATCTCTTTATGCTGATGTTTCCTTTGTCCCCTTAATAAGGGACAAGTTATTTTTTTAATTACAAACAGAATAAAGTAATTCAGTAGGTTGTTTCATTCATCCTTCACCTAAAAATGATTTTGAGAATGTCTGAGCATGCTAGGTTCAGCAATTGAGCATCAACGCATGAACCAGGAGGTCACGGTTCGATTCCTGGTCAGGGTACATACCTGGGTTGTAGGCTCGATTCCCAACAGGGCACATACAGGAGACAGCCGATCTATGATTCTCTCCCATCATTGATGTTTCTCTCTTCCTCTCTCTGAAATCAATGAAAACATAATTTTTAAAAATAAATAAAAATGGACAAAAATTCCCTTCTTGGTTTATCTTTGCTGCTAGCATTTTTCTAAGTAATAAATATTCCAGCAGAGTGAAGTAATGTCAGGCAAGTGATCTGGTGCAGAGCTGTTCAGGAAGCCCTGCTGTTCCCTGCAGAACATCGGTCCACAGCACTCCGAGCGTGGCCTGGCGCTCCGCCCTTCCTGGTCCAGGACGGTCCATCCAGGCCACGGCCGTGTTTAGTGCTCAACCTGCCAGGTGAGGGGAGATCTCCTTTGAGAAGAACCTGCTTTCCGAAGTGCAGAGGACCAAACCCTATGCGGCTGAGCCCACAGAGAGAAGCTAGAACACGACGTCTCTAATTTCTTTTTCTTTTGAACCAATTTGTACAACTACCAGCTCCTTTCCCATGTAAGGCTAGAACGCCCTGAGCATCATCCACCTAAAGCAGTGGTTCTCAACCTTCTGGCCCTTTAAATACAGTTCCTCATGTTGTGACCCAACCATAAAATTACTTTCGTTGCTACTTCATAACTGTAATGCTGCTACTGTTATGAATCGTCATGTAAATATCTGACATGCAGGATGGTCTTAGGCGACCCCTGTGAAAGGGTCGTTCGGCCGCCAAAGGGGTCGCGACCCACAGGTTGAGAACCGCTGACCTAAAGGCAGTCCTGCTCAGCAATCCAGTGTTCACTGTAAACACGAAGAGGCATCTTTAGACTTTCCCGTTCTGAAAGCAAGGAGAGGGTTAAAATGAAATGTGATCCTTCTTTGTCTGCAGCTGGCAGGATATGGACCCTTTTCCCTTCCTTCTTAAGTGGGTCCCCAAACTGTTAGTGATGGACCGCAGGTCCTGCTCTCCCACGGATGCCCGCCGGGTCCCTATCTTCAGGCTCAGGCCCTGCCCTCGCTGCTCACCCCGGCCAAGAGCTCTCTCACTTTTCTGTAACCCTGCGAGTTTGGGTGGACAAGGAGACTGAGGATTCCTAGAAGGCATCCTCTTTCCACTTAGGATTCATGTTGTCTGCTTCATTGCTCCCATGCCAATGCCCGCAGTCCTCATTTTTAGGCACAGAAATACATGTGCAGTTCATTTGTTCACATAGGTGGTGTTCCCCATTATTCTGATGTCTGAGTATCTGCTTATGAGTGTAAAGACCTAGAGTGCATATGGGCCTCGGGCCTTTGCCTGCCTCCTGTTTCATAAAAATCACAGCAGCTCTCCATCAGTGACACCTCGCCCCATCCAGGCCTGTCCAGGGTGTCGCCCCCACCTCCACCGGTGCACCACCTTCATAGGTATTTGTCTTGGGCAGTTATTCAACGGAGGGCATATACATTGAAGAAATGACTGTTCTTACTGGTAACATATGGATTGTGAGTCAGCTTGGCGGATTTCTTTAGGCTGGAGATTTCTGATGTTTCCATTTGGCACTTAATAAGCACCTACTGTATGCAAGGCCCTAGGAGTACAACAAGTCACAAGACAGATGAGCCCTTGCCCTCATGGAGCTTACATTCTCTAGTACATGGGTGTTAGCCCTGACTCCTTCAAAGGCTGGCTTCAGTGCTGCCTCCTCCATGGAGCCCTCCAGGATCACTCCACCTGGTTCCATTTCTTCTCAACCTCTAACAGGCTGAGACTCACTTATAGCATGTGTCCATTCTTGCCTGTACAAAGGCTGTGTGACTCCAGGAAACACTGTGGTCAGCCCATGGGGGGAGGAAGTGGGTATCATTCATCTCCATCAGGTGGCAAGTACAGGGCCTGACTCTGAGTCAGCACATTAAATGACTGAAATATGTCACCATGTCTTTCTAATAGTTAGTACTTGGTTGAATAAATTATCACCTGGCATGTGGATTATCCACACCCTCTACTTCCTGGTCCCTCCTGTTCTCACTGAGGGTTCCTGAGGCACATCTCCTTCCTGTGACCTTTATGAGACCCTGAGAAAGCCCCTCAGTAGTCTCGCTTCCTGAATGTCAGCTTAATGGTGTCATTCCCCCCTGCCTCCTCCAGATGGCACCTGCGGAAAATAAAGCTGATGTGGAAGTGTTTCAGTCACTCATTTAAAAATAAATAAAATAAAAAACCTGTATGGTTAAATGTGTTCCTACACACACATATACCAGACATATGGAGGGGGAGAGGGGATTACTCTTGAGCAGAATGCTATTTTGATTCGTTCGGAACCACAGTCGGCCTCTGAGAAGATCTAGATTTTTAAGAATGAGACACCCTCCTTGAAATGCCTCATCAGTTTATGGACGATTGCACCCTCTGCCATGGGCGGCTTGGGCCAGGGGAGGAATGGGACAGCCATTAGTCGGGGCCCCGCTGTCTCGTCCAGGCGTCTGGAGCTTGAGTGGCAACGGCTGTGGCCTCTCACTAATCACAGGTTGGGAGGAAGTGACTCCCTACCTTTTTAAGTGTCTCACATAATGGCCTGCAGGCCACAGAGGTAAATACAGCAAAGGCAGGTGTCTGTCTGGAAGAACCTCTCCAATGGCTTAGTTTCATTTATTGTTGAGACTTCAAACGATTTCAGAAAATACGCATAGTGAATGCTCTTCCTCCTGCCATCCCCTGTGGCAGGGCCCGGGTTCGAGGACTCGGGAGAAGGCCGGCGTCCATGGTCACTGGTTTTCCGTTTGTACGGGAACGCCTCACACATAACCCAGCGTCTGTTGAGTGTCAGCCGTTACCTACGTTTTTTTACATCTCCTTTGTTCTCCTGAAAAACCATCCACTCGGAGCTGACTACATTTAATGTTTGAGATCCGAGAAGTTTGGACATAGTTTCTGTAAGTGTTTTGGTTATTTGAGGAAGAACTCCTCCTCCTCACATATTTCTTTAAAAAATGTGTTGTTTAGTTCATTGTTGCTGGTATGGACTCCACCGTGGGAGGCAGCTTGGCTGAGACTGAGAGCAAAGAAGCGCACGCCTGTGTAGTTCCAAAGTCTGGCTGTGAGCAAGGGGCACGGTGGGCCGCCCAGCACTCCCGCCAGCCTGGCCCCGGCCACTGGTCACCGACACTGCACGTTCCGGAGCTGCTGTTTGTCACAGAGTCCGCACACGCATGCACACATGTTTCTTTACTGAGATGTACTTCACTGGGAGTGAGTCAGACCAATACACTTATCCAACGGGATGAGTTTTTAATTTCCTGTAAATTCTTCTTTAAACCATTCTTTATTGGGTTTTGTTTATCAAGAAAATGAGTGAAAATAACTTAAACATCCCATCCTACAGTGCCTGTGACCTTGTACGTGACAATGACATTTTAAAACTGTGACAGTGATACTGATTTGGAGACTTGGGATTTTTTGGAGGGGGCAGTACATCCTGAGAAAAATCGTCTCTAGTGTAACTCAAGTGTGTGAAACATTTGAAAAGCGTGTGTGGGGGATGGGCCTGCTCTGTGGCGTTTCTACTCGTTGGGGGAGGCACACACTGGGCGGCGCTGGGGCTCCTTGGTAAATGGCCCGACTGGGACACTGGGCAGACTGGGGCCACACGGTCACACGTTGTCTCTCTCTGGTCCCTGCAGACTCGCTGTCCGTCTCCAGTAACGATGCCAGCCCGCCTGCCTCCGTGGCCTCCCTTCAACCCCACATGATGGGGGCCCAGAGCTCCCCAGGCCCCAAGCGCCCAGGCAACACGCTGCGCAAGTGGCTGACGAGCCCGGTGCGGCGGCTGAGCAGCGGCAAGGCCGACGGGCACGTGAAGAAGCTGGCGCACAAGCACAAGAAGAGCAGGGAGGTCCGCAAGAGCGCCGACGCCGGCTCGCAGAAGGACTCGGACGACAGCGCGGCCACCCCGCAGGACGAGACCGTGGAAGAGGTCAGTGCCGCTCAGCCCGAGCCGGGCACCCCAGAGCCCTCCAGCACGTCCTCTCCGGGTTGTGGGCATGGTTGCTGGTCTGACTGTTCTCACTCGGTCCTGTGCTCTGTGGTGCCTAGGAGTGTGGGGGGCCCACTGAACCCCTGGGAGCGGACTGCTAGACTCAGTGGGGACAGGCCTGGGAGGAGCTGCTCCAGGTTAGCAGGGTCAGGACCTGCATGCGGCTTCTGCAACCAATCTGAGGCCTGGGAGCTTTCCTCCCACCCCCACCCCCACCCACACCCCCACCCCAGGGCAGGGCACCCTGGGCCTGCCCTAGAGCAAGTGGGTGCCCTGTGCTTCAGCTTCTCCCCCTCATTCACCCAGGGCCAAGGCCAGGAGTGCTGGTCTGAGCTGCCCCGTCTCAGCAGCCCCTGAGGCTGGAGAAATGTTTCTCCCCCCATTTTCACACTTACCTCTGTCCTGAGTAGTAAACACTGGATTATTTCCCTGTCATCAAAGATAAATATAGGTAGGTCAGCCAGGAATTTTTTTCATTTCCTTTTGTGGGGGGCTCAGTGGGGTTAATTATACTTTATTCAAAATTCTTTCATGATCCCCAAGTTGGGCTGGAAGCACTGGTGGTGTCCCTGAGGGGCCTGCAGAGGCTTTAGCTAGACCCACCCAGATCCCTCTTAGGCTTGGAAAGAAAAGGACAGAGGGAGAGAAAGGACAAGCTCTGTGTCGTTTAATTTATTTGTGGATTTGGGCGTCCTGCTGCTGCGCCCCCCCCCCCCCCCCCCCACACACACACACACCGTACGCTTTGCCGCGGGCTGTGCTGGAGTGTGTGGTTCACTGCATTCGCAGCTTTCTTCTAAATCTGTATCCTCTTAGTAGAAATAAACTGAATTTTTTTCCAAAAGTAAGAATAGAGGGATATTAATGGGATAATTCCGATTCTTAAAATGCACCTTGGATTGCATTTTTCTTTACACCGTTATTATGCCCATGAATTTTATACTAGCGAGGTGCCAAAAGGGAAGCTTAACATGGGCCAGAGGACCTGGACACCATCAGGGTTAGTTAGGGCTCAAACTTCTGAACGTGATTGTTTTTTTCCTCTCGAAGTTGAGATGTATTCAGAGCCTAACAGATACCATTGGCAGTTCTTTCTAAACTCGATGGCCCTTCTCTCGTCCAAGTTGGCAAGCAGGGCGCTTGGGTTGCAGGAAGGAATGAGAAGTTACCGTCAGGGCTGGGAAGATTGTTCTCCATCTGCCATCTGAGCTTCTGTCCAGCATGTAGTTTTCTGGTTAACCCCTTAGGGCTCGTTTCTGTGAACTGACGTTGACAGTGGGGACCCACAACGTAATGAGCGAGTGTTGGTTCCATTTCAGAGAGGCCGGAACGAGGGCCTGAGCAGCGGCACGCTCTCCAAGTCCTCCTCCTCGGGCATGCAGAGCTGCGGAGAGGAAGAAGGGGAGGAGGGCGCCGACGCCGTGCCCCTGCCCCCGCCCATGGCCATCCAGCAGCACAGCCTGCTCCAGCCGGACTCGCAGGACGACAAGGTAGGGGCCCGGGCCGCCCGTGTGACGGGGGCGCCCTCAGTAGCTGCCAAGCTCCAGCCTCATTGTAGGAGATAGGTGACTCCCGGGCCGTCCAAGGGCGTCTGGGAAACATTCTGCTTTTCAGGCAGATTCCGCCAGTTTTCATCCCAAAAGCTTTTGGATGACAAAGTCCAGTTAGACTAAGTAGCAGGCCGGCATGTGCTGTTTCTCACACACATGCATTTGTATAATATGTTCGGTGCATTTTTAATGGTGCTTCAGCAGTTGCCACTTTTAAAGTAAGGCTCCCTCTTTAACTGTCCCGACGGGGCCCTGAGAGCAGCCACAGGCGCCCCGAGCTGTCTGCGCGCCCGCCTCCTCGTCCAGCACAGGCGGCCTGTTCTCTCTGTGAGGTGCTTTTGCACAGGGTGTTCAGATGAGATCGTTGCTGTCCAGTTCCTCTTCCCAGCATGCCACAAATCAGGAGGATCACACTGGAGTGTGGGGACAGGTGTCCAGGTTCAGAGCCACGAAACTCCTCCTTGGAGACGTGCGGAGGCGCCAAGCCAAGTCCATCGGTTTCTGTGTTTTTTGAGTTCTTATGTAATTGAGAATTATTTTATATACCCCAATTGTAGATCCCAAAATATCAAACAGGAATCCTGATGGCTGGCTTACGTGTCCTCTCACATCCTGGCCCACTGTGCTCCTCCAAATTGTCAGGTGCTGAAAACCGTGCTGTGAAGTCAGCACTGGTGGTTTTTTTTTTTTTGTGGTTTTTTTGTGTTTTTTTGCAATAGCTAAGTTTTAGGAATAAAACATACCAGTTTTCCCCATTCTTCCCTTTTTTCCTCGCCTGACTCCATCCTCAGTGCTATCACGATCACTTCCTGAATCTCCTGTTTTCTGACAGGGGGAGGGGGCAGCCGGGGCCAGTGATGAACCGCTGCCCAGCCAGGTCGCACAGGAATCTTGACCTGAGGCAGACGTTTCTCCAGCCCCTTCTCTGCAGAACTGACCTCCTCCTTCTCCCCTTCTGGCAGTCAGCGCGCAGTCAGGGAGCTGCGGGTCTTGGCTGGAGGATGTAGCTTGGGTTTGAGTCTGGAGTTTGGGGTGACTGAGGTGCACACCCTACACTGTCGGGGGTGGGAGGGAGCAGAGATGAAAGAGGACCTCACCCCTCTGCACAGAGCGGACTCATCAGGAAATGGGGTGCGTCATTTCTCTAACAATCCCTACGCTGTTTCGTAGTATTCTAAGCTATACCATTCTTAAAAGCAGAAAACTGAAATGTCTTAAATCTGCATGGTCAGCCAAAAGAGAGGTGCTAGGCCTGGTTATTTACCAAGTAAGAGTATTTCTTCTCCACTTAAACAGTGGGTTGCATGATATTCTTCTGTTTCCTAAAATGGTTTATTGGTTATTGTGTTACCTCATTGGGTATTATTATCAGCAGCAGTTCTTCATTTATAAAAGTCTATAGTGATGTTCCCAGAGAGTATATTTCTTGTGACTAATATTTTGTTTTGTTCTGTTTTCTCTTTTTGTAAACTTTCACGGCAGCATTATGTTGATTTGTGTTCTGTGTCTGTTTTGGCTCAGTTTCCTTACCTCTCCATTTGAATTGTTTCCCTTGTTTTCTTCACCTCATATTCCAGATTTCATTAGACCAAGCCAACATTTGTTTTGCAAAGTGCATACCTGAATCCACACATGTAGAAGCCTCGTTGTGAATGTATAGATCCGTACTGTCTGCTGTGAGAAGTGCATCGCTAGGACAGCTAGCTGTGTGTCGCATGCATCTCCGCTGCCCTTACTATGAAGCGAGGCTCATATTACGCCCCCTTCTAGTTTCCAATCGATGAACAGCGCAAGTAATCCGCAAACACACGGTGTTTGCTAATTACTGAACTTGAACGCAGTAGCCCTTCCCCCAAATTCCTTAAGTGTCACCCTGTGCACCCTGACTCTCGCCGTACACGGCGCCTGATAGCTTGTGAGGCCACAGATCTTCTGTACTCTGCACTAATGATTGGGGAAGTGGATGGCACAGGAAATGGTGAGCTCGTCCCCCTCCTCCCTGTCTGCTCAGCCTGCCCTGGTTCCTTTTCCTCCTCGTTTCTTTCTTTTAAACCCATAGGCATTTTTAGTATCTTGTTTTGTTTCCTGATTATTTAAGGATTCACTCATTAGACCGTAAGCCTTTCATTCTTCCATTGATCAGAGTCTGTATTTTTTTCTCCTTCGCCAATAGCCCAGCCAGCAGTTGCAAAAGTTACAGTTAGGATCCTCCCGTGCCCAGGCACCTCTCTGAAAAGCGTTATGATGTTACATGACTGCGGATTGAAAACAGACACTGTCTGCTTTCCACATGTATCCCAGACAGGTTTTATTTAATACTTCATGTCAGAATATTGTAAATTTAGAGGGATGACTTTAAATAAATGCAAACAAAGACAAACTTGTGGTCTTTTTGTCTGGAATTACTTTTAAGAAGAGCTTGAGCTTGCAGGAGGATTTCCTGTCTGTCCAGTGACTAACATAAGGCATTCCCCTCCCCCCTTTCTTTTTCTTAACTTCTTCCATAGGCCTCTTCTCGGTTGTTAGTCCGCCCCACCAGCTCCGAAACGCCGAGTGCAGCCGAGCTTGTCAGTGCAATTGAGGAACTCGTGAAAAGCAAGATGGTAAGGCTTTCTGAGGAAGAGGTGCCGCTGCAGTGCAGGGGCCTTGTCCGTGTACTGCTCTTGTGCCCTGGTCATGAGGGCTGCAGAATGTATCTGTGACGTCTTGCACAGTGGGCATTCCCAAGGCCACCCTCACTTCTACCAGCTGCAAGAGTCGGGTCCCCAAGACCATCCTCGGGTTCAGTAGTTCACTGGAAGGGCTCACAGAACGTAGAACAGCCACCATTGCAGAGCCTTACTGTGAAGAGACACAGATTAAAACCAGCAGGGTAGAGATGCCTTAGGCTTCAAAGTCAGACAGAAAGTTAGGAAGTTAGACAGGGAAGGCTGCTAGGAGTTGGCAGATAACTCAAGAAAGAACTGGATGCCACTGATCAAGAATTACAGATCGTGTCCGTAGGAACCGAGTTAAACCTCAGCCTGGCTGTCTCTTTGAGAGACAGCTGATGAATGGTGCCAACAAAGGATGCTTACATTTCAGTCAGTGAGTTTCAAGCATCCTTAAACAGTTTAAAAACAGCCTTTCATACACATCAGTTATATGACCATGAAAATCATCCTTGTCTGTGAATTTAAATAGTTTCCCCAAGAAATTCTATAAGGCAACACTGTCAACCTGCCAGTCAGTAGTCTGCAGGTATTTACATTGCATTCCACTCTAAGTGGGCTGAGGTTCGCTGTGAGTCACTTAGGTGACCGCTAAATGGAGAGGGGTTCTATTGCTGTCTCTTTCACCTTTTACTGGTTTATTCCTCCTTTGCAGCTTTACACCCTCACGTCTCTCTGAAGCTAACAGGCAGAAAGTTGTTGGCATTGCGGGAAGGGCGTAGGTTTGGGGGTCGGGTAGATGTGGGTTGAAACTCTCCTACTTACTGTCTCTCAGCTGTGAGCTGGGACCGTGAATGCAGTGCGGTTTGTTAAGCTCCTAGCAAGCGTTCGTGGTGTGGACATTCACTGATGCCTCTCTTTCCCAGTGGGAAAACCACACTTATTCTTTTTCTGATGGACTCACCCCTCTCCATCCTCCAGGGAACATGATCTAGATTCTGCCTTTTTTCCTGGTCCAAGAGAAACATAACTGCATTGATTTCCTGTCACTGATCCTTCCATGACGAACAGGAACTACTTTGTGGGTAAAAACCCTAGTGACTCTTTTAAATATTCTTCACCCTTATCCTGGCCCCTGGGACTCTGAGTTGCTCCTGCCCATCCCACCACGTGCATCATGTTCATTTCCGTGTGGGTGATGATCTCTTAGGCTCAGGCACCTTCACGATAGGATTTGAACCCTGAGTGGTTTATGCATCAGAAGCGAGGTATTCATGGATTGGATTGGGGAGAAGGTGCTCGACTCCTATGCAGAAGTATTCAAGGAACAACCTCCTGACCCGAAAACCTGAGCGTCCTATCTGAAAAGTCAGAACCAACAGAAAACTTCCTGGGTTTGCTCCTCTCTCCTGTCTACGTTCCTGAGAGATTGTGTATCTTCTGTGTATCTTCCCTGAGCGTCAGCTATGCGGCAGCAGCAACGGACAGCTATAGTGGCTGCTGGGATTTGACTTTGGGGTTTTCTTCCCTTCGTTGTTCTAAGTATAAAATGAGATACAAGAAAGAATGGGGATTAATGAAGTAAACATCTAACTCAAGATAGTAGAAGAACAAAGAAATAAACCAAAGCAGAAGGAATGAGTTTATAGAGAGAAAAACAGAAATTATTGAGCTGGAAAAGAGAAAAATAGTAGAATATATAAAACCAAAAATTGGTTCTTTCAAAAAATATAGATATCAGGTAACCTGAAAAAAAAAAAAAGAAACGAAGCACAAATTCACAAAATAAGACATTATAGGGGAGCAGCAAACAGGAAATTGAAACAGTCATAACATTACTTTGTTCAACTCTTTAAAAGTACATTTGAAAACCTGCATGAAATCTGCAGCTTTTAAGATATAATTTACCAAAACCAACCTCAGAAGAGAGAATCGCTACAAGACCTTTCTTCGTCTAAGAAAGAAAGTTGACAAGAACCTACCCGCCACAACACCGCCAAGTGCAGAGGATCCACAAGTAATTCATCCGAATCGCCATCCTGGGTCCGAGGCAGCGGTGGCTGTGGCAGCCTCCCCCTCGCACGCTGCTCGTGGAAGAGGCAGTGGGCAGCATTGAGGGAGTGGACGGCATAAATGTGACGAGAACACGCAGCCCTGACTGCACCCTGTCGGTGTGTGCACCCAGGTCTCGCTGGATGCCCCCCCACGTCTGGACCAGCCATGTCTCGGTCCAGACAGCCTTTCCAGCCACTACAGAAACTGCCTCGCGGACATCACTAAAGTCCAGGACTTCACCTCACTCGCTCCTGGGCGAGGGCACCTCGGGCATTTCTCCCTTTTCTTTCTCACCATTCAAGTGGGCAGAGTTAATTCTGAGCTTCAGCTGCTAGGAGTCTGGACAGGAGGCAGAGCATAGCTTCCTCCCCTCATTCTTCAGACTCGCCTCCTGCCAGGACCTCCAGAACCAGCGGGCGGCCAGCCTCTGCTCTCACTGCAAATCACTCGCTGCCAGTTAAGGTCGATAGCTATCTATTTGAAACTTCGAGTGCTCTTCTCTCATTAAACCCTGTTCCCCAACTGTGTTTCGCAAGTCAGAGCAGCAGTTGGTGTGTTTCCGCAGCTCCGTGGGTGTGATGAGCACGATTTCATGCACAGACTTTGTGTCCTCCAAGCTGTGCTTCGTGATGGCGTCAGCATTGTTCTCTGAAGGGGAGAAAACAGGACACACATTGAGGCTTTAATTTGGTAGGAAATACTGTGTTCTTGCAGTTTGTGTTGGGCTTTTTGTTTGAAGATAAGTCAAGCACATTTTCCCGGTTCAGTCGCTAAATACTTCTCGGTCATCTCTGAACGTCCAGCGGGGCTGCTTCGGAAACTTTCAAACTATAACCTATGCTTTGTGAATTCAGGCTAAGAAAGAAAAGTAATATGTACCAATTAGAAAGCAATCAGCTGCAAATCATTGTCACGTTAATCCAGAGAGAGCAGTCACCAATATTTAACTCCCAGATTAAATCACCTGCAAAGCTTTGCTTGCGGTTCTACAGTAGATACAACAACAAAAACCATCACCTGCAGAAACTAACATCCCAGGGGTGGGGTGGGGGGCAGGTTGGATCAGTAATTGAGGCCAGCATGCCTGCTTCCTCCAGAAGAGACAGACAGGAAGTGCAAGTGCCCCTAAGACCGGCATCATGGTTAGCTGAGTGAGCTGTGTGCACCAGAGTATGCATCAAGGCTTCATAGATCATCCAGAAAAAACCAAGTTTGTTTAAATTAAAATACAGTTTGCGGATGCTGCCACATAGACCACAATAAGCACGTGGGTGGGCATATGGGGTAAACTGGGCAATCATTTCTGAACAGATCATGCTTTCAGAAGGCAGGAATATAATTGAAAAGACAGTTTCTGGATTTGAAGTGGGTGCAGTGCTCTGGTGTAAACATGTATATTTTTCTAATTATTTGTAATAAGGAATAGACTATCTCAGTGGCTATAAACTTGCTTTTTTTTAATTCTAATGTTCCTCTTTTATCCAGCTCCTCTTACTTAGTTTTTTAATAAAGTTGCGAGGATTGTTATTAAGTACTGTATAATTTCACAAAAATAGATTTTCTGATTTTGCGATCAGCTCTACTGTATCTCCTGAGTGTGAGATTTTCTTACCCTGATTTCAGCCCCGATGACTCTGGGCAGAATCGGACTGGGGATGTCATTTCTTTCAGGCGCTGGAGGATCGTCCCAGCTCCCTCCTCGTTGACCAGGGAGACAGCAGCAGCCCCTCCTTCAACCCTTCAGACAACTCGCTTCTCTCCTCCTCCTCGCCCATCGACGAGATGGAAGAAAGGAAGTCCAGCTCCCTAAAGAGGCGGCAGTAAGACACACGTTTGCACTGTCATTGTTTGGGTGGCTTTCCTCCCGACACTGTCACCTTCAGAACTGGAGCTGGGTCTCATGCCTGACTGAGTGCCATGAGGAGACCCAGGGGCTCTGAGTAACTGCATGTATGCTTGAAAAGCCCTCAGGCCCCCGAAGGGCTCAGTCAGCCATCGCTGCAGTTTTTACTGTTTCATTTGTATATTACACAACTTAATTTTTAATATGTTTTTATTGATTTTTAGAGAGAGGAAGGAGAGGGAGAGAAAGAAACATCAAAGATGAGAAAGAAACATTGATTGGCTGCCTCCTGCATACCCCCTACTGGGGATCAAGCTGCAACCCCCCCAGGCATGTGTCCTGATCATGACCTTTTGGTGCGTGGGACAACACTCAGCCACTGACCCACACCAGCCAGGGCACAAATTATTCTTATTTATTCATAAATTCTAGACAAGAATATCCCCTCAAATTTGTGGTGATAAACTCCCATACTTTCTATTGTATGCACAGTTGTGAAAGAAAAAGAAGGTAACGTAAAATTAAATTCAGTCCCCAAAACCGTAATATTTTCTGAATATATATTAGTGGTAGGTTTCTCTGTTCCAGTAAAGTATCTTATAGTGAAAGAAGAAGAATGAGCCCTGATAAATATTGGGTTAAACTTGCCTTTGAGGGAAAGAACACTGGTGAGCTGCATAGGGGCTGTGTCCGGGCACCTAGATGATGGTGCGCACGTGGGAGGTGCTTAGTCAGCGTGGGCTGGTTGAATGAATGAATGAATGAATGAGTGAATGAATGAATGAAATAACCAACCAACCAACCAACCAACCAGGGAAGGAACGACTTTAGATAACTGGGTAAGGATGTGCTCTGCTGATAAGTAATTGTCTTCTATTATCTGAGTGACCTTAGGCAGTTACTGAACCTTACAAAAAGAAACACTTCTGTATTAAGTTTTTTTCCTGTATGTTCAGAGAAGTTTACAATGACTTAATCATTAAAAAACAAAAGCCTGCTTCCTGCAATGTCATGCGTTATAACAAAGTTATGTCTGTGCTTCTCTTGGTTGTTCCTTTACTGATCATAATCGGGTCTGATGGTGGGAGTTCGCCCTGAGTGGGAAGTGTCTTGTGACCTCCACAGCCCTCGGGTCACCCAGGTGCACCTCCCTGGATTTGGGACACTCAGGATTGGAGACTCTGTGGTGTAAATCTGACATGTTCGCATTCCTGGGGGAGTCTGCCCCGACAAAAGCAAACGTGCGGAAGAATTCCTTTAGAAAATGAAGAGTCTAGATTATAAACACTTTTTCTCTCTCTTTCTAGCTACGTTTTGCAAGAATTAGTGGAGACAGAGCGTGACTACGTGCGGGACCTCGGCTATGTGGTAGAGGTATGTTTTCAGAGATTTAATAACCTGTATCGGTCCCTAAAGTCCACAGAGAGGTATCGTGTTACATTTTAACACTGAGACTTTCTGCAAAGCTTTAAAGACATTTTTGACAAAAAAAAAAAGCATTACTGAAAAATAAAGTTGAGCCAATTATCTTAACAATCAGTATAGACTTTTAAAGGCCTCTTTCTGCCTGATGTACCTGACATGTTCATTTTTTAATAATTAAGTTTTAAAATTATGATATCTAACCATTGTAACTTATATGGGAGTCTTGCCTTTAATTATTGTACAAGAGTAGGTATCACCACAGAAATGCAAACATCACTGGTTAACAGAGTCTGTGCCCAGCTGTGGATTCAGTTCCATCTGATTCTGCCTGGCTTCAGAGAATGGTCAGTGGATGCACCAGACCATTTGCTTATCGTTTTCCCGGACGCATATCTCACCATTTTCATTGCCCGGAGGTTGCTATGCCCTGCGTAGCCATCAGAAACCACTGCTGAGGTCAAGGAGCGCCTCTAGGCTTTTCCCTGCCTTTAAGCTCAGAGCATGATCATCTCCATAAACTCAGCTCATAGAGCTATTTTTATAGCATAAAATCTTATCACCTCTTCCTTCAACTTTGTGTGGGACAATGCTTTTGGGGTCTATATTCTATTAAAGTAATGGCTAGTAAGTTAAATGTGTAACAAAAAGAGTTACCATATTTGCTTTGACTACAGTCATCGTTAACAGCAAAAGAAGTCACTTGAATACTTAAGAGGTTCTGGTACAGGCTGAATTCCAGGTGTGTTAAATAAAAGTTTTAACCACATTTAGCAACATATTTAATCAGCCATTGTTAAAAAAAATCAATCTATGAAAAGAGTATAGTTAAATACTGCTTTAACAAATTATGGAAATAATTCAAAAAGAAAAGAAAATCTGTTTATATGAGAAATGCTGAGAACAGAGGAAATGTTTCTGGGCAAATAGTTAATATTTATAAGATGATTTGTTTTATGGAACCATTTACATTTATTTAAGCTTCTTCAGTCCCTTAGAAGGACTGTGATGACACATGGAGAGAAAACCATGGCAATGAATATGACAGTGTCCATTCTGCTTACATGTACACACTGGTCCTTGAACATCAAGGGTTTGAACTGCTTAGTCCACTTACATGTGGATTTTTTTTTCATTAAATACTGTAAATGTGTTTTCTCTCTCACGATTTTCTTAATAACATTCTTTTCTCTAGCTTACGTTATTGTAAGAATACAGTATGTAATACACACAACATAGAAAAGATGCATTAATTGACTTTGTTGTCAGTAGGCTTCTGGTCAGCAGTAGGCTAGTTGGAAGTTAAGTTTTGAGGAGTCTAGTTATCTGTGTGTTTTTGAGGGCACTGGGGTTGGCACCCCTAAACCCCTGTGTTGTTCAAGTGCCAGTTAAGGACCTTTCCATATAGGATTTGTATTTGTTTTTAAATAAAGAATTGGTTACAAGACATGGTATGTGTCTGTTTTGTCCCTTATTACTAAACCATCACTTGGTACAAACATGTTCGATGTAATAAACATGTTTTTTAATATTTCATTATAGGGCTACATGGCACTTATGAAAGAAGATGGTGTTCCTGATGACATGAAAGGAAAAGACAAGATTGTATTTGGCAACATCCATCAGATTTATGACTGGCACAGAGAGTACGTAAAGTCCACGTCACGCTGGGTGGTGTGCACACCACGTCCCGGTCAGACCCCCACATGTCAGCGAATGGGGATGGATAGGCATTGGGTCATTGCATTTCCTTGCCTGTGCAGCTGGGGGAGGCAGCTGGTGCACAGGAAGTATTGGTGGGCCGAGGAGTTTTGTGGTAGCACTTCATGGCCCGCGCAAGAGTCTTATCTCCTTCGTGCTGGTCCATCCCGAGGCCCCACCTCAGGGTGCCGAGCCTCACCACCTGGTCCATAGCCCAGGCCTGACCTTGAGTCCTTGACATCCCCTCTCTGTGCCACCGTCTTCAGCTGCACGCCTGGGTCATAGTGTGACCGCCCTCATGGGATTTCTGTGAACAGGAACCGAGTTAATACACATGAAGCACTTAAAATATCATCTGCATAGAGTAAGTCTCGATACATATTTCTAAAGAATTGCAGCCACCTCCTGAATAAATACCGATTACACTCAGAGGGTCTTGAAGATGCTCATCTTCCAACTCAGTTTTAATGGAAAGCGTGGGCATGATTGCTCATGGTAGTCAGATTTGGTCGCAATACATTGCCACGCCTGCCCTAACGAGATCCGGGTCGGGGCTGATGCTACAGCAGCCGCCTGGCCTGCAGAGCTGGTCACTGCACATCCATCCCTCAGGTCACCTTGCTGCTGACTTTAAAAATCCTTCATCCAGGGATTGCTCTATGTCAGCTGCTGGTGCTGTTGTGGGCAGTTCAGCTGCACTGTCCATTCCCCGTCGTGTGGGCAGCTCCTGCCTTCCTGTCTGTGTGTGCGTCGCGTCCCGAGCCTACAGCACCTATCATCACTTCTAAACCCAGTCAAGTGCTCGCTTCCCTGTGAGCCCTGACCACTCTAGGCAGGAATGCTCCCTCCAGGCAGATGACACATGCAAGGGAGCATTGGAAACTGGACACACCCTACAGATACAAGGAGGATTGCCATGGTGTGTCTCAAGTGGGGTTGTATTATTTCAGTATCTCTCTCCCCTAAGGGAATGTAGGACTTTTGAGCCCAGGTCTTAGTTGTTATATCTCCTATAATACCTAATCCAGTCGGACTCGGATGAATGCTCGGTCAGCTTTCGGAGCAGCTATAACTCACGGCTCTATAGCCTGTAGACTTTATAAAGAGATATTTGGTCCTATTACCCAGACTTCTACGCCCAGCGTGACAGGGAAGGGGGAAATAACTGGTCCTGCTGACGAGACAGCGATATTGGCACCCGAGGTTGTGTCTCCCACAACAGCTGCAGACCTGGGGGATATTTTAACCCAGAGGCTGCACAAGTTCAATACAGACTGATTGGCTTTCAGGTTAATAAAATAACAAGCATAAATGTGGACACATGAAAGGGATGATAACTTGGACATAGACCACACACAGCTGCCGTCCCAACAAGGAATGTCCACAGCCATTTCGTTTCTGTGGTTGTCATACTCCTCTTGTCTCAGCTTTTTTTTAGGGGAGCTGGAGAAGTGCCTTGAAGACCCAGAAAAGCTCGGATCCCTCTTTGTGAAACATGTGAGTGTGATACTGTTGCTTATGTGCCGTTCTGATACTGTCCTGTTTAGTGATTGGTTTGTCAGACTGAAGGCGAGCTCACAGTTTACGCACGTGTTTGTGTGAAGAGTAAGCTGAACGGCTCAGTGCCAGAGTCGGGTCAAAGCTCCCACACGAGGGCGCCCCGAGGCAGCCAGTGCAGCGTGCAGGAGGGCCTCCCTGTGTCAGAGAGTGTTAAAGGGCTTCCTGTCCGTGGCTGAGTCTAACACAGCGTGTTTCTATTACTTCATAGCGACATTCTGGGGCGAAGCTGGCATCTTTTACTGCGAATGTGCTGGTGATGAACATTTGCTGAGATGCCGGCAGTTCCCCACCGTTGGCTCTGCGCCTCGGTGCACCTGGTAGCGCCGAGCAGAGGGCTGGTGACACTTAGCATTTGGGAAATAGTTTTGAGGGACCGCAGGGGTGTACACCACACCTGGAGCTTCGCCAGGCGAAGGATGGCTCGCAGTCCGCTTGCCCTGCCTTCATATTTGAAACAAAAGAGCTGTTTCTTCCCAATAAAAACTGCCAGGCTTCCTAGGGCCACTGAGGGTTGAAGGGTGGGAGTGTTTCTTCCTTTAATGAGAACTGTGTTCCTTTGCTGTCTCGTCTTTGCCAGGTAGAGTGGGGGGGGGGGGGGGCGGGGGGGGGGTGACATATCCGAGGGAGTGATAAAGGAGGTCTGTTTCTGGAGCCACAAAGGAGTGGGCTGGTCTATGTCAGGAATCCGGAATGTGCTCCCAAGCCTAAACCATGCAGTTTTGTTTTAGGAAATTTCCTTTCTGAAGGTACTGAAATGTGCATGTGCTCTTATATTCTAACTAGGGGCCCGGTGCACGAAATTCGTGCACTGGGTGTGGGGGGGGGCGGGGAGTGTCCCTCAGCCCAGCCTGCCCCCTCTCACATACTGGGAGCCCTCAGGCGTTGACCCCCATCACCCTCCAATCGCAGGATCGGCCCCTTGCCCAGGCCTGACGCCTCTGACAGAGGTGTCAGGCCTGGGCAGGGGACCCTCATTTCCCCCCATCACTGGTTCTGCCCCCAGCCCAGGCCTGATGCCTCTGGCCCAGGCATCAGGCCTGGGCAGGGGACCCCCAGACCCCTCCGATTGCTGGCTCTGCCCCTTGCCCAGGCCTGATGCCTCAGCCAGAGGCGTAGACCCCCATCACCCTCTGATCGCCTGATCGGCCCCTTGCCCAGGCCTGACGCCTCCGCCAGAGGTGTCAGGCTTGGACAGGGGACCCCCATCACCCCCGATCACTGGCTCTGGCCCCCGCCCAGGCCTGAGGCCTCTGGCCCAGGAATCATGCCTGGGCAGGGGACCCCCATCTCCCTCTGATCGCTTGCTCCACCCCCCCGCCCAAGCCTGACGCCTCTGACCCTGGCTTCAGGTCTGGGCAAGGGGACCATCATATCCCCCCAATCCCCGGCTCAGCCCCCCGCCCAGGCCTGATGCCTCGGCCAGAGGAGTTGACCCTCATCACCCTCCGATCACCAATCACCGGATCGGCCCCTTGACCAGGCCTGAGGCATCCGGCTCGGGCAGCGGGGACCCGCAGCTGCAGCAGCCCCGCGATCGTGGGCTCCGCTTTAGGCCCAGGCAAGGGACCCCTAGCTCCCGGGACTGCCAGCTTCGACAGTGCCCAGCTCCCATCGCTGGCTCCACCCCTACTTCCTGCTATCACTGGCCAGGGCGGCAAAGGCGCCTGATTCTCCGATCATGGCTGGGGGGCAGGGCAAAGGCGGCCCCAGGGCCGCCTTTGCCCTGCCCCCCAGCTCTTAGCTCCCCCCTGGGTTTCCGATCACTGTCAGTGGCAGGGGGCTTCTTCCTGCTTTCCCTTTCGCCTCCCTGCATTGTGCCTACATATGCAAATTAACCGCCATCTTGTTGGCAGTTAACTGCCAATCTTAGTTGTCAGTTAACTGCCAATCATAGTTGGCAGTTAATTTGCATATAGCCCTGATTAGCCAATGAAAAGGGTATCGTCGTACGCCAATTACCATTTTTCTCTTTTATTAGTTTAGATGAGCTTCCTGTTGTTATAACCTGTCTGTCTGCCTTTGTCATCCCCAGGAGAGAAGGTTGCACATGTACATAGTTTACTGTCAGAATAAACCGAAGTCTGAGCACATTGTCTCAGAATACATTGACACCTTTTTTGAGGTAAGATCTAAGATAGAAACAAAGTTTTTCTGAATCTTTTGTGATAATTTAAGCTTCTCAAAACTTTAAGTATTAATGGTCACCCAGGAAACTAGCCTCAATTCTAAGAGTTCTGGACCTGTGTTTGGTTCTTGGGATTCAGTCTGCGGTCGCATCCCTTAGCATTCAGAAGACGGGGTCATTGTGAAAATAGGGGTTTTGTTTTATTTTAAATCTGTTTTCAACTTAAGGCTCATTACACATTCAGAATAATTCATGACCTAAATTTTTAGCCTAAAACTAAAATATGTATGTGAATAAAAAGGCAATTGAAAGAAAGTCTTTAAACAAGCATCACAGCAAAGACTGTTTTGAAAAACAGCTCAAGAAGGTTAAAGTATAAACTTTGGACATTCTGAGAAATAGTATGCACTAGTTGGTTTTTGTGCAGCGTGGCCTCTTTTCTCAGTACTTTTATTCTGGTGTAATGAGCATTTCTGACAAGTGTGCAAGGACTGAAAAAATGCCCTTTAAAAAAAAAAAGAAAATACTTTTTTTTCCCCTCTTTTAAAACCACAGGACTTAAAGCAGCGCCTTGGCCATAGGTTGCAACTCACAGATTTGTTAATCAAACCGGTGCAGAGAATTATGAAATACCAGCTGTTACTGAAGGTAAGGGCTCGCCAGGTGCTCATTCTGGCGTTGGGAATTTGGTGAAGCAAGACACAGTGAGGGCGAAGGAGGGTCGGGAGGTGAGGGAGAAGGAGGGTCGGGGGTGGGGGAGAAGGAGGGTCGGGAGGTGGGGGAGAAGGAGGGTCGGGAGGTGGGGGAGAAGGAGGGTCGGGAGGTGGGGGAGAAGGAGGGTCGGGAGGTGAGGGAGAAGGAGGGTCGGGAGGTGAGTGAGTTCTTTTCTGTAAACAAAACATGAAGCAGTCTTGTTATTTCTGATTTTAAATATTTCAGAATAGGCTTTTAAAAATGGAATAAGGCACCTTACACTGTTTTCTCAATTTTTCGTTTATATCAAATTCTGACTAAAAATGTCGATTGAAGTAAACTTTTTCCCCACCACAGAGCTTTGAATACTAATGATTTTTCTTCCGCTCTGTTGACCTTACATATTTTCTCATCTTCTCTGAGCCTTGGATAAAATTAAATGCTTAATCCCTGCCTGTTCCTCTCTGTTGGCTCAGCCACAGCCCTTGATGGATTTAAATTCCTCAGCATCGTCACCGTTTCCACGATACACGTGACAGTTCAATGTGCTGAGATTTCTTTCTCCTGTAAAAGTTAGAAACGGGGTATAAAGGGGCCAGAGCTGGGCTTGCGCTGAAGCAGGAGCCCTTACCTGCTCGGACAGGGCTGGTCTGGCTTGGCTGCAGCTTGAAGTCCACGTAAGGGGAACTTTCCCTGGTGTTACTGGGAGGGAAACAGGAGGAACAGAACTGAAGCGCTTATGCCAGAGCCTGGCATGTCAGGACGATCCAAAGGCTAGCTGCCGCCGCCACAGCACCTGCTCAGTCCTCTGCACTCCCCTTGCAGGACTTCCTCAAGTACTCCAAGAAAGCCAGCCTGGACACGTCGGAACTGGAGGTACTTACCCCGGGCTGTCCCCACGTGCCTCCCAAGCAGCCCGTCCCTGTCCCTGGCGGGGTGGGTCTCGCCACCCCCTGGGCCCCCTGCCCACCCACCGGAGGGCTGGAGGGGGCGGACCTGGACTCGGAGGTGTGGGCGGGGTTGGCACTGCAGCTTTTCCCTGGAAGTTGACGGCCGACTCTGCTGTGTCCCCGCCCCCAGAGAGCCGTGGAGGTCATGTGCATCGTGCCGAAGCGGTGCAACGACATGATGAACGTCGGGCGGCTGCAGGGATTCGACGTAATGCGCTGTCCTTCCTTAACCTGCCCTCTGGCTTCCATCCCCTCCCGGGCCGGCCTGGTTACCGCATGTGTGGGAGCTGGTCCTGTCTGCTTGGTTTTCTGTCTTCTGACACTGTACTTCACTCTGATTCATATTTCCCTTCACTCCTTTTTGGAGCATTTGACTTGCTTTCTCGGGGGGCGGGGGGGACCTTCCTCTGCTCAGAGCCCAGCACAGGGGTCCTCAAACTACGGCCCGCGGGCCACATGCAAATACAAATATTGTATTTGTTCCCATTTTGTTTTTTTACTTCAAAATAAGATATGTGCAGTGTGCATAGGAATTTGTTCATAGTTTTTTTTAAAAACTATAGTCCGGCCCTCTAACGGTCTGAGGGACAGTGAACTGGCCCCTGTTTAAAAAGTTTGAGGACCCCTGGCCCAGCGCCTCGTGAGGGTAACAGGCAGGACTCTGCTCTGTAGAGCGGAGTTTCCCTCCCGGCAGGACGGGGGCGGCAGAGGCCTGCTGGTCCATCATCCAGAGCTTGGCCGCAGGGTCCCATCTTAGTCTGATAGGCTTTCCTCTGTGCTGCCGGGTGACTCACATTGCATATTACCTGTTAGCATCCTCAAGGTAGTTCAGAACCAGCAGCTTTTTAAATGTGTTGAGTAAGGAGAGGGAACATTTTTCTGACCTACTGATTTGCTCGAGATTTGGACTTACAGTTCTTTTGCTGTGGTTCTCAAAAAGGCACATGCAGAGCCTTCTGAAAGCAGGCTGCGTGCATCGCTCCCTGGGCCTGCGTGGGCACCGGCGGCACGGATGCTGGTGCCCAGGGTGCGGGGACCGCGTCTTAGTGACCTCTGTTGCCGGGAGCTGGACACTTGAGACCCACGTTCTGTGACTGTAACTGAGGCCAGGGGCTTATGCAGATGTTGGCAAGTGTTTTATTTAGATAACTTTTCTCTTTGGGGCTAAGGTCTCATGGTAATGAAAGAAAATTTTAAGCTCCATAAATGAGTAGAAGAAATAGATCGGATTTTGTGGGAGGGAATCTAATGAAAACAGCTTCCTGGACCCTCACTTAGACTGCAATGTTTTCCTCTCTTCCTTGGCCCCGTGTCCTCATTTTAGGGTAAAATTGTCGCCCAGGGCAAGCTGCTCCTGCAGGACACGTTCTTGGTCACAGACCAGGACGCGGGGCTCCTGCCTCGCTGCCGAGAGCGGCGGGTGTTCCTCTTCGAGCAGACCGTCATCTTCAGCGAGCCGCTGGACAAGAGGAAGGGCTTCTCCACGCCGGGCTTCCTGTTCAAGAACAGCATCAAGGTGCGGTGCCCATCGCCCGCCGGGCTGGCTCCTTCCGTGGCGGGTTCTGCACTGCCCCTGCCCTAGGAGCGGTACAGCTTCCGTGAACTCAGAGGCAGGCTTGGGATGTGGCTCTGTGACCAGAGCGGAGAGCTGACCCTGTGCCGCTCTTTCCTGCACTCAGCAAGTGCTCTGTGCTCAGTGCTCAGCTGGCCTGCAGGGCAGCCTGTGCCCTGGGGCGGCTTGCTCCCTGATAGTAGAGAAAGACAAAAGAACTGCTCATGGCCCTGAGTCCTATACAGGGGACAAACCCAGGAACCAAGGCTGAGATAGAGAAAAGCAGAGGAGGAGGCCTGGGATCCCAGAAAATGGGAAATACAGCCAGACACCACCCCCACTGCACCCCCAGTTCTTTCTGCCTCTGCAGCTGTGGGGGTCCTGAGGTCAGAAGGCAGATATTCTTCCTTACGTTAGGGGCTGCTGCCCCAAACGGACAGGGTCCCTCTTAGGGACAGGGAACCTTTAGACCCTCTGAAGCCTCAGCACACAACTGGGACACCACACCCTCTTCCTCCAGCCCCCCTGTGTCCTTCCCTTCGGGCTGGGGAAGGTCTTCTGCCCACTCAACAGGGAGGCATGAAGCTGGGCTGCAGGCCCTCTCCTGTCTCACACCCCCTCCCGCCCCTCCCACCGGCCTGAGGCCCCTCCATGGCCATCATTGTCCACCTGCACCGCTCACCCTTTCTTTCCATAAGTCTCTTGGCAGAAAATGACTCCGTCACCATAGAACTTCTCTTTATATGCTAATTTACATATTCTGCTTCAGGAAAATTGTTTTACATATTTACCTGCCATGTCACACATAACTTTATAGCACATGTTATATTGATCAAGATTTTCCAATGATGTCATTTTCTTCCTGGGGAAGTGATAAACACTGGGTCATTGTATAGGCGTTTTGAAAACAGATAATCCCAGGCCTACATTTCTGGTTCATTGTTCAAACTACTAGTTGAACTCCTGGTACGGCACCGAAGTGTGATTGTTTCCATTTTACTTTGCACCAGGCCAGTAAGAATAAATGTGCTTTTTTTTTTTTCATTGTAAACACACATAACAAAAACGTACCATATCAGCCATGTTGAAGTGTATAGCTCAGTGGCTTTCAGCACATACCCATGTTGTGCAGCCATCACCACCACACTCATTAAACACTGACTCCCGTTCCATCTCCCCAGACCAGGCAGCTTCTCCTACTGGATTTCACAACTCCAGGGACCTGGTCTAACGGAATCGTAGCGGTGTTCGTCTCTATCTGGCTTCTTTCACTGAGCACAGTGTCCTCCGGGTTCATCCGTGTGGTGGCATGCGTCAGCATGGCCTTTAGCACGGCCTTGCTTTTTAAGGCTGACGAATGTTCCATTGTGTGGATGGGCCACACCGTGTTCATCAACATTCATCTGTGATGGGCACCTGGGTTGCTTCCACCTTTTGGCCGTTGGGAATAACGCTCTAACACTTTCCAGGTGAGTTGCCTTTGCCTGGAGGAAAGTGTGGAAAACGACCCCTGTAAATTTGCTCTGACTTCGAGGACGGGTGACGTGGTGGAGACCTTCATTTTGCATTCATCCAGTCCAAGTGTCCGGCAGACGTGGATCCATGAAATCAACCAAATTTTAGAAAACCAGCGCAATTTTTTAAATGGTAATGTGTGCTCTATTTCTGGCACGTTTTCCTTCTCTAATGTGCACGCTCCTGTTTCCTCTCTCCTGCCACATACGAATGGTAATGACAGGACTAGTGTGGCCCTCGCTGTGGGTCAGACACTGTCCTCAGCACCGTCCATGTATGGCTTCATTCCTTCTTCATAGCCACTCTGTGTGCCAAGTACTCCTATTCCCATTTTACCAATGAGGAAACTGAGGCAGGGAATGGAACAGTAATTTACCCAAAGCCCCCCAAATGGTTGGTGGCAGAGTCAGGATTCTGAGCAGACCGGCTCTCAGGCACGTGCCCTTCACTGCTGTTCTGTTCCCTCCTGTCCCACCTGGTCTCCACTGTGTGTGCCAGAGCCCTGTCCTGGGATGGGACTGTGTGAGGGGAACCGCGGCAGCACGTGGAATTGGGGACTTTCTCCGGGGCAACTTCAACAGTTGTGTTCAATTGCATTGCACCTCTCTCCTCCATTCAAAAACCAGACATTTTTTGCCCTTCCAGTTTCCATGACATGAGTGAGTGATTACAGGGGAGCAACTGCCCTTCCATTGGAGATGAGCACTGACCATGTCCGTGACCTGAAACAGCTTGCTTCTCTTGGTCTCTGCTTTTAATTCGGGGATCACGGAAGACCTTCAGGAGTTCAGTCAAAGCTGAATACTTAATGTCTTTTCTTTGTCTTTTCCTCTATGTTCATGGTCAGTGTCTGTGTCCCAGTCCGATAGGACGCCGTAATTTCTCTGTTGCCACCACACCCCCTTCACACCTTGCATGACCTTCAAGAGCCAGGACACAGGCACTCAGGGAGAAGCCAAGGGCGTGTGGCACTTTGGGCGACGTGGTAATGAGCTGCCTGGGCATTAACTCCACGCTCCCGTCCAGATTGTAGCCAGGCACCTTTTACGTTGCAGTTAGAATCGGATGTGTAGGGTCAGGGTCGACGGCTCCTTGTGCATGCAGAAAAGCGTTTCACTCTGACCTGAGCAAATGCATGGCCGACGGAGTTTGTGAAATGTCATGTGGCTCCAGAGTGCTTTTCACACATGCCTGTGCCCCCCAGGCCGGAGGGGCCTATCTGTGGTGGTTGTACTTCTCAAAGGTTTTACACTTGAAGAATGTGTGTTAGTGTCTCCTGAGTTTCCTGCAGATGATTAGGAACAAACGAAATCCTGTAGCTGGTAGAGGAGACAGCTTCCTGGCCCAGAAGGGAGTGCACGGAGCTCGTTTCCATCCCTTGTCTCTCATGTCAGACCTGCAGCACAGGTGTCCATTCCCGCCTCCTCCTGGTGACCAAGGGACTCCGCTCCCCGCAGGTCCCGGGCGGCAGCTGGCCTAACCCCCGCCCCCGCGGGAGCAGCTGGTGCTGGGGAGCCCCAGGCGGCGCGAGGCTCCTGCTGACACTGGCACTGTGCCCGGGATCCTCTGGCCAACGACTCCTTTCCTCTTGGCAGGGAGGCCCAGGCTCTGCTTGCTGCTCCCGGGCAGCGGGTCCCCCGCACCCGGGTCCTCATTCACTCTGCCCTCCTGCTCCTGGGCTCCTGCCCCAGCCACTCAGCAGGCCCGCCCCTCCATCGAGTCCATTGACCTTGTTCATGGACAGGACTGCACTGAGACCTTTTCCTGTACGGGGCCTGAGGGTGGGGGGTGTCCGGTGTCCTCTGCTGCCTCCAGGACGGCCATGACAGTGACCTGCGGCTGGGGGTCAGCCCAGCACTCCCTCTGGATCACACCGTGTTCCTCCTCCTTTGCCCCATGGTGGAACTTCTCTCAATGCCCTCCCTGATGCCTTTCTACTGTCTTGCATGTTTTACAGCCTTGACATCACCCATCGAGTATCAGAGGAACCACAGCGGGGGCAGCGGGGGCGGGGGCAGTGGGGGCGGGGCCCCCGGCAGCAGCGGTGGTGGTGGCAGCAACCACAGCAGTGGCCTCCCCAGCTCGAGCAGAAGCAGGCCCTCCCGGATCCCCCAGCCCGTCCGACACCACTCCCCCGTGCTGGTCTCCTCTGCAGCCTCCAGCCAGGCAGAGGCAGACAAGATGTCAGGTATGTCCACTCCCGGCCCTTCACTGCCTCCTCCCAGCAGCAGCCTCAGCCTGGAGGCCACCCCCAGCCAGCCCGGCAGGCTCCCCCCCAGCGGCCCGGCTGAAGGTCCCGAGAGAGAAGCGGAGCAGATCCCCAAGATGAAGGTGATCGAGAGCCCCAGGAAGTCGGCCGGGAGCGCTGCAGGGGCCAGCCAGGACGGAAATGCCAAGGAGGCCAAGGAGGCGCGGGCCCACCCGGAGGACGGCCGCCCGCGGAGCGGCCTGGGCTCCCTGCCCCTGGGAAAAGCCCGGCCCGGGGCCATCTCGCCGCTGAACTCGCCTCTCGCCACCGCCACCGTGTTCCCTTCTCCGCTGGGCAAGGAGCCCTTCCCGCCCAGCAGCCCCCTGCAGAAGGGGGGCTCCTTCTGGAGCTCCATCCCCGCCTCCCCCGCCAGCCGGCCGGGCTCCTTCACCTTCCCGGGGGACAGTGACTCCCTCCAGCGGCAGGCGCACCGCCACTCGGCCCCCGGCAAAGACACGGACCGCATGAGCACGTGCTCCTCGGCCAGCGAGCAGTCCGTGCAGTCCACCCAGAGCAATGGGGTAAGAACGCCTGGCAGCCTCCGCCCGCCCGCCCCACTGCCTCTGTCCCGCCAGCTCTTCTAAACCTCGGCGCTGCGCTCTCCGTACTAACTCCTGGCTCTCCGTGCCGCCTGCAGTCATCAACTCCTCCGGTCCGCTCTGTGCCCTGACCACGTAGACACATGTAGCTCCACGTGCGTGTCCGCCGTCTGCAGGACGGGCCACAGCCGAGCCCACACAAACGCCTCCTAACCCCCCTGCTCCGGGGACAGCGCTGCTCTCATCTCTACTAACTCGCTCTCTGCTTTGTTTGTGTTTCCTTAATGTGGGAAAACCCGTCATTAACCTTCTGAACGCGGCGTCTGTACGTCTTTTCCGTTTTCCAGCCAGCAGACTCTTGGAACTTCCTTTGTGTCCCGCCTTCCTCACTCATTTTTTAGAGGGTCAGTGTCCCTGCTGCCTGCCTCCTATTTAATTTGAAACCTACACTTTATACGCTTTTTGCTCATCGCTTGGTTGTGCTCTTTTATGCCTTAAATTATCTTTACAGCATTTTTGACTCATCTGCTGGGGGGAAAAATAATAAAACCTGAAAAAAAAACCTCAAGAAAACTTCCAACAGCTACTCAGAGCAAACTAAGCTGACAAAATGGGGGGAAGGAATCTCTGCAGTGGAAGTTTTGCTCCCGCCACAGTTTCACTCTGGAAGAGAGAGACTGCTTTGGGGCTCCTGCCAGCGCTGGGAGCAGAGGCGGAGGCTGGAGTGGGAGCGTGTCTGCATCTGTCCAGCAGGGGGCGCAGTGCGGGCTGCGGCGCCCCAGGAATCCTCACCCGCATTTTGCCTGTCGCCTATGTTGTAATCTCAAGCAGAAAGGTTGCTGTGGTGGATTTCCCCCCCATTTTGTGGCCTCCTCACTCTCCTCCCCAACTGTTTCCTACACGGTAGATGGCCTGGCCCGTAACACCTTCCTGAAGGCATGCGTGAGGGAATACAACTGTTCCAATGGGTGTATGTTTGATTGCTTTATACATTTTTAAATACATTTCCCTAAAAGGGTGTGTGTCTCTCTTTATATATATATGTATATATAAACATCTGGCTTATGCATGTCTCTCCTCTGGACTTCTATTAATTCCTTGTTCGGGTTGGCGTGGCCTTATCCTGTCCTCCTCTTTTTTGTTATGTACCTTGTTAAACTCCATATTTAATTGAGGAAGGAGTTAGGAAGTGGGTCTTGGTACATGTATTTACCCTGAGTCTTATTCTCAAACTCGCGTGGCCGAGCAGGCGCCCTCTGCATGGCCATCACCAGTATCCGTGTTCCGGTGCCTTTCCATGAGCTGCAGGGCGGCTTGGCCCGGTGATGGGTCTGCAGTGCTCGGTGAGCAGTGAGGGTCAGAACCCGACTTCAGCCACAGGAGGAGACGCAGGGGGCCCAGCGACGCACCTCATGGACACTCTGATGCAGGCTTCTCTCGCAGCTGCGCCCCCTACGAAATGAGCCAGGGAGCATCACGTAGGCTCATCCCCTGAGCACCCAGGAGTTCTCAGAGTCTGTGCTTCAGAATGAGCAACCAGGCGCTCCAGCGCAGGTGCCCACCCATAACAGCCACCCCCTGGCTGCCTCCCAGGATGTTCCCTCTCAGGCAGAGGCACGGCCACGTGTGGCACATAATCCAGCAAGTCGTTGGTTGCAAAAGTTGCCTCTTACTTCTGTCGGTCACTTTTTCTTATGTGGCAGGCAATGGGGAACTTGCCAGTGATGTGGGTGAGTTGCTGAGTCCTTACAGAAATGCCTAGAGGCCTGGGGAGACCGCTAGAGGCTCAGATGGGGGTTTGGCCTCTAGACTCGAGTATTTCAGTTAAAAGTTACCGCCGCCCTGCCCTCTGCCCACCTGCTTAGGCCACCTTACCCCCGGCCGTCGGCAGTGGCCTCCTTCCTCTTGACCGCTTCCGGGGAACTGTCTGCGGTCGCAGGCAGGCAGGCAGCTGTGCCTGACCCACGTCCCAGGTTCTTCTTCCTCCTTTATATGGGCACCTTCTGGAAAGTTCCACAGAGAACAAGAGTGGAGTGGATGTGGATCAGCCAAACTGTGCAGCCCCCAAGTGTGATGCACAACCTCCCTGCACACATCCACCTGGGCAGCAGTAACGGCAGCCCTGCCTTCCTCTCGGGCCAGGTGTCCAGGGCGAACCCCTCGCCTCCCACGCCATCGGGGGGAACGGTCCTGCCCACTGGCACGGTGGTGGTGAGCATTCAGGTAGATTGTAGAGGCCTGTACTTACCCTGGTACATAGGACGTGTTCAGAAACCACCAATAGCTATCATGATTGTGGAAAAACACTCCAACGATGAGACAAAGCCGGGCATGCGATGTCACCCAAAGCGGCTGTTCCACAGAGCTCGCTCTTTTTCTAGCAAACTTGGCCTTGTAATCACAAAACTATTGGCTGTTGCTATATAAGCCAGAACACTAAAATGCTCACTGAAAGGATAAAACTGCAAAATGACTATGCACAGGCCAGCGCTCACCGCCGACCGCACGGGCTTCTTTCTGCGGGCGGGAACGCAGCAATCTCCTTGGTGAGACAGAACGGCAGCGCGGCCCTCCCCTGTGTTTCCTTTAAACACCTCTGGGGGTCTGGATTCAGAGCCGATTCCCAGCGCGCTGGCTTGTTGACAGCAGTCTGCCGCCTGCCCCAGCCGTCCTGACACCAGGCCAGGAGCCGGGGTGACCGGCATGTGGCAGGGTTGTCACACAGTCACATCCACCCGGACCCAGGACCTGTCCCGGGCGTCCGGGGGCCAGGCAGAGGCTAGCCATCAGAGGCTCCGGGATCCACGCATGTAGGCCACACTGCTGGTGCCTTCAACTGATTGGATGAGGCCCACCTCTGAGAACAGGCTCATGGGAACAGGGCACTGGACGCCATCCCCTATGTCCCGACTCAATAGAAGGGATTGGCCAGGATGTAGCTCAGGATTCGGCAGTGGTCTCAGCTTCCTCTTCCTCCTCCCCCGGAACCAAAGGTCACCCATTTGACAGGTTGGGACAAATGCCGCCTTCTGTGTTGCTTCCACTTGCCAGCCAATACCACTCAGCTTGTGGGCCCCGGAGGTGAGCTTAAGCAATGACCCTTGTTTTGCGTTTGCAATCTTGCCTCGCTGACTGAGTGGCTGAACACGTATTGAGTGCCAGCTGCATGTCGGTCACTGCTGGACACTGCGGGCCACCCACCATGGGACACGTCAAGAAGGCGGAGCGGTCTCCCTCAGAGCAGAGTAGCAGTCGATTTACTTTTAGGTGTTCTGCATTCTAGAAGGGGAAAAGGTGGGAGTGACAGGCCTGCCAGCGACGTGGCCGGACCCTGGAATGTGCGTTCTCATGAACTTTTCCTGGCGGATTTGGGGGCTCCTCCACCCTCCAATCCTTCAGTGAGCGGAAGGGCTACTGCTGGCAGCTCTTCCACGTAATAACACTGTTTAAAGGAGCGTGGTAGTCGCAGTGGCATTGCTGTGACATGGGTACAACCCCACATGGCATGAACAGGAGACCTGAGCCGCACTCCAAAGGCGCCAGGAGGTGGGGCTGAAATCGTGGCCCTGGAATAAAAGCTTCCCCATGTAAAGTGTCGTCACGTCACTGGTATATTTTCCGGATTGTTCCTCAGTTGCTTTCTAGAGAGACTCTGGGGAGCGAGCCCCGAGTGGTCCTGTCGCGACGCACACTGACACGTGCGTGGGTGGGCCTCGTTTCAGGTCCCTCTGCCTTTCTCTCTCCGTCTCCGCCCCTCCAGAGTGAAAGCAGCAGCAGTAGCAACATCTCCACCATGTTGGTGACACACGATTACACGGCAGTGAAGGAGGATGAGATCAACGTCTACCAAGGAGAGGTCGTTCAGGTTCTGGCCAGCAACCAGCAGAACATGTTTCTGGTGTTCCGCGCCGCCACCGACCAGTGCCCCGCGGCCGAGGGCTGGATTCCGGGCGTCGTCCTGGGCCACACTAGCGCAGTCATCATGGAGAGCCCCGACGGGACCCTCAAGTGAGTGTGGGGGCAGCGGGGAGGGTCCCGGGGCGAAGCCACTGGGGGAGCAGCCCTGCTCTGTCCGCTCCAGCTCCTCGCCGGCAGCGTGGGCCCGAGTGAAGATGGCGTTCTGTCTCTCAGACTTGTTCCCCAGGTTCTCACGACCTGCACTGGTACACGCACGGCTTTTTCAAGCCACTAAACCAGTGATGGCGAACCTCTGACACGCGCGTCAGAGGTGACACGCGAACTCATTTTTTTGGTTGATTTTTCTTTGTTAAATGGCATTTAAATATATAAAATAAATATCAAAAATGTAAGCCTTTGTTACTATGGTTGCAAATATCAAAAAATTTCTATATATGACACGGCACCAGAGTTACGTTAGGGTTTTTCAAAATGCTGACACGCCGAGCTCAGAAGGTTCGCCATCCCTGCACTAGACAGACCGTGATATTATTTCAGTCCCGGGATGTCTGGGGAAGGGGACTTTCCAGGGACCGCTGACTCATTGGCGTCCGTCAGTGAGGATACTCATTCTGGAAGCTGCGGGTGAAGATGGATGGTACCTTGCCTTTATATATACAGAAAGGCTAAATCAGTTAGGAAACTAGAAAACAATTTTACTGCATTAAATATTATTTAAAAAAACAAACAAACAACCTAAAGTCAGGTGCTGGATTCAAAAATTCCCTCTCCTGAACCCCTCCGGCTATGGCCGAGGCCGGCCTGGCCTCTGGGATGCATGGCAGGACTTGGGGACATGTGAGGTCTCCAGAGGCTTCAGCCCAGAAACCCAGCCCCAAAGGCGCCGACGGTGGTCATGGCCCCGTCCCAGCTCGGCTGTGCCCTTGGCTGGGTGAGCAGCACAGGCTGTGCGACATCCCAGCCCCAAGCTGCGCCTCTGGGCTCGGCGCGTGCCCCTCCCACCCCCCAGGGAGGCCGGGCTTGAGTTCAGGCTGCAGAAAGCCTGTCTCCCATGACAATCTCTTGTCCTGTTTCTCCTTGATACACAGAAATATTTAATTCTAGTACATTGTTCAAGTATTCCAATTTCATACTTTGTTTCTTCCAAAAATATCCTTGGCACTGTCTTAGGGTTTTCCAGAGAAATAGAATAGAGAGAGAGAATGTATAGAGAGAGGGGTGGGGCGGGGGGGGGGGGGGCGGGTAGTATAAGGATTTGGCTCGTGCAATTTGGGAGGCCAGCCAGTCCAAATCTGCAGTGGGGGCCAGCGGCTGGAGGCCCAGGGGGCCTGTGGTGCAGATGAGATCTGAAGGCGTTCTGCTGGAGAATGTTCCCTCTTGCTCAAAGCGGACGGCCTTTTCGTCCTAGTCGTACCTTAACCTGAGGGATGAGGCCCACCACTGCATGAAGAGTTACCAGCTTTACCAGTTAAGTTAATCTCATGCAGAAACACCCAGGATAATTGGCCAAACTGCAGAGCAGCCAGGGCCCAGTCAGTTGATGCGTAAAGGCACCATCGCAGGCACCTTTGTATGTCAGTCCTTCCTGTTTGACCTAAGAAAGTGGTGGTTTTATATCCCGGTTGCGAGCGTGCTCTTGGCCTTCGCCGCCGCCCGGTGTCTGCACGCGTGGAGCAGTCGGCTTTTCTCCAGCGCTTCCCGGATCCTCGCCGAACACTGGGCAGGCAGAGCACTAAACAGTGTCCTCTCTCCCCTAGGAAATCAACATCTTGGCACACAGCACTCCGTTTAAGAAAAAAATCTGAGAAAAAAGATAAAGACGGCAAACGGGAAGGCAAGTTAGAGAACGGTTATCGGAAGTCCCGGGAAGGACTCGGCAACAAGGTATCTGTGAAGGTGAGACCGAGTGTCCCGTGAACCAGTGTCAGGACCCGTGTCGACCCCCGTGGCAGGAGGGGCTGGCGCAGGCCCGGGGCATCGTGGAGGGCCGTGCACTCTGGGCTGGGCCGGGCCGGGCTTGCTTGGCAGCCACGTGCCAACCACACGCCACCTCTCTCAGCCCCGCCAGCAGACCCCGTGGGCTTTGCAGAGGCTCTCGGGGGCAGTGCTGGCTCGCACGGGTACGCGATGTGTTCTAAGGAGCCAGGTAGACACGTGGACACTCCCAGGTGCACGCCTGCCTTTTACAAAGAACGCTGTTAGGTTCCCGGAAGGAGCGGAGGTGAGATTCTCAGAAGCGGATAGAGCAAAGCCACTGTGGCTCGGGCCTCCTCGGGCCACGGGGAGTGACCAGATGCTGAGGTGCAGGTCATGGCTCTAGAAATTTCCAGGCTCCAGTCAGCTTCGCTCTTGATAATCAGATTGCCTTAACCCGGGGGTTTGCCTGGGAATCTGGGGACCCTGGGTGAGGACACGGCCATTCTGCAGAAGGTAAAGGTCCAGGGACAGCTGGACTCAGCTTGTAGGATGGGGAAGACAGACGTCTCCACGTTTAAGCAGCGCTTTTGTGTTTCAAATCCACCCAAATTCTTATGACAGGAAGCTCAAGTGCATTGAAAGGAAGTGAACATGTGGGTGATTGTGAATGAAACCCAGACGTGTTCTTTCCTCTTTCATGGGTTAGGGTCTCCTTGGAGGGAAAGCGATACGCCTCGCAGTCGGCCGCGTTTGGTTAATGCCTGTGTGCTTTTTCCTTTCAGCTTCTCAGTCCCAACTACATTTATGACGGTGAGTGCCATTACCGTTTCTGCTGGTCTTGCAGGCTGCGGGTCCGGGGACAGGTCTCAGGACACACACGTGTAGCCTAGGGAGACGGGTTTTCCAAGGAGCGCTGGGCTCAGGCAGCAACTGAGTCCCATTTGTTTGTTAGGAAAGTGCTGGTGGGCGAGGGAGGGGGCCCAGAGGACCGGCGGTACTGACTCCTTTCTCCTGCAGTTCCCCCAGAATTCGTCATTCCCTTGAGTGAGGTCACGTGTGAGGCAGGGGAGACCGTTGTTCTCAGATGTCGCGTTTGTGGACGCCCAAAGGCCTCCATCACCTGGAAGGGCCCTGAGCACAACACCTTGAACAACGACGGCCACTACAGCATCTCCTACAGGTGAGGGCAGCTCACCTGTGCTCGGTTTCGCAGGCAGGTTCCCCTGGGACTGACATCGCTGAGCCCATGGTCGCCTTCACACTGGGACACTTCCCCCGAGGGGACATTCCGTACCTGGGTGTGCAACTAAAATTAAACCTCCGCTGAGATTCCTCGTCAGCCCTCGAGCTCCTTCTTTTCTGGACCCCAAAGGAGAGAGGTGGGGGCTGCCAGTGGGGTCTGGGCCTCTCTGACGCGAGGTGTGTTCTCTCTGTGCGGCAGTGACTTGGGAGAGGCCTCTCTGAAGATCGTGGGCGTGACCACCGACGACGACGGCATCTACACGTGCATCGCTGTGAACGACATGGGATCGGCCTCCTGCTCGGCCAGCCTGAGGGTTCTAGGTGAGCTGCACCCCTGCGCTGGAGGCTCAAGCCCAGCGCCCCCACCCCCGTCACGGCGGGAAACATGAAAATAGGTCTTAACAGGAGCGGCGAGTGGCAGACCTGGGCTCTGGGGCTTCCTGGGTGGTTGACCTCTAGGCACCACTCACAAGGTCAGGCCTCTGACTCTGGCCACTAGGTACTGGAGCCAACCTCTCAACTGGAACTAGGTGTGTTCTATGCTCAAGTTTTCAAAACACATTCTTGTACCAGTTTCTCTCTTTCTCTCTGTCTCTCTCTCTTATATTTTTTTAACCCTCACCCAAGGATATTTTTCCACTGATTTTTAGAGAGAGTGGATGAGAGGGAAAGACAGAGAGAAATACCAATGTGAGAGAAACACATGGATTAGTTGCCTCCTGCACGCACCCGGACCAGGGCCCAGGTTGGAGAGGAGCCTGCAATGGAGGCATGTGCCCTTGACTGGAATCGAATCTGGGACCCTTCAGTCCACAGGCCGACACTCTATCCACTGAGCCAAACTGGCTAGGACCCAGTTTCTCTTTAATCCAATCACTCAGTTGACGCTTTGGCTCTAAGAGTCTAATCTAACTTGGTCGAATGGGATGTGAGTGAGCAGGAAAGGAGGGAAGGTGGTTGGCCCTGTGCAGGCTGTGTGCCTGCCTCAGACCTCACAGGCCTTCTGGTGGGCGTGTCCTCCTGTCCCCTCCACGCGCTCCAGGCACCCTTGGTGGAACCCGTGTCTCTGGTCTAAGCCCTTGCTCTCTCTACTGCCCGGCAAGGCCCCTTCCCGCTCCTCCCCTAAGCGGTAAGGCAGAACCCATATCGTAAGCCTCTCAGATTCCCCGCACGAGCACTTGGCATATGGAGATGCTCAGTGAGTATTGATTGGCCTCCAGCTGTCACGTTGCCCGTGGCCAATGTGTGGTAGGGCTAATGTGGGTTCTCGCTGATCCTGTAGCTGCGCCAGGTATCGGAAGTCGCATCCAAGAGCGAAAATAAAAATCTGAACTAAAAGGTGCATTGAGTCCGGAGCTCCCTGTGTATAGACAATAAACAGAATTGTCTTAGAACTTTTATCCCACATATATTAACGCTAAGTATTTTAACTTCGTTAAGTCAAAGAAAGGCAGTAACATGATTTAGGGATCATGGCACAAGAAAGGAAGCCTTGAATTTGAGAATAAAGAACTACCGACATTCTCATTTTTAAAAAATGTCACAAATTATGCAGTGGCTTTTTTAAAAATAAGAGTCAAGAGTGAAAGCTAAGGGAGTTAAGGGAGAGTTCAGACGAAGGGGGAGCGGGCAGTCATGGAGGAGGAAGTGTGTGTTTATCTCTGCGCATAGTCCGTCTTTCTTCATGCTGAGCCCAGCGCCCCTTCCTGGCGGTGAGCGCCTGCCGGGGTCTAGCCCCAGCGGGTCCAGGGGCCCCCAAAGGTGTGGACGGAGTCGGCGAAGAAGGAATGACACAGAGGCAGCGTTCAGTTGATCAGCAGCCTAGCCAGGATCTCCAGCCAAGTTCTGGTCTGGATCTCCAGAGAGGTTCTGCTTCGGATCTCCAGCGAGGTTCTGTAGCCATGTTCCTCGCTAGGTTCTCCAGCCAGGTTCTGTCCAGGCTCTCCAGTCAGGTTCAGTGTCCAGGTTCCAGTCAGGTTCTCCTGCCAATCTCTGTAGTCAGGTTCAGTCCAGGATCCCTTGCCATGTTCTCCCGCTAGGCTCTGTCTCTAGGCTCCGAGGCCAGTCCCTCTCCAGGATCCTCCGGCATGCTCTCTCCAGCGAAGTTCTTCTGTCTCTAGGCTCCGTGTAGGTTCTGTCTTCTTGATTCTGTTCTAAGTTCTGAGAGTTTCTGTCTTGTTACAACTGTATTTATACCAGTTGATTCAATCCTATCAATCTCTATTACAAAGGTTAGGGCGTTTCTTATCTCCATTCCAGGGAGAAAAGATTATGTAGTTTAAGCATGATTGTTCGTAGTTTAAAGGGATTAATTACCCGCCTGGCACTTAGTTGAGGGGTTTTATTCCCTCCCTAACTTCAGGGGAAAATCCCTACCTGGGGATTCAACCTTTCTTGGAGAGGTGACCTTGGTTAAAACACAGCGCCAAGAAGGTGAACAAACATATTAAGAACCGTATGCCATATATGCCAGGTCCCTTGAAACAGCAAGGATGGACCGGCTCCCGGCAAGCGCCCACACTGGGCAGCCAGGTGTGCCTGCGCGTGGGGCAGCACAGGTCTGCAGGCTGCCTCCCCAGACGCGCCCGCCGCACAAACCAGGCTCAGGCAGGTGATGCTCTCCTTGCAGGTCCAGGGAGTGACGGGATCCTGGTGACCTGGAAGGACAACTTCGACTCCTTCTACAGCGAAGTGGCCGAGCTGGGCAGGTACGACCCGAGCCCCTTTCGGGAGAGCAGCGGGTAGGGCGCAGCTCGCTGGCAGTAGACAGTGAAGGTACACGGTGTGTGTGCCAGTTGGGAGTTAGAGGTGTTACATTTGCAAAGCAACCTGTGGTCACCGTTCAGTACTAAACGTTGGAAGTAACAGGATGTTTTCAGCTCAGGTTCCAGAGAGAATGACGGCCCGCTGCTGTAAGCCTCCCATGGATGCAGTGGGTGACTGCTGCCCTGCACCTCGGGGACCACCAGCCGCGTCCCATGCTTGGGGAAATCTGGGAGGCGTCATCCATACCATTTCTTGTAGGACTTGGTTCTCCCGTGGAGTCCAGGTTGAGAAAGGCTGAATGTGTCCCTCGGGTTCCAGCTGTACAAGGAGCCGTAGGCGGGTAGCAGGGGACTCCTGCCCAGACCAGGAGAAGGTGTCAGCAGAGAGGGGCTCAGGCGTGGGCACAGGTGTGGGAAGCATCCCGCCTTCTCTCCAGGGCTCACTCGGTGTCCTGAAAGCTGTTCTCCACCTGTTTTCCAGGGGCAGATTCTCTGTCGTTAAGAAATGTGATCAGAAAGGAACCAAGCAAACAGTGGCCACCAAGTTTGTGAACAAGAAGCTGATGAAGCGCGACCAGGTCACCCACGAGCTCGGCGTCCTGCGGAACGTCCAGCACCCGCTCCTCGTCAGCCTCCTCGACACCTTCGAGACCCCCACCAGCTACGTCCTGGTTCTGGAAATGTGCGTACCCCGGGCGCTCTCTCTCTGTGGCCCTCCACCTCAACTTCAAGCGCTGTTTCGAGTAAAAATCGGTATTTCAGCATTCACAGAACTTCTAAAAAACATGCCTGCTCTCAGACCGCAGTTTTAGAGCTTTCCAGTAACCATGGAAAGACCACTCTCGTATGCGCCGTCCCACAGGAAGCGGCAAGCCAGCCCCGTCCAGGCTCCTGCGTGGTCTCAGCCAACCTGGGGTGCTCCCTAGTCCCCAAAGGACCCCAGGCCTCTGACGACACACGCCTGGGGAGGGGCTCACCACCTGCTCTGTCGGAAGGTTCAGGCATTAAGCTCAGCCCGGGGCCAGTCCTGCCCTTCAGCTCCTGCCCATCCCCACTGAGGGCCAATGAGAAGTCAGGGTGAGAAGGGCTCCTCACCACAAGGTCACCCCTGGAGGGAGCCTCCCACCAGAGCAGTCCCCTTGGTCCCCTGCGGGCATCTCAGTAAACGGTTCAGTCGTTTCAAAAGGAGGCGTATGACCCGGGCACAGGGGCCCTCCACGGGGCAGTTTTGTCCCTCAGGGGGCGTTGGGTGGTGTCTGGGGACCTTCTTGGTGTCATACTCAGGGTGGGGGTGACAGGACACCCCAACTGTCAGCAATGCCGGCATCGGGAAGCCCTGCCCCAGAGCATCCTGGGCTCTGTGAAACATCACGGCATTCAGCCTTGTTTAAGTTCCGATTCCTCCTTTTTATGGGGCGTTCGTTTCTGTTTCTCATATTCCTATTTTTTGAAGAATCGGTTCATGCCTCCACCCCACAGCCTTCAGAGGCAAGGCTGCCGCGGGACTGAGCGGCACCAGCCTGGGGACGGGGCGTTTCCGGAGGGTCTCTCTGCCCAGGGCTGCACCGCTGAAACCGCGCTGGCCGGCCCGTCATGGGCCCGCTCAGCTGCGCTCAGGGGCAGCAAACCTGTCAGATGGCGGAGGGAGGAGAGCAGACCCCCCCCCACCCCCGAGGCTGTCATCACGTGCAAAGGGCATCTCCATCATGTGGGGCCTGGGCATCTTTTAAATCTCAGCTACTTCAGACGGTCGCTAAGGCTAAACAATGTCTAAGCAGAGTCCTGGCCCCTTTGGTCGCCTGGCTGGGTCCTTTCTAGCTCTAGACGCTGAAGACTCAGAACTGCCTGTCTTCCTGGGCAAGAACCGCCCATCGGTCCTCATCAGAAATCGGCCAGCCCTCCACTTTGGGTCTAGGAGTTTCAGTGCATTCAGCTGCCATTTCTTTTCACTGGGAAACAAAATGTTTGGGCATTAGGGTTAATAGGACTTATTCTCATAACAAATTACTAGCAAATTCTCCGTGATTACTCTCCATTACCAGACAAGTGTTGAGCTTCCTATAAGTTTCTGTTTTGCAAACAGAGTGGGCACCATAGACCAATGTTCAGAAAGGCCGGGGCCAGACCACCACATCGCAATTCCCGCCTTCACTTACGAGCTGTGTGGCCTTGGGAAGTTACATACCTTCCTGTGCCTCAGTTTCCTCATCCATAAAATGGGGACAATAAAACACTCTCTCAGCGGATTAAATGAATTGGTCGAAGGTACTTAGTCCCCTGCACATGAGCAGCACTGTAGAAACGTTTTTTTGTTTTTTGTTTTTGTATATGTGTTTTGTAATTTTTAAAAGTAAATTCACAGTAGGAAGACTTTTGAGACCATCCTGCAGCACTTACTATATTGCCTCAGTACCTGCTTACATCATCTGTAGAGACTTCCCATCACCCATTTTACAGATGACAAAACCAAGGCTTGGGGAGGACGCACCTCATTCCTCATTCAGCAGAGGCCCACGTTGTTTCCTCACATCCAGGAGGCAGGGTCTGAGTGGAGACCGCTGGGCAGGAGCCTCCCAGTTCCCTCCAAGGGTGGAGCTGCCTGTCCCCCACATGCATCTCCACAGTGACGTTAACATGAAATCACCTCCTGATCCAGCCGTGCTTTCGGGTGGAGGTAGAACCTGAAACTCCGACAGCACATTGACAGAGGGGACAGATGCTGTGTTTGTTTCGTATTAGACCAGAAAGGTCTTCAAAGTACAGCAGCCCCATGCTGACGGCCACACCCCTTCCTGCCTCCTCAGGGCTGACCAGGGCCGACTCCTGGACTGCGTGGTGCGATGGGGAAACCTCACCGAAGGGAAGATCAGGGCGTACCTGGGGGAGGTGCTGGAGGCCGTCCGATACCTTCACAACTGCAGGATCGCACACCTGGACCTCAAGGTGAGTGTGGCTCTCGGAATGGCAGCGTGTCTGACCGCGGCTCGGCCATGCGTATGGGAGCCTCTCCGCTGGTCCTCTGAAGCCAGGCCAGGTGCCCCAGGGGGACTGGGGACACTGATTTCCACTCTGTGCTTAAGAGTTTGCTTACGGTGATCTGAGCTCTTACACGTTTCATGGGATTTTGGAAAGTCTGGCCGTTTTGCTGGGCTGGTGTGGGCTGGTTCAGTGAGGAGTAAGGAAGGGAGAGGATTGCTCTCATGCTGGGAGGGGAAGGACCACCCAGCTTCCTACACCGGCATATTGCACGCGCTGCCTCACACCGACCTCCAGGGAGGCTGGTCCAAGCCGCGCCGGGCGGGTCTCCCGTGCTGCTGCCCTTTCCTCCCTCAGCGCCTGCCGAGAGTTTCACCTCGTTTTGCACGTGAACAGCTTGTTCCTGTCGACGTCACAGGTCCTGGTGAGCATCATGCCTCGGCTAACGATTGCTGTTGGGGGAAATGACGGTTGCCTTATCCTATCTTCCAGCCCGAAAACATCCTGGTGGGTCAGAGTGCAGCCACGCCGACGATTAAGCTGGCCGACTTTGGAGATGCTGTCCAGCTCAATACCACCTACTACATCCACCCGTTACTGGGGAACCCCGAGTTCGCAGCCCCCGAAATCATCCTGGGGAACCCGGTCTCCCTGACCTCGGACACGTGGAGCGTCGGAGTGCTCACCTACGTCCTTCTCAGCGGCGTGTCCCCCTTCCTGGACGACAGCGTGGAAGAGACCTGCCTGAACATTTGCCGGCTAGACTTTAGCTTCCCAGATGACTACTTTAAAGGAGTGAGCCAGAAGGCCAAGGACTTCGTGTGCTTCCTCCTGCAGGAGGACCCCGCCAGGCGTCCCTCGGCTGCGCTGGCCCTGCAGGAGCAGTGGCTGCAGGCGGGCCACGGCCACGGCAAAGGCACGGGCGTCCTCGACACGTCCAGACTGACCTCCTTCATTGAGCGGCGCAAACACCAGAACGACGTTCGACCTATCCGTAGCGTTAAAAACTTCCTGCAGAGCAGGCTTCTGCCTCGGGTCTGACCTGTCTTGAAGTTCTTTCTCATTCTCTTTCACCTGCCAATCAGCTGTTAATTTGAATTTCGGAGAGAAACACGAGCCAACATAACTGCTCCGCTGCCGTAGTGCACCGCGTGGAGCCCGCACTCCGAGCGAGCTGGCTCGGGTGCGGGCGGCTGCCAGCCTGCTGGGTGGAGGACCTTCTCTCGCTCTGAGAGCCGAGACAGCATTGCTGTGTCACAGTCTTTTATTCAGGTTTCTGCAAAAAATAAAAAAAAGAAACTTTTTTAAACGAACACACATAGAATTTTGCAAATTTAACATTTTACAAGACTTATTCAAGGAAACGAAATGCCTATGTTCAACCACTGGTGTTAACGAACAAAACAGAGACACTGCCGCCTCTGGGGAAGACGCACCCCAGCGGCGGCCGTCCCCGCACCTGCTGCGGAGCTTGGCGTCCACCGGGCTCCGAGCTTCCCAGCCACCTGGTCTGCGTGCGTCTCTCAGGGACGCCAGACTGGGCTTCTGAAATGTGCATTCAACCTCAAACTTTTGCATAAAAATAGAATGAATTGTTTTGCTCTGATGAAATGTAGGCCTTACTTGTATATAAGACTGGTCCTGCCTTCAGTCTGCCCTTATCCGCCCCCCCTCCCCGTCAAACCCCCCTCCCCTGCACCGGCCTTTCTCCCACTCCTGCCTGGGCTTCCTCTGGGGGCCAGAAGGTTCTGCCCATCCACTGAGGACATCAGGTTGGGCCCTACCCCATTGCCCCGCCCCCAAGCCGTCAATCAGATTGTTGAGCAGTATACAGTCAGATGAAAATACTGTAAATGCACTCATTGGGGTTTTTTTGGTTTTATTTCATATCATGTGCAATGTTGTGGCTTTAACATTTTATGCAACTATTTATGAAGACCTCTGTTGTACCTGTAATAAATATATAGAAAAAGCACATACTTCGTACAGTGAGCTTTATGGTTTTGTGCGTGTGTCGGGTGGGGCGGGGGGGAGGGGGGGTCGCAGCCCTGTGCCATCCGTTCAGGAGACTTGACTCTTCGTGAAACTTGTCAGTTTTGAGGACTGTAAAAAGTGATTTCATACTCTGAATATAAAACTGGATAACAGGGTAATGTTTTAAAATGTATTATGCTATTATTCAGAATGCCAAAGTATTATTTTTTTCCCCAAAATCAGTCTGGACATTTACTACTTTTTAGACTTTTTGACATTCAACTTTCTGTACACAAATTGGCTGGACTTGGAGCTTTTGGTAAGAAATACAAGCCAATTAAGCACTCGCAGCCTTGAGCTGGCGCCCCCTGCCTGTCACTGGGCAGAGTTAGCGCTGGTGTGGGGAGGCCTTCAACAAAAGACGCTGGGGTTCTGGGCACGCTTGAATTTTTCTGGATGTCTTTTTATCTTTGTTGTGTGAAATACACTAAAACAGAGGCCAGCCCGCTTCCCGAGCCAGCCAGACACCTGGGTCTTGAGCCATAAAGTGGCGTAGCTAAGCTTTGCAGCTTCCAATATATTTTATTTATTCTTTTGGGTTTTGTTTCTTGTAAAATTGTACAGAAACTTTTTAAAATAAATTGGATTCAGAACTGGATGTGTATTCGTAACCTCACAACTTTTATTTGCGTATTGTTTCTTCTATTATTTCAGTTAAATTTTTACATTATTTTGCATGTATATTTCTTTGTACAGAGACCTTACATGTTTACACAGTATGATGTGATGTAAATATTTTATTTTGCCATCAGTTATTTTAAAAAATTAAACATATTTGCCTGAGTTTTTTGTGTTAGGCCTTTTATTTAAATGGGTCACTATTGAATCAAAAAGAGAGGTTGGCTTCTGAGAGAGAGACTGAAGATTGGGTCAAGGAGGGCCCAGCGGGGTATTCTAGATTGTACTGGCCACTCGTGGGTCAAGGAGGGCCCAGCGGGGTATTCTAGATTGTACTGGCCACTCGTGGGTCAGGGAGGGGCAGCAGGGGGGTATTCTGGGTTGGACTGGCCACTCGTGGGTCAGGGAGGGGCAGCAGGGGGGCATTCTGGGTTGGACTGGCCACTTGTGGGTCAGGGAGGGGCAGCAGGGAGTATTCTGGGTTGGACTGGCCACTCGTGGGTCAGGGAGGGGCAGCAGGGGGTATTCTAGATTGTACTGGCCACTCGTGGGTCAGGGAGGGGCAGCAGGGGGCATTCTGGGTTGGACTGGCCACTCATGGGTCAGGGAGGGGCAGCAGGGGGGTATTCTGGGTTGGACTGGCCACTCGTGGGTCAGGGAGGGGCAGCAGGGGGGCATTCTGGGTTGAACTGGCCACTTGTGGGTCAGGGAGGGGCAGCAGGAGGGCATTCTGGGTTGGACTGGCCACTTGTGGGTCAGGGAGGGGCAGCAGGGAGTATTCTGGGTTGGACTGGCCACTCGTGGGTCAGGGAGGGGCAGCAGGGGGTATTCTAGATTGTACTGGCCACTCGTGGGTCAGGGAGGGGCAGCAGGGGGCATTCTGGGTTGGACTGGCCACTCATGGGTCAGGGAGGGGCAGCAGGGGGGTATTCTGGGTTGGACTGGCCACTCGTGGGTCAGGGAGGGGCAGCAGGGGGGCATTCTGGGTTGGACTGGCCATTCGTGGGTCAGGGAGGGGCAGCAGGGGGTATACTGGGTTGGACTGGCCATTCGTGGGTCAGGGAGGGGCAGCAGGGGGTATTCTGGGTTGGACTGGCCACTCGTGGGTCAGGGAGGGGCAGCAGGGGGTATTCTGGGTTGGACTGGCCACTCGTCGGTCAGGGAGGGGCAGCAGGGGGTATTCTGGATTAGGAGTCTGCTGAACATGCCAGAACTGGGAGCTGGTGAGGCTCCTGCAGATGGTGCTCAGAACCCAAACTCAATGTATAAGCCAGAATGTCAACTCTTCAGGTGGGCTACGCCTTGTCTTGGTTAGAACATCTGAGGTTCCCCGTTTCTCAGTGGATGCAGACTCAGAGCAGAGGGAAGAGCTGTTGCACCTAAAATCGACGCTGTCCATGAGCTGATGAAAACGAAGCACTTGGGTTCAAGCACCAGTGCTCCCAGCAAACCAAGGGCCCTGCACCTGCCAAGACCCCCACTTCACCCCGCATGGCCGCCACCTTGTCCTGGGGCCTGGAAGAACAGGGCTCACATTTTCACCTGCTGCTCAAGTCCTGAAGGTAAGAGGCGTGAACGGACGGCACTGGCCCTGAGACCTAAGCCAGGGCCGGACACTGGACACTCACTGAGCTGGGCCTCTTCCCGGTCGGTCCCTGGGAGGGGAGGGGGATTCTGGTGTAACCTGAGGAGACAGAGCGTTTGCTTCCTCAGATCTCTTTCTTCCATCGGCCACTTCTTATTTACAATTCAAAAAACTGTTAGGGGGCTGGTTATCCTGGGCCGGGGCTCTCATTCTATTGAAATCCCAGCTCAGAGGCCCCCCTTTGGGACTGCCTCATTTAAGGGGCATTTTCCTGCCTTCTCCCATGGAATAGGAGAGGCAAGGGTTTGCAAGGCAGTCTCTTACGAAGATCCAGCAAAAATTAAGATTTTAAAACTAGTTGCCTCTTCTGCAGTTACTGCTTATAGAAAACATGCATCTCTGCTTCGTTTTTTTTAAGTTTAAACCCTCTTGTACTGTATGGATGGTGCCAGGTAGGTACTAGACATATTGGGACGTTGGCGGACGGGATCACTTCATAAGTTCTATAAATGTCTAATATATGCTGTGCACCTGAAACTAATGTAAAATAACATGGAATGTCCAGAAAAGACCCCTTTTATTCAGTGTTACCGTACCCATCCCTTTCTTCATGACTAAGTTTATCTCCTGTGAATGTGCTCATGCAGGAAAGAATATGCCGGACAAGTGACATAAAAACAGATTTTTGAGACACACCCTATTGGTTATTTGAGAACTGCCCACACAGCTGGATTGTTAAGATACGGTAATGACCTGGTTTTCATATTTATGTTCAAATTCTCACATGGAAAGAGAAGCGATGCAAAGCATCAATCTTTTTTGCAAACAGGAAAAGTGCCTCCCGTGCTACACTCACCAGAGGCGGGAAGAACTCAGCGTTTGTTTTCTTGTTTAATTTTATTTTGAGTGGGCAAAATAGGAAATGTAAATGAGAATGGGCATCACATCTGCTGGCCACTCAGCCTGGTCTCGCCGCTGGTCTTTCTTTGCTCGGTCACCCAGCAGCCATTACTCTCAGCTCTGCTCCATGGCAGAAGTTGACGTTGAGCAAAGTGGTACTAAAGTCCTACCTTTAGACAAGAATGTCCAGTCCTCACCATTGATTAACTGCTTGCACCTCACATCCTAAAGTGCTCCCAGGTTTGGATAGCAGGCAAACCTAGGGATGTTTGTAGCTAAGAAGCACCTGAGAAGCTGAGAGGGAGGGCCAGGGTGATGCGATCATTGTGTCTGCCCATTGGCAGGGGCCCCAGCTTCATCTCCCACAAATGTGATCTCTTCCATAGCTCTGTCTTTTTCCCCCTCTGGGCACTTTGATTCCTCAGGCAGCTAATTGTCAATAGTGGAGAATTACTGTGAAATTTTATCTTTTCTTTCAATGATTCCCAATGTCCCCAAGGCATTCGTGTTCCAGGGAAGGTGATAAGCCCCAAACCAGGAAGCCATTGCTCAGCTGAATTTAAAAATAATCTTTCAAGCAAATGTAAGTGAAAGTCATGAACACAAGACTTTGGCGGGTAGTGAGTAGCCAAGGTCCTTTATGTATATAAACTGGCTCATAGCTAATGATTTTTAAAATAAAAAGCCAGGAAAAATCTCACAGAAGCTGTGTAAGACCTCCTCACTGAAAACTACACAATGTTGTTGAGAAACTTAAAAAGTATTAAGCAATACTTAAATAGGGCTGTTGTGAAGATTAAATTTTTAGTTAATGACCATAACCACATTTAATTAACTCTATTAACTGGTGAAGAAACAGAAGCTCTCGAGTTGTAGGGTCCGTGGTCTAGAGAACGCTGAAAGGGTGTCTTATGAAGACTTTGATTGTGAGCCTCAGTGCTGGGCATCTCCACTCTGTCCGTGCTCAACACGTGGCCCCTGGGCCAGCAGCATCGACGTCGCCGAGGAGCGATCAGAAATGCAGCACGCCATTGCCTACCTGGAGTGTTCACTCCAGCCGATCTGTCCTTTCGGCCAAAAGCAAAGCGCATCACTCGTGCTGTCTTTAACCTGTGGAACGCACGTATACAGCTTAGTGGTCACTGTAAAAATCCACGTGGTGAAAAAGACTTTAGGATTGCACACTGCACACGACCCGCCATGCATCGCTGCACCAAAGCCTGTGAACCTATAGAGGCAGAAATCATGAAGAGGCCCACCTAAAAAACAGACTAACCTTAAGTCTCACTACCGCGTGACTTTTCATTACTTCATTCATGCCTAGTGCTGCTTTCCAGACATATCTATAATGAATACAGAATTAAATAAATATATTTCTGCCTGGAAAAAAAATGCAGCACGTCAGGCCCCATCCCAGACCGACTGGACCGGAATCTGCCTGAGAACAGGCTGCTCAGGCAGCGCACGCCCAGAGGCCTGAGCAGGCCCCGGGGGCGTGGAAGGCACTGTCGGTGGCCTTCCCGTGGCTTCGCTGACTGAGACTCCCGAGAGTCAAGCCGGTGTCATCAAAAACAGACACAGAGATGAAATCTTGGCTTTCACTCGTCCATGCAGATTTTTTAAACGACAAAGATGAAAGTGGAAAGTCAGCTGGGAAGGACACGGCATCCCCAGCGTTTATTCCCCCAGATAAGTAGGCGGGGGTTTGGGGACAGGGTCAGGAGGAGAGCAGTCCGCGTGGGAGCAGCGATGAGTCAGGCGGGCCTTTGTCTCTGCACAGCCATGGTTCCTCAAGCAAGGTAAACATGCCAGGCTTTGTTAGTCTTGCCTGATAAACAACACGGAGCACTGTACACAGCTCATCAAACAATGTCCCGCAAGAGGAAAGAGTTGTTAATCTATAAATTACAGCAGCAACTTGGAAGGAAATCAAGGCCTTTGGCCAGGGACCAGACTCTCAAGAAATATGTTACCAGACTATACAGACAGCTGGGGCCTTGGGAATGAGAAAAAAGGGCATTCACATCCCACCACATCGCCAAAGGCTCGCCACCCCTTCCCTGTAGCCCTTCTCTGCTGAATTGGTAATAAAATTGCAATTAAATGTTTGATCAAATTAGGACTTGAGCTTTCTGTTCTTCTTTGGTCAGAGGTCCCACCAGCAGTAATTTGGCAGAGGAAGTCCCAGGAAGTTCGTTGGAGCTGAGACAGTCAAAGAACTAAGACCGCAGAGTTCTTAATGGAGTCCTATTGGGGGGCCCAGGGGGTGGGGTGGACAGGAGCGGATGGAGGAGTCATTTCTGTCTCAGTGTCACGTTAGGGTGGCCATGCATCCTGGTTTGCCTGGGACTTTGCCAGTTTGGGCACCCTGGGGAACCCCTTAGTCCAGGGTAAGCCAGGACAATGGTCACCCACTAACCTGTAATGGGGACTGATGGGCTCTGTGCAGACAGCTCCGGCAGGTTCCGGACACCCAGCAGCAGACACTGCCAGGGCTGCTCAGGTCTGAATCTGTAAGTCCACACTGTGGGTCCAAACCCACGCTCTGGAGGAGAAAAGGGCAGGGGAGTCACTTCCCAAACTGGGGTCCACTAGTCCCTGAGGGGAACTCTTCCTCAGGGTGGTGTTTTTAAAACCCCGCTTTTATCCAGAAAAGGCTTCTTGAAAAATCCTTGAAAATGCTTCCTGTTTTTAATTAAGGCAATCCCTGGAACATTCCCCTGGCTTCCATAATGCCCTTATAGTTTAGATGTAATTCTTCCTCCTCACCCCACATTAAAACCAAAACAAAGCCCAGAACGTCAGACCCTGCGCTGCAGGTGGTGGTCTCAAATGCAGGTTGGGACTCTCCCACGAAGGACAGAATGAGCTGCGGGCAAACTGGCGGGATGGTCTGACCCGTGGTCCCTCCCGTCGGAGCAAAGGCGCAGTGTAGGATTGTGCGAACCCCACGCTTTCCAAGGCAAAGAACAGAGTTTCACTGGCATGTCCTCCAGCCACGGGGGCTTTGAGTGTGGGTGCACGTGTCTGGGAATGTGGCCCAGCAGCCTCGGGCGCCTGGCAGCCGGGGAGACGGCTCACCTGGAGACGGATGGAGAGTTGCTTGAACTCAAGGCAGCTCCAGCGGGGGTCTGTAGGCAAGTCCTTGGGACCTTCTTTCTAGGGCTCCACCCACAGCACATTTTTCTGGGGCCCCTGACACCCTGGGTGCTTGTATTCATCCTGTCAGTTCAGTGTTGACCCTCCAGGCTACTTTAGGGTGCTTATCTATTACTTTGCAAGTTTCAACTTTTTTATTCTCATTATAATAGGTGACCTCTGACCCTTCACCTAGTGCAGGTTCTGTGTTGGTTTATGAATTCAGTTTTGTGTGTCCTCAATTCCTAAATGTAGGTAAAAAAACACCTGTAGCTGAAGGTCACCATTCTCCTATATTCTACTGCGTGGGCCTTGCTCACGGCGGGGGCCAGTTATCCCTCCTCCCCGGCCAGTCCCACCCCACCCTCCACACACACCTGAGCCTCCTGCGGTGCAGAGCAGGGCCTGTGGCTGGGGAGCGGCTCCTGACCTGCAGGCCCTGCAGGGCCTGGGAGCACAGGCAGTCCCACGCTACCCACGCACCAGGTGGAGGGCCGGGGGCTAGGAGGCAGCCATGGGGGGTAAGGGCCACCTGTTAGCAGAGGTCCTGTGAGCCGGGGATATGTTAACAGTCCTCACCCCGAGGCTGTTGTGAGAATGAAATGAGTCATCACATACACAGTCTCCAGAAGAGTGCCAGGCAGTTGGTAGGACTGTTGCTATTTGCAGGGAACACCAGAAGCTCTGCCCCTGATTCTTAGACAGCATTCGTTCAGGGAATTTCTGCATAACACGGGGAGTGAAGGGACTTCCCCCGCCCACATACCTGAGACAGATGTTCTTATCATTTCTCTTAGAGCAGCAACCAATTAGGTGTGTGTTCTAAAAAATGAAGAAGGTGCCGTTTATGTGCAGGGTGTGGTGGAGCAGCTAACTGCATGCATTTCACGCACCTCCATACATATCCGCACAGCGAGCCCCACCCTCCACACCCACGCCTTCAGGTGAGAGTGGACTTTGCACAGAATTGGTGCTGTGGTTACTCAAGTCCTTGACAGGGCCATGAGTTCCCTTCAGAATTATAAAGACAGAAGGAGACTATTTCACCACCTACTTCCTGTCTCCCCCGTCATTCAGCCCACTGTTCTTTATGTGTGTTCTAGAGGCAGCAACAAAGGTGGGAACCCCTGGCTTTTTGCTCTCCTGTTTCTTTACTGCTCTTCTCCATGGCAAGGACTCCCCATCGCCCGGCTCAGCCCCCGCTGGGCTAAGTAGGCCACCGTGGGCAGCCTGGGACCTGATTGCTGTTCACAACTTTATTCCTCTGTTAAAATGTGCTCCGCCTGCCAGACACCCAGCTCTGGAAAGGCTGTGGGCTGGGAATCTCCTCTGTCCCAGTGGGTATTTAAATGTCTCCTTACATTTCCTGTGGTGGGCTGGCTGATGATGACACGGTTTAAACAGCAGGTCCAGCCATGTCTAAAGCCCAAAGCAACCCGGACGTGTTAGTAACATCCACCATGAATTCCCTTTTTTGTTTCTGGCAGCCTGAGTTATGTCTCTGTCACTCACAATTGTCCAGATGTGTGATGCAAACATAAACGGTAATGTGCGCAGGTCAGGTACGGGAGGTCTGCTGGCAACCGGGGTGCCCAGAAGAAGACAGGCTCTGTGTCAGTGCAGCCCGTACTTCCATGCCCCACTCCACCTGGCCTTGCATGGCCTCGTTCCCCTGAATACTGGTGTGGAAATTGGCAGATCTGTGTGACATCCTGGGTCACACTGTGAAGCATCTTCTCAAGAATGTCAGCTTTCATTGCCACATGACTAGTATTTTGTGGACTACAATCCTATATAATGCTAGTAAAAGCCTAATATGCTAAGTGTTCAACCGTTTGTTTGACCATTCTACCAGTTGCTATGATGTGCACTGATCACCAGGGGGCAGATGCTCCGACTGGTAGGTTAGCTTGCTGCTGGGGTCCCGCCCATTGGGACTGGACAAGACAGGCCGGACATGCTCTGGAGCCTTCCCGTGGTCCCTCCCTAGCCCCGAACGTGCACCAGTGGGGTCCCTCTGCCTGGCCTGCAGGGCTCAGGCCAAAACCAGCAATCTGACATCCCCCAGGGTTCCTGGATTGTGAGAGGGTGCAGGCCAGGCTGAGGAACCCCAGTGGTGCACAAATCCATGCACCGGGTCTCTAGTATTCTATAAAATGACAAATGCATTTTGCCCATCACAAGGGAATCATTGGACCATATTTAAACTATAGCTCACCCAGGATGCTTTCTCATAGCAGGGAATAGAATATTCTGCCCTCTTTTCCAGACGTTTTATGGCATAATAGCCATGCCGATCTGAGCCAGGTGAGCCTCTCGGGGCTCTGGAGTTAGGGTGGGACACTGGAAAAGCCCTCCACGGTGCCCGGAACTCCATCTGGTTTCCTAACCGCTTACCAACAGGCAGCCCCTCAAAGAGGAAATTCGACAGACAGTGTTCCATAATTACTTCTCAATTTTCTTTTGTGGGACTCTTGCCAGAGGCGGGGGGTAGGGAACAACCTAGAGAGTCTGGGGAGACAGCTCAGGCTCCATGGGTCTGAGCCAGGGCTTCTCATGGGCTAAGGGGAGTCCAGAGCAGGACAGGGTCACAGTGGTGGTTCTTTACTATGTACAATTTTTGAAGCTTCACATAAAATCTACTTTTGATCACTGCTTGAAAGGGAAAGATCTGGATTAAATCACGTCCCCTCGTCATTTAAGCACACAACGTGACGTGTTGGAGTTCCACTCGGCATTCTGGTGATTCTCAGACTCTCCAGGTTGCGCTGAAGATGTCTGCAAACCACAGACACCGCCCACTGGCCGCTGACCTCTCAGGTCACATAAGCAAATGCCACCAGAAAATCTGCCATTTGTAGTTAGTACGAGCACCGTCACTCTAAAGTCCACGCCTTTCGCTTGCAGAGGTAAAAGTCTTCAAAAAGAAGAGGCATCCGAGTGAGTGCCTTTGTCCCGTGCCCGTTGTTGGTTTGGTTTTGTCTATGCAGAGGCTCGCTGGCCACGGGCAGCCGCAGGAGGCGGGGATCAGGAGAGGGAGCCGAGGGACTGAGCCCGATTGGCCATTATAAGCCTCAAATCAACCCACAAAAGCAAAGCTGTATTTCTGTGGTCATTGACTACTGTTATTTTTTTAAATATATTTTTATTGATTTCAGAGAGGAAGGGAGAGGGAGAAAGAGAAACATCAATGATAAGAGAGAATCATTGATTGGCTGCCTCCTGCACGGCCCCTACTGGCATGTGCCCTTGACCAGAATCAAACCCAGGACCCATTATTTCACAGGCTGATGCTCTATCCACTGAGCCAAACCAGCTAGGGCTGTTATTTTATTTTATTCTTAGGAGGCAAAGAAAGAAAAAAGAAAAATCTCCACGTTTCACTATAAGGCCATCTAGCACAGGACAGAGTTACACTGATTCCGCACTTGATGTTATTGCTTCTCTGAGTGGCTGCTGAAATGTGTTATGAGACTGCTTCAAAGCACACCAGTCAGAGCCAATGACATGCCTAGTGTGGCGAACTCAGTTTCTCCCCGGCTTCCTGTGGGCCCTGCAGGGTGAGGCTCCTGCCCCCTGCTCCTACCCGGTTGTAAACCAGCCCGAGGCCCTTCATCTTCGCCTTGTGTTTTCTGTTGGGGTAATTAGGGCTCTTTCCTGCCCCACCTGCCCACCGTTCTGTTTGCCCAAGTGGCTCTCTGGGCAAAGGACAGATGGTGGGAGCCAGAGCAATAGAGCAGATGAGGGTGAACCCGGAATGGGCGTGGGCGTGCTTACCAGGAGGTGCAAGTTCGAGCGGCCAACCTGGGAGTAAAAACCACAGGAAGCCTGGGGGTCTACACCCCCTTCATTCAGAAGTCATTCAGGAGGGCATTGCCAGCAGCTCTCCACCTCTCTCTTTGGGACTGACTCTTCCCTCCTGACCTGAAATGTGAGATGGTGAGACCTACCCCAACCTCTAAATGGGTCAGGAAAGCGATGATCTTACTTACATGTTCTCTCTAGTTCTCAGGGAGAAAGAAATGTGGAAGGTTGAAAGGGAGTAGGGCCAGGGTATCAATTATGCCAGCAAAGAGAGGAGATGGTGTTCTTACCACACAAAAGAAATGGTAATTATGCAACGTGATGGAGGTGTTCACTAACCTATAGTAGTAATCATTTTGCAATAGGTAAGTGTATCAAATCAACACCTTACATTTACAGTTGTGTCTCTATAAAGATGAAGGAAACAAGAGGGAGATGGGAAGAGATGGGGAAAGGCAGGGGATCGATTGTGGGTGCTCACCTTCCTAAAGGATCAGGGTTCTGGACTTCTGTGAGCCTGGCTTTGTATTATGTGGAGCCATTTTAAATATTGTGATTGCTTATGCGCACCTGTGGGCTTTTTTAGACTATTGAATGAAAAGGTGTGTGATTTTTAAGTCAGCAATGATGCTCATAATGGAGCCTAGCATGAGACTTGCAGATTTAGTCAGTGTTTCTGAAGCCTCATGATGCCAGGCCCAGAGGATGGAAGCCAGTGCCACACCATCACCACCCTAACCTTTGGCCTTAAGTTTAAGCCAGTTCCTTTAGATCTAACAGCAACATCCTAGCTAGTAGACTCTGGAAAGGCTTCAAAATATAAAACAAAGGATATGTTTATAGTAAAAATACTTTAGTAAAAGAAAAAAAACTTATTGGGTGACTACTATGTGTCAGGCATGGGCTCCAGGCTTTATGTAAGTTAACTCCCAACAACCCTTTGAGTAGGTCCTGCTATTATCCCCATTTTGCAGAGTTAGAAACTGAGGCAATAAAGAGGTTAAGTGAATTAGCCAAGGTCACCTAGCTACCAAGTGGTAATCAGCCTTTGAACCCAGGTGCTCTGGATCCAAAGCCTACCTCTCTTAGCCGTGACACTTTTACGATTTATATGAGAACATGGTTATATCAACCACATAGTATTATGTCATATCATATTATTACTAGAGGCCCGATGCATCTGCCTCTAAATCATATAATCCCAGCCAACCCAGACTGACATGTAGCTCCTAGGCTCTGCTCCGGTCCCTGAAGGAAAGGACTGTTGTTTGATTTCACTTCAAAGGTCACAGACTCAGTGTCTTTGCGTGTAGAGTGAGACCTACTCCAGAGCTGTGTGCTCTGCGCGTTCACCGTCTGTGAATTCGGTAACTCTGCACAGGCTTCCTTCTGGGGGTCACAGAACCGTGGGCCAGTTTCATGGTGCTCTGAGTTCCCGGTCTGCCCCCAGAAAGGTTTGTGCAGGCAGTGGTTACAGTTACTTCTGCTGCTTCAGGCACCCCCACTGTTTATTACCTGCATGGATTCTGTGAGCCAGGAATTTGGAAAAGGCACAGCAGGGACGTTTCTCTGCCCTGTGACGTATGAGGCCTCAGCTGGGAAGGCTCAAAGGCTGGGTGTGGCTGACAGCTGGGAGCTGACATCATCTTGAGGTGTGCTCACTCTCATTCTGGTGCCTGGCACGGGCCGGGAGCCGCAGAGACCAAGGCCTGCCAACCAGAGTGCGCACACGGGCCTCTCCATGTAACAGGACTTCTCCCAGCATGGCAGCCCCAGCCGCTTACAATCCCTGCAGGACAGCTGGGTGGCCCACGTGCGAGTATTCCAGAGGACGAGGGGGAGGCAGCATCCCCACCCATGGCACACAGCATCACTTCCTCGGTGCTGGGTGCTGCCAACCAAGTCACGAGACGCCCAGGTTCAAAGAAGAGGTAGGACTCCACCTCTTGATGGGAGGGTGGCAAGGTGGCATGGTAGAATGTCTCCGGGGTGGGAGATAGCATGCGGCCAGCACTGGAAACCTGCCATCATGAGTCCAAGAACATAAATGGGAAATCGCAGGCTCTACCTGCCTTATCAGAAAACCAATGACCTCAGTATAAAAACAAACAGGCAAACCTTTGAAGACAAGCTGACTCCCTGAGTTCCAGCATCTGCAGGTGTCTTTGTGAAATCCCACAGGAGTAGGCAGAGCAAGAGTTCGCGAAATGCGGTCCGTGAGGCTCAACTATGTACTCTAAGCAATCGCCGACTGGGAGAAGGAGAAACCCCCGGCTGCAGTATTCCCTGGAAAGAGCTCTGACAATGACTGGGAATCTGATTTTATGAGAATGAACAGGGAATTAACAAACACGGCCGGGTTAGAACGACAAAAGGAGGAAATCTGAAAAGGCCCAGGATAGCGGCTTATTCCTGGCTTATTCCTGGAATTCACCAATTTCCTGGTAGTGGTGATAATTACTTACTGAAAGAATAACATTCCGTGAAGTATGTGATTATGCTTATGTCATAGTTATGCTTAAGTTATATTTTTTTAGGAATATGGATTTCTGTCGTTTTTGCCTGCCCGTGATTCCTTCTCCCTTCTCTGGTAACAGACAGGCCTGTCTGCTTTGGGAACTGTTTGTGCCCTACCTGGTGGGGCTGTTAAACCAAGTGCCCACCACCGCGCCTCTGGGCTCATGATCCAGGCTGAGTCCATGCCATGAGTCATGCCGTGATTGTTCCAGAAGTGTGTATGTGTGCATGCATGTACATGTGTGTGTGCCTGTGTGTGGAGTCTCCTGGAGACCACACCATCCTCTAAGATTCCTGAGGCTGCTGGGGAAGAGAGGACTTCTTTGGGACTGTGTGCTAAGTAGGGATCCCATGCGCCTTGGAGACTGAGAGGTGGAGACTGAGGCAGAGACCAAGAGAGTAATGACAGCGGGAAACAGTTATGCGTGGAGCCAGAGCTACCCCTTGGACTTCCCTGGTTAATAGAGTGGATGAGTTCCATCTTTAACCTGTGCTGGTTCTGACTGGGATTCTGTCCCTTATAACCACTAGATCCCGATTTTCTGGTATTTGTGCATGGGCAACTCCCACAGGATGGATCCGTCATTCTCATTCAGATCTTTTGCCCTCACATGGTCTCCTGGTGGGAAAGCTCCTCGCCCCTCCCCCCCAGGCCCCCCCCCCCCCCGCCCGCCATGAGGTTAGAGCGGTACTCTAGGCCGGGGATGGGATGTAGGCGTGGCGGGGGGGGGGGGGGGGCGGGCTAAATCAGCCCCTCATGACTCTGGAGGTCAGCTGGGCAGAGGGTCACCAAGCAGTGCTCTCTGGGGTCTTCTCTTAGCCTCCAGGGCAGAACTGGTAGCATCACACATGTCCCACGCTTGCTGGCAGGACAGAGCGGGCTGGGGTCACAGGGACAGGGTAATTGTGCCCAGGGAAGAAGACTTGAGAATGTCGAGTTCCTGAAAAATGGAAACTCTTCATTTTTCTCTGGCACAGATGCATGCACACACCGTCATAGCTATTATTTTGACGAGGTTTGATCTTTTATGTACTGAAATCTCAGCTCTGCCCTTGAGCATGATGTTCTAAAGGGCATGGGGCTGGAACCTGGCTCCTGCCTGCTCACAGGCTACGCCCCCTTCGCTGGATTCAGGGCCACCATCAAGATAAAGACTCTCCTTGTATTTCTGGGCCATTTAGTAGTAGAGAGGTTGCTTTTAATGAAAACTCCTTTTCTTCTTGCCTTTTCTTCTTTCTATATCACTAAATTTCATTGTGTTCACAGAGACTGGTGTTTAAAGGAGACATAGTTCTTGGTTTCTTGTGTTTATATTTACTGCCTCATTTTAATGGAGTAAGATAATTGATTTATTTTTAAGGTCATGATATACAACCCACATTTATGGCTTCTGGGGACTATTGATTATCTTATATTTTAATACATACTTTTTTTTGAAATATGTACATTTTGGCCCTAGCCAGTATGGCTCAGTGGATAGAGCATCAGCCTGCGGACCAAAGGGTCCCAGGTTGGATTCCGGTCAAGGGCATGTACCTTGGTTACAGGCTCCTCCCCGGCCTGGGCCCTGGGCCCTGGTCAGGGCATGTGCAAGAGGCAACCAATCAATGTGTTTCTTTCGCATCCATATTTCTCTCTGTCTTTCCCTCTCTCTTTCACTCTTTAAAAATCAATAAAAATTATCCTCAGGTGAGGATTGAAAAAAAAATGTAAAAAATAAAATAAATAAAATGAAATATGTACATTTTTGAAATATATAACATGAATATATATGTACATATTTGCTATACCTGTATATAAAAGCCTAAGCGACTTGAAAAACTGAATGACCAGTCGACCAGTTGCTATGACTAGCACTGACTTCCAGGGGGCATATGCTCAATGCAGGAGCTTCCCCTGGTGGTCAGTGTGCTCCCACAGCCAACCTCCTGTGGTGGGCCAACTTCCCACGGTCCCTCCCACCCATGCACAAATTCGTGCACCAGGCCTCTAGTATAAAATAATAGTATATATGGTTTTGTATATTTACTATTTACAGATACTATATATATTTAAAATAGTAACTACTTATGGTCTTAAGAGCGACATAGTTTTGCTTTTAAACAGCAGCAGAACCCCTAAGCTTTTTGCTCTAAAATTTCAGCTCTTTTCCTAATTCATCTGGTAATTATTTTCTTTTCATATATCTAAATGATATGCCTTTTTTATTCCTTATCATTTTAGACATTATCTTTTGACTTCCTGTTACAAGATTAAAATTTGTCTCTCACTCTTTCCCTCATTTTTCTTCTTTTTAAAAAATTCTTTATAGTTTAAAGTAGTACACATAGTATTACATACGTCTCCTTTCCCCCCCATTGATCTCTCCCCAGCCACCCCCACCTCCCAGCACATTCCCTCACCGCCCTATTGTTTGTGTTCATTGATTATGCTTATATGCATGCATACAAGTCCTTTGATTGACCTCTTAACCCCCACCACCACCACCCTCCCCTGCCTTCCCTCTGAAGTTTTTTTTAAAAATATATTTTTATCAACTTCAGAGAGGAAGGGAGAGGGATAGAGAGATAGAAACATCAATGATGAGAAAGAATCATTGATCAGCTGCCTCCTGCATGCCCTCTACTGGAGATGAGTCCGCAACCCAGGCATGTGCCCTTGGCTGGAATTGAACCTGGGTCCCTTCAGTCCACAGGCCAACACTCTATCCACTGAGCCAAACCAGCCAGAGCTCCCTCTGAAGTTTGATGGTCTGATCGATGCTTCTCTGTCTCTGTATCTATTTTTGTTCATCAGTTTATGTTGTTCATTATATTCCACAAATGAGTGAGATCATGTGATATTTATCTTCCTCTGATTGGCTTATTTTGCTTAGCATAATGCTCTCCATGTCCACCCATGTTGTTGTGAATGGTCAGAGTTCTTTCCCTCATATTTATCTCCTCATTTTTATCCTACCGATATGGTGGGTATGGCACCATTTTCTAACCTTATTAAAACGGTGTCAATTCCCTTCTTGTACAGCCGTTCATTCTTCCTGGAGTTAATTGCCTCCCTTTTGTTCACGTGCTTCGTTTTCTAGGTACCCATATTTAAATTTTTTCCAAGTGTGCCGTCAGCTTTATCAGGTGCCTACCACATTATTTCCCATTAGTACATAACCAATTCCATTTTTCTCCCTGGAGCCCTCCCTTCCGGAATCCCCTGGCTTCCTGTCCCAACTGGACTGATTGATCGCTAGACACAAGTTGTCCTTTTGAAAAGGAAATTCATATTTATAAATTTCCATTTGTCAGGATGCCTCCCTCTGCACCGGGAAGGGAAGGACTCTTAACAGCTCTATCAATGGAGAAGGCAGGGACCTACGTCTGCATGACAGCCTTACGAAACAACTCTGTTTACTATTCTTTTCCTGGTCACCTTCCTGTAGCTTGCCTCCTTGGCCCAAACCCCTTTCTTTGTTTAGCCTCAGAGAATATATAATCCCCATTTCTAGCCACCTCCCTGGGTCACTCATTGCTGGGTACTCCCATGTATATGGGTAATGCACTTGTTAATACACTTGTTTGTCCTCCTGCTAATCCATCTTTGGCCTGTCTGATTTAGAGGACCCAGCTAGGGAACCTAAGATGAGTAAAGGAAAAAGATTACTTTCCCTTTTCTGTACTACCAGCCCGAGTGAAAAGTGACTTCTTTATTTTAATGTCTATATCCCAAACCTGGGAAAGGCCCCTGTTGCCTCTTTGTGGGTCACTGGCCCCTTGACCAGAAGCAATGAGGATGCTCTAATGGCACCTGTGGTTGGCATCCCCTTTAAGACATCACGGAACCAGGGAGTGGTGGGTGTTTCCTGAAAGAAGGGGGCTGAGCTGACATGCCTGCATGTCCACTGCTGGGCTGAACCAAGAAAAGGCATTCCCTGGAGGGGCAGTAACTCGGGAGCCAGGGGGCCAGGGCTCTACGCTTGGTTGCACCCATAATGGTTACTGACCTTTTTCATGGCGTCTCTTCACCTCAGTGTCCATTCCCTTCAAAGGAAGGATCTAGACTAGAGTTTGTGATATAATGCAAGATTCTAAAACCTTACCCTCTGTTCAACAAGAGCTTGTAACATAAAGGGTGCTCCGACGTAGGCCTAGGTGTACATCACTAAACAATAATGGAAAAGAAAGTGGAACCAGAAAGTAAGAGATCCAAAACAATAACCAACATTGATGAAGCTTTTACTATGGGTGAGGCATTGTTAAATGCTTTATTTGGATTATCACATTTTTCATTTCCAAGAATTCTTTCTTGTCCTCTGATCCAATTTCAGAGCGCCTTGTTACATCTCTGTGCCTCCATTTCCTCATCTGTAAAATGGGTAATAATCTTACCTGCGTGTGAGGTCTTGGTGAGGATTAAATGAGATGACAGATGTAAAGCACTGAGAAGTACCAGGAATATAATCATCATTCATTACATATTATAAAGATTATTACTAGCTATTCTCCTTGTTGGCTTTATATACTTATACATATGAATTTCCTTTTCAAAGGGACAGTGGGCATCTTAGGGGGCAGCTTTCTCTCTCTGCTGACTCAGGCACACTTCTCCACCTACTTCTCCTCCAAAAATGTGATAACGTTTTTGTCCACTGGTGTTTCTTCTTTGATTTTCTGTATCCTTCTCTTTTAATTTCTCTGATCATTTTAAGGTAGAAGCGGTTGTTAAAATACTCAGCTAAGCTGTCCCTGTTAAAGCACTATTTACCAATTTTTGGCATTTGGTAATTTTAATTTTTCCCTTTTTTATCTTGTTTTATTTAATCCATGATGTTTCACAAAGGCTCATGCTTAATTGTGTGAACTTTCTGTTACTCATCAGTAAAGTGTCAATAATCATATGTAAAATCTCCAGCATTGTGTCTGTAACATAGGAAGGGTTAAATGAATATTTGTGGTACTTCCCCGCCTTTATTGTGTTTTTTTTTTAAAGTCAGGCCAAAGAGAATTTAATTCCTACCCCCCTTCCCCCTTTATCTTTATCTTCTTTGTCTTAATATATTATGATTTCTAGCTCCAGGCAGCCACTAAATAAGCTTCATTCTGAACTGGGCAAGATGGTGGAAACATTGCATTTCCCCTTACCAGTCAAGAAAGACATCTGTGAACAGGTAGGACCTCAGCAGGCTTAAATTGTGGACAGAGACAGCTGACCAAGCTGTGAGCGGGGTCCTTCTGTCACATAGCACAGCTTTGAACTATGTCTGAAGGTCAGAGGGGCATGAGGGAACCAAAGGATTCTTTGTTGGTGTCTTGTCCAAAAGAGGATAGATCATAACAACGAGTTTCCAAGAGTTCTCGTCATTGACTCAGGCATTCATTCACTCTGCAAATATTTACTGAGTGACTGCAATGTGGTAGGGAGGATTCCTCATTGCACAAGACAGACGAAGTCTATGCTTCCTCGAGTGGCCATTCCACTGGTGTAGGGTAAAACAGCATTGCCTGCCATGGGGACTTATTAACTATCACATAAACGTTATGCAACCCAACAGCTCTTCCTAACTCACTTCTCTTTTGCCACCCCCCACCACAGAGATTGAAAAAGCTAGATCTTGCCGTCCCAGCTTCCCTTGCAGTCGAGGTAGTCACATGATGCCATTCTGTCAGTGTTAATTATGAGCTATTATCTACCAGGGCTTCTGGGAAGGATACATGTATCTGGTGCTTCCTTCTTCTTTCCTCCTCCTTCTTCCTTCCCTGAATTTGAAAACAGTGCTTAGAGCTACAACAGCCTTCATATCAGAAGGACCAAGAGAGTCACAGGTTAGAGAAGCGGGACCAACACCAATAATACTTGCCTCTGGGCTTCCTGTGACCTGAGACTGTTCTTCTTTGTATCCACTATCATTTAGGTTTGTTGTTAGTCATAGCTGGAAATGGCCTTAACTGTCACATCAAGGTAGCCATCAATGCAACCCCTTTTATTTTTCTCTTCCTTCTTAAAATGAAATTTCAAAAGTGTTCCCAAATTGAAATTCTTTACAAGATTTAAATTGCCACTGACTGATCACTTATTTAATACTAGAGGCCTGGTGCACAAAATTCGTGCACAGGTAGGATCCCAGGCCTGGCCGGCAATCAGGGCCGATCGGGGCCTTCAAGCTGCCGGCCAGAGCCTTCCTTTCCTGGCTGCCAGCTGCCAGGCTTCCTTCCCCAGCTTCCTTCATTCCACACCGCCCCCTAGTGGTCAGCGCACATCATAGCAAGCAATTGAACTCCTGGTCTCCTTGTCAAACTCCCGAAGGGACACTTTGCATATTAGCCTTTCATATATACAGTGGGGCCTTGACTTATGAGTGTCCCGACTAACGAGTTTTTTGAGATACCAGCTGTCTCTTGGCCGATTTTTTGCATTGAGTTGATAGAGTAATTTGAGTTAACGAGCTCCTTAACGAGCTCGGTCTCGGAACGAATTAAACTTGTAAGTCAAGGCCCCACTGTATAGGTGTTTGGCAGAGCAGTAAACTTATCCCACTAAGGGATCATTATGGAGTAGAAAGCCAATCTGGCAGCATGTAAGAAAAAAAAATCCTTTTAGGTCAATTAGCTTCAACTCAGATTCCAAAATACGGCTTGAGAACCCCTAGAACTGCCTTGTGGCCACTCTCTTGAGCAGAGGTGTGGGGACACTGCCTCTAATGTGAAAAGTGGAAAAGGAAGAAGACATCTCAGTGAAAGGGAAGAACACAGATGCCTGTGGAGACATAAACATCCACAATACCAAACCCGAGAGGCTTGCTAAAGCCATGCCAGGCGTTGTGGGATGATCATTCCTGAGGGAAACTCAACCAGAAAGTCACAGAAATCCTAGTTGCACCCAAAGCGAAGGTGATGACAGACATCCTAGTGTTAGCAGAGCAGAGGTCAACCAACCTCATTCCTCGGTCCAAATGTGGACCTGCCCTCGTATAACTTGTGAGCTAGTTGGGTTTTTACGTTTATAAATGCTTGAAAAGTAATCAAAACAAGAAGGATATTTTGTGACATGTGAATATCATATGAAACTTGAACTATGGTATTCCTAAGTAATGTTTTATGGGAATACAGCCATGCTCATTCATTTACAAATTATCTAGGACTACTTTCGTGCCCTAGAGGCAGCACTGAGTAGTTGCATGGCCCACAGAGCCTCAAATATTTACTATTTGGCTCTTTACAGGACGTTTGCCACCCCTATAGAATTTCGGGCCTGCCCCAGCTGGTTTGGCTCACTGGATGGAGCGTCGGCCTGCGGACTGAGGGGTCCCAGGTTCGATTACGGCCAAGGGCATGTACCTTGGTTGCGGGCACGTCCCCAGTAGTGGGTGTGCAGGAGGCAGCTGATCGATGCTTCTCTCTCATCGATGTTTCTGACTCTCTATCCCTCTCCCTTCCTCGCTGTAAAAAATCAATTATATATATATATATATATGTGAAATCTCTCCCAGTATCATAGGGAATTGTGTGTTACAATAACATTAAAAATGTATACCAGTGATATATATTTTGGAAAATACTGAAAAGTATGCAGAAGAAAATAAAAATAGCTGTTAATATTATCACCCATGCTAACAACCATTACTATTTTGGGGCTTATTCTTCCAGTATTTTTCTGTACATAAATATTTTTTCTACATAATTTGGCTGCATACACTATATTAATATTATTTCAATTAATAGGAAATTGATCTTCAATAGGCTTAAGCTAAATAAAAAAATAGGAACAGTTTTTGGCTTATCTAACTGAAAGACATAGGAATATTACTGCTTCAGGTATGGCTGAATCCAGGAGCTCACACAATGTCCTAGGGCTCTTTCACTTCCTTCATACACGTGCCAACATCAGGCAGTCCCTTTCCTTATAGTGACAAAAGGGCTGCCGAAGTCCCCATTCACACAGCAGCAATCCCTACAGGAGGAAAGAAATTCTACCTCCCCTGACTCCCCAAAATGAGTCTTTCCAGTGTCAGCCAATATTTTTGACAGTATGAGTTTTATTTGCTGCATGGTATAGAATTATTTAGATGTACCACAAGTTCTTAAACTGATCTTTTTGAGGAGATTTTTATCTCAGAATCATGATTACAGGATTTAGATGGGTTTTGAAATCAACCAGTACCTTCTATTCCTTTCTGTAAAGGAAACTGAGGCCCAAAAAGGATAAGTGATTTCTCATTATTATTCAAGTATTGATGGTGGGGAGCCAGATCGAGATGATTCCAAGATTCACTTTCTTCTTCCAGCTGTACTCTCTTAAATTTTCAACCCTGCAGCAAAAGTTCAGGCTATGCAAGCAGTCAACTAACTGAGTGTGCCTGCCTGGGGAGTCTGAGAAATAAGTGAGTCAAAAAAAAGAGAGCAATCTGGTTTTCCTACTCTTGGATTTGCTTCTGAAAATGGGATGGGGTGGGGGTAGACAAAGCCACAACGGCTGCCGTTTGTTTGTTCCTCTTTGACTAAATACAGAAAGCAACGCTGTGCTGGTTAATCAGAGCTGCAAGCCCAGTGAAGTGCCTCAAAGTTTCAGAGATTGTAGCTGCCCACGTATTTTTATTTGATTGTCTGATTAGACCGCAAACTTGTTTTTTCACTTGTATATTTCATGTGGCAAGGCTCCTGCTGTCCCTGCAATCTGAAAAGCTGACCAGGCAGGAAGGAGGAAGTGCCATCCTTCGGAAAGAGAACTCGCGGACAAGGACATCTGAAGTACTCAGAGCCCATTTGTCGAGAAAGGGAAGGGACCCACCTGCAGACTCATTGAACCTGGTGATGAGGAGCAAAGCGGACAGTAAGGCCTTGAAGAGAGGCATAATGGGTACATGCTGTACCCTGCACGCGCTCGTTCAGTCCCACCAGACATAGAGCAGGACACTCAGGAGAAACAGAGACCTTTGTCGCTGGCCTCGGGAGCTCGCAGTCACGTGTGGGAGAGACGAGGAACTGGACAAGAGGCTCCCAGCATACTGGGCGCATGCAGTGGGAACAGGGGGATGCTTAGGAGGGTGGTGGGGCCCGGTTCCTAACTCGTCGTGGGTGGTCCAGAAATGCTTCCCAGAGGAGAGTAGGCCTGAGCAGAGTCTGGAAAAACCACGGGAGTCCGCCAGGGCCCAGGGAGTGCAAACATCAAGGTCAAAGGCCAGAGACAGTGAGTGAGCACCACTCTATGCAAACTGCAGGCAGGACAGATATCAGGAATCTGGGGAACAGTGAAGCTGTCTACTTTTCTTTTTTTAATTAAGGAAATGCTAAGTGCTGGTCTGGACTTACACAAAATGTGAAGTTCTTTTCCACACACACCACCCCCGCACCTTTCAGTTCCCTTTAGGGCTCTCAGCTGACCTCCTGTATCTCTCTCGCCAGCACTTGAGTTCTTTTTGCCTCTCCTTCTGAACATCTGCTCTTAGGAAGAGCCCAGGCCTGCTGGCCCTAAGGTGCCAGTGACTAATAGGATAGTGTTGTCACTTAGATGATGGCTATTAGACTAAATCCCAGACCAAGAAACACATTTGGAATGGTAGCATGAGGCCCCAGCTTGAACAGCTTGGAGGACCCATCCAGCAGTCCTGGGTTTATACCCAAAAGCACTGAAAGCAGAGACTCAAATGTTTGAACACCTCTGTTTGTAGCAGCGTCTACAGTAGCCAAAAGGTGGAAACAACCCAAGTGCTCACTGAGGTCTGAATGGATAAACCAAATGTGTTATACATACAATAGAATACTCTCAGCCTTACAAAGGCAGGAAATTCTGACACATGCCACAACACGGAATAATCTTGAAAACATTATTATGCCAAGTGAACTAAGCCAGTCACAAAATGACAAGTGACAAATACTGTATGATTCCACTTACATGCGATACCCAGAGTAGTCAAATTCAGAAAGTAGTCAAAGAAAGAAAGCAGAATGATGGTTGCTAGGGGCTGAGTGTGAGGGGAGAAATGGAGTTAGGGTCTAATAGGTACAGAGTTTCCATTTGGGGAGATGGAAAAAGTTCTGGAGCTGGATGGCTGGTGATCGTGACAATAGTATGAATGTACTTAGTGCCACTAAACTGTACACTTAGAAATGGTAAATTTTAAATATATTTTACTACTACTACTACTACTACTACACACACACACACACACACACACACACACACACACACATACACACAGACAATGATTTTGGATGACAATTGGAAGTGAGGGCAGGTGGGTAAATTTCCCTGATTCTTAGTAGCAAGTTTAGCCATTACCTTCATTCACCCATTCGTTCATATTTTCATTCAATGAATGTTGAGTAAGTACCTTCCACGTGCCAGGCAGCATTCTTGGTACAGGAATTGTAGCAACTGACCAGCAACTTCCTTTGCAACCTCCCTACTAGAGGAGGATGTTTAAGTGGAGGTCAGTCAACCAAGGAAATTCTCAATAGAAATGAAGATTGCAATTACTGCCCAAAGTATAGTTGGTTTCCCAGGTCAATGTATCCCAGCTCTCGAGGCTGACCCAGATGTAAATGAGTGACCCTTGAGTAAAATGAGAGATTTGGCTTAGCAATGGAAAGTACATTTTGCAATGTCTTCAAAGGCTCTGGAGGTTGGCATTCCAATTTCAGAGTTCAAACGGCCAAAACTTTGTGAAAACAAAAAGCCTAAGAAAATGTTTGCAAAGAGCTGTTGAGCAGGCTGTTTGTTTGTTTATTTTTTTGTTTCCCCTCCCCGCTTTCTTTCTTTATTCTGATTTGGGCCATATCAGGATCCTTCATGTGACTAACTTAAGTGGCCATCGCACGGGCCACACATGCTGAACTCTTCAGCATCACAGTCAAGTGGCTTCCAGGCACAATGCTGGGCACTGACTTTTTTTCAATTGGTCTGAAGTCAATATTTTGGTGAGTGCAGTTATTTGTGTCAACATTTTAGCTGAGATCACTGTGGAGTGTGAGGCCACCTTTAGCTGGCCTCTCAATGAACTTATTCACCAATATTCTAGCTCTAATCTAGACACTAGGCCAGAGTTCTTGCCCTCAAAAAGCTCACAATCTAGATATTTTATTAAAAATCAACAACCTCGTAATTATTAAGGCATTTGGAACATCACACGTGGGTTGCTCAAAAAGTCAATCACAAAGTCTACATGTAGTCACATCCTCTTTATTTGGCTAATATTTGTACGGTGTTTATTATGTGCCAAGCATTACTCTAAGGATTTTGCACATATTTAACCACTTTATGCCTATAACAACCCCATGAGGGAAAAAGTCTTATGAGACCCATTTCACAGATGAGAAAACTGAGGCACAAAAGGTTAAAGCGTTGCATAAGATGGTGTCTAATATGCAGCCAAGCCAGGTAGTCTGGCTTCAAGGTCCAGGTCTGTAAGTACCACACTAAGAGGCCTCCCACTCAGCTTTGGGAGTGACAGTGAACAGCACCCATGAGATCCTGAGCATGAATTAATTGAAAAGATTATTTTAGACTGAGTCCAAACAACAGGGTTCATAAATGTTATCTTGTGGGAGGAGGAGGAATTTACTGGCTAATTTGTTATGTGGTTTAAAGACTTAGGTAAATTTTATTTTATTATACCACAATAATGTAGTCCTAGTATTTTCAGCTTCTAAAATAGAAAATTGTAGCCCTAGCTGGTTTTGGCTCAGTGGATAGAATGTCGGCCTGTGGACTGAGGGGTGCCGGGTTCAATTCTGGTCAGGGGCACATGCCCAGGTTTCAGGCTCTATCCCCAGTAGGGGGCGTGCAGGAGGCAGCCGATCAATGATTCTCTCTCATCATTGATGTTTCTATCTCTCTCTCCCTCTCCTGTCCTCCCTGAAATCAATAAAAAAAAATTTTTAAATAGACAATTGTACTCATCACTGTTCATAACCCTGTTTAACACAGCAATGTAAAGTTATTTGTTTTGTATGAGTAACATGGCTCTAACATGAAAGTTAGTTTATGGCTATAGAAAACTTCCCTCTATGTTAAAATCTGATTAGGATAAAAGGGATTTTTTTTTTCTAAACAGGCAGCAGAGTTTGGAAACATTTTTATTATCTTCCATGAGTCATGGTTGCAGAATGGTAGGGTGGTTGAGAGACCAAATCTAGGTTCAAACGCTCCACTCACATTTATTGAGCCTTGGTTTTCTTATCTATAAACTGGAGATTATAACAGTACTTACCTCATGAGCAAGCGTGAGGATTAAGTGAAATAAGGTGTAAAATAATAGGTAAAAGGATTACCCAAGTGCCTGGCCTGATATCTTATCAGCTGTCAGTAAATGTCCAACATTATATTAATTGCTGTTGCTCTGATTCAGAAATTTATTGGATTCGCCAAAAACCTGTGATCTGCTAATTATTTGCTCTTGAAAAGGGGAAAAGTGATTCTGTTACTTGTAGACATTGTCCTGGAGCCACATAAAATAGCAAGGTGTTTTATTGTTTGTCTGTTGTTTTTTGTTAATCCTCACCCGAGGATATTTTCCCATTAATTTTCAAAGAGTGGAAAGGAGAGGGAGAGACAGAGAAACACCAAGGTGAGAGAGGCACATCAGTTGGTTGCCTCCTGCACACCCTGGGCCAGGTGTGTGCCCTTGACGGGAATCCAACCCGGGGCCCTTCAGTCCGAGGGCCAACGCTCTATCCATTGAGCAAACCGGCTAGGGAGCAGGGTATTTTCCACACCTTGTTTTAGTTGTGAAATTTGTTTCAAAAGGTGCCAAAACATGCACAAGAAAATCTTTCTCTGGAATTGTGTATATTGGAAAAAGAGGAAGTGTTCACTGGAGTTCTATTTGTTTTCTGAAAAAAATTAAAAAAAAGTCGGGGGGTGTCCATCTGACTATGAAATTGGGGGCAAAAGAACCTGTTGTGAGCGTCTTTTCATTGTTGGGCTGTTTATTTTTACCGTTTGCTACTCCACATTTTTTCCTTTTCAAAGCATTTTATCAGAGGATTCATTCTGCCAATAACGCACACATTCCCGCTCCTCAAGTAACCTGCGAGTTCCAAGTAAGCATAACCCCGTCCTGCTGACCCAGAGGCGAATAAAGATCAGAAAACATGCCCAACGTCGCGGAGCAGGCCCTGGGGAAAAGCTGTATCTGGCTTCCAGGCTCGCCCTCCTAGGCTCTGACCCACCAGCGGCGGGACCTAAGAAAGGGGAATCGTGACACTGTGCAGGTGGAGAGAAAAGGGCACTGGTCCCTCTCCCCACCACCCAGCCTCCAGGTGTCTTCCTTCCCGACCCACTCCGTGGGCATCGGGGTAAAGTGCCAGGGAGATCCCGGGTCCGTCCAGGTGGAAATCCTGGGCTGTTTCCCTTGGAGCAGCGCCTGGGTCCCGGGAGCAGCCTCCGCGCCACTCTGGAGCATCCCACGCCCCCCAACTGGGGTCCCGCCTATCCCCGCCCCGCTCCAGCCTCGAGGCCCCGCCCACAGGCCCGCCGCGGCCTGTCATTGGTGGAACGGCGCGTCCGTCGGCCGCCTGGCGCCTGGTGGGGAGCACCGACCGCCCTCCCCGGCCCCGCGCCTCCCACCCCGCCCGCCGCTGGGAAGCGATCCCGGGCCTGGCGGCGGCCGGCGCGGCTACTGACCCACCGGCGAGGCTCGGCGCCCGTCCGCAGCGCGCGGCCCGCATGGCGGCGCAGAGGAGTCCCCCGCGGGCGCGGGAGCGGGAGCGGGACCGGCCTGGCGCCCTGGCCTCAGGTGGGTCCCGGGCCGGGTGGGGGGACCCCGGGCAGCGTGGGGCGCCCTCTCGCCCGCCGGCCAGTCCCGGGTTTGGGGTACGAGTCCCGCGCTCGGAGGGGTGGCAGACTGGGGGCCCTGACCGGGGCGGAGACGGTGTGCACCCCCACACCCTGCAGGACTGGGCCGCCGTCGGGGACCGGGTTGCATCGGATTAGGAGCTGCGTCCTCAGGAGGCTGAGCTGTTTGGGTCCAGGCAGCCAGCGACCGGCCTCGGCGGGGAGGGCAGGTGCCCGGGGGAGAAGCCGCCTTGCGGGGCGGGGCGGGGCGGGTGGGGGTTCCGGGGAGCGGCGGGGTCCCCCTCGGCGTCCCCTCTGAGATCGTGATTGTCGTCGGAGGGAAGTTGATGGGTTTCGCGCGTTGCTGGCAGAGGATGTGGCCCACACCTTTTCTGCGAGCGAGACTCGCGAAACAACAGAAAACTGGCTTTTTAACAACAGTGTCACCAGGGACCAGAGCCGCAGCGCCGTGTGGCCCAGGTCGCTGAGGTCTGGGGCGCGCCTGGGCCTCGGGGTCCCCGCCCTCTGCGTTGGCAGCGGGGTCCTCACCTTAGACGTGAAGGGTTTTTTCCAGGCCATCCTTCTGGTCTCCTCCGAGAAGGTGGGCACGACTGCTTCTCCACTCTGAGCACCTTCCCCTTCTGTAGCTCTCTGGTGACCATCCCAGGGGTGTGAGCCCACCGCTGAATTTGGGGAGCCTGCCTGTTCCCTGCATTTGGGCTCCAGGTTCTGCAGCGTTTATGGGAAGTTGGCAGGTGCCAGGTCTGCGTATTGATTGCTGCTCTTGGTCCCAGCAGGAAGGAGCTTTTGATTCACACAGCCAACAGCTGGGGCTTTTGCTGTTGGGTGCAGTGGAAACAGCACCATTCTGGGAGGCAGGACGTGAGTTTTAGGCATCATTTTGCCCAGGACTGTGCCTAGAAGCCATAACCACTCTGGGCTTCCCTGTCCTCACCTATAAAACAAGGGCGTTGGGCCAGCTGGACCCCCCAGGGCCCTCCCAGTCCAGAGTTCTGTGATCGACTTACCTCCCACTCTCAAAAGTTTGGAGAATAAACTCATTTTCCAACCTTTCTGCACCTTGGATTATTATAGAATTAGCCAAATATTTCCTGTGGGTGTATTCGTTCAAACTTTTCATTATGTTATTTTCTTCCCTTCTCCCTGCCTTATCTTGGCAGAGAAAGCAATGTTGGAAATAGAGGTAGGGTCACAGCTGGAAAAAGCTGCCTTGAGAGGCGGAAAGGTGCCTACTCTGGGCTTAACGTAATCGCCAGGAATGTTTCCTTCCAATGCACCACGTTCAAGGTGTGCCAGCACCGTGGGCCCAGCAGGAATTCTTTCCCCTGCTCCAGCCTGTGGGGCCTGCAGTTGGTGCGTGGTGGTGGAAGAATGCGATTCAAGGATCAGGTTATGGAAAACTTTTCTCTCCCAAACATAACCTCCGAGGACGTAGGAGCATAGTTTCGCTTCTTTGTCGGGGCTGTTTGGAAAAAACAAAGTTTAAAATCACTTGTCAAAGCTAGGATGCCACCACTCTTTAACCTACCCCTAAGAGAGAGGGACCAAGGTTTGCTTCTGAGATAATAGCAAAGGATAACAAGGGATACTTAACAATAGAAAGCAAACGGGCAATAGCAGAAAACTCACAAAGTGGGCAGGGGGATTTGGTAGCCATCTTTACTGTTTCTTTTTAAGTGAGTGGTGGCTCTTCTTCACCACTATTCATCCATTCGTTTAGGAGAATCGTGAGGGAAGACCTGAGGCTCAGAGCTTTCAGTTGGTGTTCTCAGGAGCCTTGGAACTCCATGGTGGTCCCTTGGGGCTGGCCTGGCTGGGAGAGCGGGGAGCAGGATTGCCCAGTGTGGAATGGGGGACCATCAGCCGGATTCCCCCCCCCCTCCCTCCAGCTATATATGGAGCAGCTGTACTGCCACCATCCTGGTTTATATGCTGTTCTGGGTATAAGATTTGGTTTGGAGTGAAGAGTCTAATGCTAAACAAAAGTTTAGAAATAAAGGTCATGGCTAATGTGTTTGAGTGCTGCTTGTGTGTTAGCTCATTTATTGCCTATAAAGTGCTTAGAACCGTGCGTGGCCTACAGTAAGTACTCACAGAGTAGCTGCTGCTATTACTATCATTACCTTATGCATGAGGTGGTTGTTCATTTTAATCCCCATTTAGGAAATTGAATCACATGCAAACTGGTACGAGACCCCCCCCTTCTCACCTAGACTTTTCTGCTAATTAAAAAGTGTATTTCTTTTTGTTGTTGTTGTTAATCCTCACCTGAAGATTTTTCCGAGAGAGTGGAAGGGGACAGGGAGAGACAGAGAGAGAGAAATATCGATTAGTTGCCTCCCGAACGTGCCCTGACCGGGACCAAGGATTGAGCCTGCAACCCACGTAGGTGCCCTTGACTGGAATCCAACCCGGGACCCTTCAGTTCACAGGCAGACACTCTAACTACTGAGCCAAACTGACTAGGGTGGAACGTGTCCTTCTTAATGTCTTGGATTCTTTTATTCCAAAGCCATTCAAGGGTGGCTGGCTCTATGTATGAAGCAGATGTTTCCGACCTGCCACAAGCAAGCAGTCTGGCCTGTTCCCATGGGGACCACAGGTGCCACACTAGGCAGGCAGGTGAGGTTACCTGGTGAGCACTCCTGTGTTAAAGAGAGAGGGCAGATTGGAACCCACTGGCTGGTCGGCGGCAAGCCGAGATGAGGATTGTGGTACAGACTTTCCCTTCTCAATACAAGTCTGTGCTTAGAATTGTGCCCTTATTCTAGAACCTTATTCCAGTGCCCTCAAAGCCTCGCTCTCAAGGAGTGGAACCGGGAGCAGGAGGGGCACTGGCAGTGGGCAGTGTGTGCCAAGGGGGAGGGGGTGAGTAGCTGTGGTACTTGGTGTGCTAGTCATAACCTTAAGGAGAAATATTTTCCTTCCTTAAAAAATAGTTTGAGCCCTAGATTGTTTGGCTCAGTGGATAGAGCATCGGCCTGCGGACTGAAGAGTCCTGGGTTTGATTTCAGTCAAGGGCACATGCCTGGGTTGCAGGCTCTATCCTCTATAGGGGGCATGCAGGAGGCAGCCGATCATTGATTCTCTCTCATCATTGATGTTTCTCTCTCTCTCTCCCTCTGCCTTCCTCTCTGAAATATACTTGGAATATACTTGAAAAATGGTTAGAGGGCTTAGGAAAAAAACAAACACTGCAATTAAACACACACATACACACACACACACACACACACACACACAACAGGATGCTTAAAGCCAGTGGTCCATAGTTGTTTTTGCAGCCTGTTTGCCCCACTTTATACTTCTACTCTCAACCTTTCTGTTAAATTAAGTGCCAAATAAAATGTAACTTTTGGTACCAGGTGTTTTAGCTAAGTGGACATTCTTGACTGCACAATTATTAAATTGACAGTGACCTTTCTTCACCTGGCTCCCTGGAGCGGGTGAGTACTGTCCTATGTACCTGTAGCACCCAGTGCTGTCCCCGTCACAATAACGTTGGACATTTTCCTTCTCTTCTTGGTGCTGGATGCGGAAACCATGCCCACGGGTAGTCTTATGTAACCTTTCTAAGTGCCACTTTGTGACGCTCAGAATGATTATGGAATTTGCTCAAAGTTTCCAGCTAGTAAGTGGCCAGGATTCAAACCCTGGTGGCGTGACTCCACCCACAACAGACTCGTAACCACCGTCTGCTTCTGTCTCCTGAAACTCTGCAGGCTTATACCCGAGAGCACTCTAGTTTCCAAGGTTACGGCATCACACTTACGCGGTTCTAAAGTAAAGTTGGGTTATCATCTTTATACCATTGTTGTTGCTCCAGGTATCTCTCAGGTCTGAGGTACAGGAGAAGAGAGATTATGAAAAGTTATCGTCAGCCGCTAAAATTTCCTGCAGGCACAGCTCCTCACACATGGCTATTGGAGTCTCTGGAACTCGGAGGAGTTATCGGACCAGTTGTATTTGGCCTTTCTCTCCTGTCCACTTGAATCCTCCGGTTCAGTTGCTTGGGACAATCCATTTTTGAAAATCAAGGTTGTATACCATACACATTTATTGATTTGTAATTATTTTAATGGAAGAATATTTAGATGTCACGTCACAATAAACCAACAGAGAAAAGTTTTTGTTTACACACTCATTTTGCCAGTAATCTTTTGTTCTAGTCATGCTCCATTTTTCTACTTTTTCATTCAATTGGAGCCAGAATAGACAGGTGGTATCATGTTTAAAATAAGAATATAGAAACATGTTATAGGAACATTTCTAGGACATCAAGAGTACTGTTAGTGCTGTCGCTGGTATTCCCAGGTAATAAACCCAAATCACAGAAATTGTAGCACATAAAATGCTATGCTTGCTAAACTCTGAATTGAGAATTTAAGTCTTTCGTTGTTGATTTAACCAGGTGACTCTCACTTTCAGTCTATGCAGAATTGTTGGATGATAGATACACGGTAATTTAAAATAACTTATTAAGTCTTTCTTTGCTTGCCCTGTTACTGTTTTGTAAAAAAATATTTTTATTGACTTCAGGGAGGAAGGGAGGAGAGAGAGAGAAACATCAGTGATGAGAGAGAATCATTGATTGGCTGCCTTCTGCATGCCCCCTACTGGGGATCGAGCCCACAACCCCGGCATGTGCCCTCATTCAGAATTGAACCTGGGACCCTTCAGTCCACAGTCCGATGCTCTATTCATTGAGCCAAACCAGCGAGGGCTGCCCTGTTATTGTTTTTTTTTAATGAATAATAGGGTTAGTCTTCTAAGAGGGGGAGTAATAAAGTAATTGGAAGTCAGTTTCTTAAGGGAGACCTGGCCCCATTCAGAGAGAAGCAGAATCTCATTCAGCGTCAAGGGTTGACTGTCAGAAAAAGAGAAGCAAGGCTGCCCGCTCTGGTCCCCATTACAGTGGACGTGAGCTCCCTGCTCTCCAGGTTGGGACAGCCTCAGCATACAGACCAGCTCCTGCGTGGCTCAGGACCGAGGTGGGCTGGGTGCTGGTGGAGGGAGTTCATCAAGGCACATGCTTGGAACAATTTGTGTCTCCTCTAAGCCAGGGCAGGGAGTGTTCCTCGGAGCATTTAATCTCCTAAGACTAAGAGAAGTGAACAGAATTCTTTCTTACCTGGTAAAGAGAGAATCTTTCCTTAAGTCTTAGAATAACGCCTGGCAAATCATAGGTGTATGTATTTGTTGACCTGTGGCAAGAAGGCCTCGGCTTTCCTGTGTGATCGCTAAAGTGCCATGAGAACTCAATGCTCTGCTAGGACAGGTCGAAAGGCCGTGAAGGAAGCAGAAGGGCTGATAGGGAAGGAGAAGTGGAAGAGATGGCAAGCCAGTGCCTGCGTGGGCTGAATGTAATCAGTCCCTATCTAGGCATGAGGGGCTGGATGGCACTGATGTCCATGGACAAGATCAGATCTTTGTCACTGTACTTGGCATTTAAAAAATGAACACGGAGTTCAGTTTGTAGCTAAGGATTAGTTTGGCTGCTCACTTTAAAATGCAAACGTAGCCAATGGAATTATTAGTATAAACATTGGGTCTCAGTTTTGCATCTGAAACAGAGAGAAGAATCATCTGAACTGAGAGAGAGTTTATTAGATCGGTTTTCTCCATGATATATCTCAATATTCAGTTCTGGGTACTTAGCTGATTGTCATGATAGACCTTGTACAGCCAATGCTTGCTGACCTGCCTGAATGTCATTTTGTCATGCTTTAATGTTCCAGTGTCTTCTCCCATTTATACCTCGTTGATTGATTCATTCAAAATGTGGAGGCTACAACACGTGACCCCCTCTCGCCTCTGTCCCAGTCTTTTCTATCTTCCTTTTTTTCTTGCTATTTTTTGGAAACCGGTCACCTCCATGGAAGGCTCTTTATCAAAACTATGGTTCAGGTCAACCTCTGAAGGTTGGAGTACTTGCTAGTATTTGTCAAGCTCTCAAGTGTCTACTGTACATGCTCAGGGCATATTTCCTGTGGTGCGAGTTCTGAGGAGTATTTTGAGTTTAGTTGACCTTCAGTTGCATCACAAATACTTAAAATCCTGTGCCTGGTGCCCCGATGTGTCTACCTCCGACAGAACTCTGAAGCACATTAACATAAAGAGGCCTTTAGAGGATGAAAGGAAATAGTGGTTAATGGCTTGGCCCCCTGGTGTCTGCTCAGAGGGGAGGAAGCTGAGGTCCAGAGCCGCCCAGTTCTCCAGGATGAGACCCTGAGTTCCCGACTGCCTGGTGCCTGCTCGTTCCACTACCTTCCAGCCATCCCACTAGGTGACCACTTCACATTCTCACTTCCTGCTTCCCATTGTCGTGAGTGTAGTTAAGGGAAGAGAAAACACACTGGCGGCTCCCTGTTTCTGACATACGTGGTAAAAGTCGGAAGGGACCACCAAGATCAAGGCTCCTGGGTGGAATTAGGTATGGTGGAATAACGGAACAATTCCAAACAAATGAATCAATTTCTCCCATGTCAGAGCTTCCAGGTGGCTCTCCGGGGCTGGAATGGGCTCCGTGGTGTCAGAGGCCAGACTCTTTCCACTTTGTTTCTACCATGCATAGCTTCCACGCCCACAGTTACTCTGGTCCAGAATGGCTGCTGAACACCCATCATCACACTTACATTCTAGCTAGTCTGGAGGAGCAAGGGCAAGAAACACACCCCTCTCAACAGAGCCTTCTGAAAATTGCACACAACACTGAGCATTCACTCACACGGCTACATCCAGCACCTACGGAGGATGGAACGTACTTTATTCTGAGTGGGTACATACCAGAGAGAGAGAGAGGACACTGGCATTTCTGTATTGGAGACGTATGGACTAGATCTGGATTACCTGGATCCATTTTATTTATTCAGCAAATATTTATTGACGGCCCATAGTGTTGCTCAGCACCAAGAAAGCAGAGAGAAAGCAGACACAGTTGCAGTCCTTAAGCCGTTTGCCTACACAGGGAGACAGACGCCAATCAAACACAAACACACTGGTATAAACTGGGGCCAGAGCTGTGGGGGAAAGGGACCCCGTGTGCTGTGGGAGAAGGTAGCAGGGATCTGACCAAGCCTGTGGGTTGGGAACAGGCAGAGAAGCTTTGCCCACGGAAGTGACACTTGAGCTGAGAGACAGAAAATGAGGGGTGGGAGGTGGCTAGGAAGAGGGTCCCGGGTCAGACCCCGAGGACCCCAGACTGGTGACCACTGTCCCAGTTTGCCTGGGACTGAGGGATGTCCTGGGACATGGAGCTTTCAGTGCTAAAACCAGGAGAGTCCCAGGCCAGCCAGGATGAGTTGGTCACCTCCCTGGAGGTCACATTAATAGTTGGGCTCTTTTATTATTAACTTCAGGAAAGTTCCTTTGTAGGTAAGGTGGCTCCCAGCCATAGAAAAACAACAGCTGACTAGTAAACGCCGTCCCTCACATGGGCCAACAGAAGAGGCGCAAAGCACAGGCCGCACTTGCACGCAGTTGGATGACACGACCAGTGAGACTTTTCTTGATCTGCATGGTTTCTCTTAACCATAATTTTGGAAATGAATTGGCATGTGATGATACATTGGAGATAACAGCAACAGCCAAGGGTGGAGGCAGCCTTACCCCACCACTCTGTCTCTCAGCACCGGCAATACATTGGAATCACCTGGGAACTTCAAAAAGGATGGGTACCTGGGCCCCAGCCCAGTTAATGGGAAAATGCCCAGGACAGCCAGGCCGGGTGATTCTCTGCTCCTCAGAGAATCTCAGGCGCCTCAGACTCCGTGTGTGGGGGAGGCGTGGGGTCTTGTAGACGCAGGCGCCCTGGACTGTGGTTCTCAGTGCCCAGGTGGTATGGATGTTCCTGCGCCATAGACTTGGAGTACAGAGCTCTCGTGTGTGATGTGACGGTGTTGAGGCCACCGGCTTCTCTTTAGGAGCACAGCCCTGAAGGAGCACGTAAAGGTAGATGGGCTCGTGAGAGGAGAGAGGTAAAGACTTGAGGAGGGACAGGGAGCTTCTGCCGTGTGCTTCCATCCGTGGTGGGCCCATCCCGACGTCTCGTCTGGTTGCCGGGGATGGTTCCTGGGTTCAGAGACCAGTGGCTAGGACAAGGAAGAGACAGTGAAGAGTGGCGGGGACAGTGCAAACCATGGCGTGTGAGAACTGGTTCAGAGAAGGTTTAATCTAGTGGAAGTGATAGCTGCCTTCTAAGTCCATGCGTGTTCATTGTTTGAATTCTTGGGAGAGAATCACTCAGTGGAGGCAGCATGTATGTAGTTTAGCTCAGAGGGCACCCTGACCTTGAGTCAGAACACATGGGTTCAAGTTCAGACTTCTTGCTTTCTCTGGGCTTCAGTGTCTTCACCTCAAAGGTGCGTGCGACAGCTCCTCAGGTGACCAGGTGCACAGTGAATGAAGAGTCAGCTTCCACCTTAGAGGTGCCTTCAGGCCAGTGGGGGACGCGTCATGAATATGCCTGCCTACAGTGTGGGCCTGCCTACCGTGTGGGTGGGTGGAGCACAGAGGGAGCACCTGGGGGAGGGAATCAGGCCTCGGAGAGCCAGTGGCATCCCAGTGCCTTCAGCGCAAAGCATTCTGTGATTCTGTGAAAGATTTGAAAGCTTGTCATACAGAAGAGGAATCAGACAGGAATCAGACGTGTCTCATGACCCCAAGCAATAACGACTTAAATTGTGGTTACAGATCTGATCACATCAGCCTTTTGCTTCAAACCCTTAGGGCGCTTTCCTTGCTCTTCAGTTAAACGCCAGTGTCTCTCACCGCATCTAAAGGCCCTGCTGACCTGAGCCTGGCCGGCCTCCCCTCCCTTTCCTGGCCCCAGGAACTCTGGTGCATCCTCAGGGTCTCAGCTCTGCCCCTCATCCGACACAGGTCTAGGTCGGTTCCCATGTTACCTCTGTTGACAGAGCCACCTTCCTTTCCTCTGGGCCCTGGCCGTGGTTGTGCTCCAAACACACCTGGAGGGTCCATCTGAGAATCGCCCCTACAATAGTCTGTTGTGTTCACAACTGTAGCATCAACTCTTGGCCTGCAAGAGGAGCTTAATCTATATTCATAGAGTAATGATAGGTTTTGACCAGGAAGAGAAACATTCCAGAAAAGGAAGTGGACTCCCACGGAAGGGAGTGAGTGCCCATGCGGAGAGGGATATAACACTGTCCAAGAGGAGATGGCGGGGAGACTGTATCAGGGACTGGAGAGTCTGCATCTACGTGGTTAGTGCCTGTGGTTACGGGCACTCTCATGGCTGAGTGTGTTCCAGTTCTCAGTCGTCACTGCTGGTCTCTGCCGTTGGGAGACTCTTGGGGATCACAGAGGCGGAGTAATTTAGCTGAGGTCCCCCAGCTACAAAGCGGCAGAGTCCCGGGCCTGTTTTGCCAAACCCATTGCTTGTACCCAGCCAGGGAGCCTGCTGGCTGGCTGAAGTGACCCTGGAGTTCTGGGATTTCCTGGGAAGGATGACCTTGCTCTTCACCTGAAGCTTATCCCACCTGCAGCTTTGTGACTTAGTAGTTGGGTGGTTTTTAAAACCCCTCCATGGTTAGACAAATAAACTTAGACCTTTTACTATGACGGGTTGCATTTAACACTCCTAAAGATGTGCCCGATAAATAAATAAATAAACACATCTGAGCTCTGATGGTATCACACACACACACACACACACACACACACACACACACACACACACACTTCTCAGTGTTTGGCAAGGAGCAGTTTCCTGTTGTATTACCGACACTCCTAGTTTCGCCGGAGCCCTGGTAAAACAAGCCCAGTCCTGTGGGGGTTGTGCTAAACGCTGAAGTAGGTTGCACGACAGGGCTGCCACGGAATGTCTTGCTGACCATGACTTTCAAGATACAAGCCTTTCACTGGGTGCTTCTCCTGCGCAGTGATACGGATCTTGTAGTTGTTGGTCATAGCACTTCACTAAGTGGAAAACTGTCGTTTCTTAATTGAGCAGAACTAATACCTGAAATGCAAAAGCATATAGAAAGTCTTTTGACTTCACCATTTCAGAGGTTTACTAAGAGGATTTTTTTTTCTGAATATTTCTCCCCTGACTGATATAAAAACAACCGTCCTATGGTTTTACAAGAGCCAAGACCATTTAAACTCAGTTTTTCACACGGCCGTGCTGACCCTTGGAAAATCTCTCATAGTCTCCCAGTGCTCCCAATTATTAGAAACCTTGATGGCCTATCAGGATTTGTTCTGCATGTCCATCATTCTGTTCCCATATTGCTGAGTTTGCTTGGACGAATGCTTTATTCTCGAGCCTCTGAGTTTCTCACACTGACCTGAGAGAGCTGGCCCACTGGGGAATGGAGGTCTGCTGCCGCCTGGGCATCCCAGGGCTTGTGTTATTCTGTGTCCTGGCCAGTCCCCCACACCAGGATGCGCTGACCCCGGGGAGCGTGGGTAGTGGCACTGTGGGCCTGGACAAGCTGACCAGGAGCCTTTCCTGACAGGAAGACATCACACCACCAGATCATGAGCTCCCTGGGGCAGGCTGTATATATTTCTCGCCCCCACCCCCACCCCCCACACTTAATCCTCATATTCTTACTGATGATGCTCCAACCAACTGAGCCACCCGGCCGAACAGGCTGTGTATCTTTCATGTCACTTCACTGCCTGCCAGCCCAGCGCCCAGTCCACATGGATAAGCAAAGGGTGAGGGGCAGGGGGAAGAAGGTCTTTCCAGGCCCTTCCCTGCCCACTTGGCCCAGTGTACTCCTCTCTGCGGCACCTCCCTCCCTTGATCAGACTCACCCAGAAGGAGTCGTGTTTTTCAAAGGGATTAGTGTTCCATGACACAGCTCAGAAAAGTGTGGAAAATTTACCCAACACCTCTGATGTGCGTGTGAGTGTGAGTGTGTGTGTGTGTGTGTGTGTGTCTCCTCCCTTCTGCACTCCGCCCCCACCCCCCACTGCTTTGCCACAGGGGGAGTTACAGCTGCCTGGGAGTGCCGCCTCCCCACCCCCTTTGCTTCCTAACCCACCCGTCTCTCTTGGCCACTCTTTCTTCCATCTCCTGGTGATTAACCATAACATGGCATTGCAGCAGACAGAAATATCTGGTGTATTTATTAAATTAAATTTAGCATTTCTTACCCTCCATTTTTTTAGCAAGATGATTTTAATGTATGTATGTATCTTCATCCCCGCTGCTGTCTCAAACATTGCACTGAAGCTGCCTTTTAGCTCAGGCCTAATTTTCCCCTCCGTGGCCCACTTGGTAGCCCTTGACCCACCATCTCTGCTTCAGGTGCAAGTCCCGGGGCTGGGAGTTTAGTGCACAGAGGGCCCCAGGCCCCGCTGTGCTGCAGGCGGAGATGGGGAGGAGAAGCAGGGACAGTGGCAGGCCAGGGAAGGGGAAGTAGGAAAGGGCCTGGAGCAGCGTGGAAGCTCCAGGCCAACCAGACATTGAGGAGTTTCCGTGAGAGCGAGCCTGGGGCTCCCGGGGGTCTCTGCACGCTCACCCGGTTTCCGGCTCTTCAGTGTCTTTTAGTTTTGTTTTCAGGTGTTTTTCTTTCTTTCTTTTTTTCTTTTGGTTTCCTGTTTGAATTATTTCAGCTTTGGTACATTTTAGAGAACGGAAAAAAATTCTAAGTAGAATTTTACCACAAGAAACGGTGGCATTTTCCCCCCCAGTTTTAGTCTGTGGTCTCATCTGCCATATATAGTCTGAGATCACAGATGAGATTTTAGTCTCAGCCACGTTGTTGATTTCAGGAGGTTCTGGGAATTACTCAGGGGTGTCTTTACTAAGTGTAGCTTCTGATAGTGTGGGTTGGGGTCTCTGGGCGTGTTTGAGTACTGATGACGGGGGCAACGTATGAGAACTAGTTAATCTGCTTTCTAATATGATAGAAACACCTGGGGCTTGTATATTGCACCTCATTTCAGCCACCACCCAAGTGGTCCAGTCCAAAAGTATTAAAAAGAAATGTCCATTTTTGTCACTTGACAAGCGTTAAAGAGGATCAGATCTGTAATTCCTGGCAATGCTTCTGTTTCCTGCGTCTCCTTGCCACCCTCACTACCTGGCGATTCTCCAAAGCCTCCTGCCACCCACGCTCCCTTCGCTTCTTGCCCTTGCTCTGGCTGCTCTGTTTATTATGTCGGATGACTGAATCCCTGGTGGTGGGACCTTCTCTCCCTTCCCACTAGTGTCAGATCCCACGAGGCCAGTTCCGTGTTAGGGAGAGGACTTTCCCAGGGTGGGGGGCCCAGGGGGAAGGGGTGGTGGGCAGACAGTTGCTGAGTTCTCCGTGGCAGGCCCGCAGAATGGGGACCCCGGTGAAGACTCTGACACAGAGAATTTGATTCGCTCTCAGCTCTGCTTGAGGAAATGAGATTTGACTCGGGGCATCATCAAAGTTGGGCTCACGAAAAAAAAAAAAAAAAGTTGGGCTCACGATAGATAGTGTTTGCAAGGCCCCTAACTTACGGTGTTCCCTGTCTGCTGTTTTGAGTGGTCATCCAGTTATTGACACATGCAGGAATTTTTTTTTTTTAATTCTCTCTTTAAAGGCTTTATTTGCAGTGGCCAAGCTGATTGGAAGATTCCTCAGCTACGTAACTCAAAGGCAAGATAACCTGGTTTGGGTCATTCGACCAAAAAACGGCCGGCACACCAGGTAGAGGGCAGCGGGAGTTCAGGCTTCTGTTCTAGGCGTGCCTGAGAAGGCGGGATTGAGCCTCATGTGTTTTTCTGATAAGTTGATGCTATCACCCTTTCTTGGGTTGGAGGCAGGGTTTCACTTTGAGGATAAGGACCGGAGGCCAGAGAAGTGTATGTGTGTGTGTGTAGGAACAGGGAGAACCATGGCTTGCAGTGAGTCCTGCTGGAGGCCTGGGCAGCTGCATCACAGGCCTCATGCTCAGAAGGCCCCCGTGTGGGGTCTCAAATCAAATACCCTAGTGGCCAGATGGTGACTTGAGGCATGCAGCAGGTCAGATGGAGTCTGTGACACGTGGGAGCAGAGCCGCTCCGAGGGCTCAGCCAAGCCCCACCTGAGAGGCCGCGGGCTCTCCAAGTCCATGGACAGATGAGACCGCCCAGTGGGAGGCAGGCAGTGCTGTGAAAGGCTCTTCCCAAAAGGAGAAATGTAGATTGCAGCGATAATTCATAGCTGGTGTGGGACTCAGGGAAACGGGCGCTCCCGGGCCGGGGTGGGAGTGTTAATTGGCAGTGTTGCTTTGGAAGGCACTTTGGCAACATCTGTCAAAACTAAAAATGTGCACACCCTTTGACCCAGAGTTTCCTCTTCTTGAAATTATCCTAAGAGCTGTCATGAGCCACAAGGGCTGTTGGGGAATGTTTGTCTCAGCAATGTTTGTAAGTAGATAATGGAAACAAGAAAGTGTTTATCAATTAGGCAATGGCTAGGGAGGTGATGGTCTGTCTTTAGACTGCAATGTTATGCATTCTTTAAAAAGAATATTGTAGCCCTGGCCAGTGTGGATCTGTTGGTTGGAGTGTCATCCCATGAGAGTTCGATTCCTGGTCAGGACACATGCCTAGGTTGTGGGCTCAATCCCCAGTCGGGAAGTGTACAGGAGGCAACCGATCAATGTTTCTCTCTCTCTCTCTCTCTCTCTCTCTCTCTCTCTCTCTCTCTCTCTCTCTCTTTCTCATCAATGAAAAACATATCCTCAGGGTGAGAATTTAAAAAAGAGAATAATGTATATCTATGTAGTGACATAAAAAGTTGTTCAACTTGTTATGGTGTTGATATGAAGAGAAAAAACAAACTAAAATCTTGTGCAACATTTCATTTTTCTAGAAAATGTTTATGACCACAATAGGAGAAATTATGCATCACAGACAATATTCTAGTTCTTATGTGAATTTAAGGACTTACTAAAAATATTTGCACATACCAGAATTTTCAAAGTTGAGAAATCAGACTGAATTAGCAAAAGTTTAAATTACACATGTAAAGCAGTATGGCTCTACACTTTTAAACAATTCATAAAAAGTTTTACTAAAAAAAAAAAAAAGTTTTACTAAATTTCTAGGTAGGAGTAAGTCTATAATGAATATTTAATCAATTCTAAACAATAATCACCCGTTCAGTAATAATATAAAAATAATAGTATTTTTATTTGCTGGTAATTTTTTCCATTTCTTTATCTCCTGGTAAATTCTTTATTGAGAGTGTAAATGCCCATCAAGGATGATCAAAAATGCTAAAAGTGGAGACTCCAGACTGAGGAAGCTTTTACTCCGTTAATCACTGGAATTTTCCTAAACCTCGTACTGCGGAAGAAACTGTTTCACAATGAACCCCAGGAGGTTTGGCCACCGTTCAGAAGTCCTCTTCCTCATTTGGGCTTCAGCATTTTACATGCGCAAACATAGAATCATTAGGAATCTCCCCGCTTAGCGCAATACAGCAAGTGCCCCGTTTGAGCTCTCCAGGCCTGTCCGGCGCCCCCCTTGTCAAATCAGGGTGGGAGTGTGGACCCAGCAGCACATCTGTCTCCAAGACTCCTCAGGGCCGCTCGCCCGCAGTGATGTCTGTGCGCCGGCTGTTTGAGTCACCCATTCCGTGCATACGGTGATGCCATGATATGGCCTGTACTGTTTAACCCTTTTCGGTCCAACGTCCAGACTGACTCGACAGACCAGGCGCTAGGAGCAAGTCCAAGGTGGAGCTGAGGTTGACACCGCAAACCGCTGCGATTATCTGCATTGTCAGTAAGGCGCTGGGTTGCGTGTGGGGAAATGTTTCAAAAGATACTACACTATGAAATGTTTTAAAGAATCAACTCTTTGATTGAACATACTTAATAATATAACCAGTGAATTTTTGGTTTAAACTTTAAAATAAGAACATTAAAAAGTTCAACATTCAATCCCGTCAATTAATTTGGACCAGACTGTTTGAATTCCAAAAATAAAATTGGACCGCAAAGGGTTAAGAATAAGTGGATGGTGGCGGCATCACCAGAGGCCCCTGCTGTGATCGTCCCCCTCCCCCATGTGCTGGATGTTCAGCACCCAGCACGGCGCCCTGTGCTGGGTCCCAGGTCATTTCATTCCGTCTTTCCCCAGGGAGGCCAGTGGTGTACCCCTCTTTCACAATGAAGACAAGCCAGGCTTCCCGCAGGCACACAGCGAGGTTAGGAGGAGAAGCAGGCTTTGGGCTCAGGTTTGAGGCATTCCGGAACCCACACTCCTGTTTGCACTCTTCCTCTTGAATTTTGGGAACAAAGATATTCTTGTATATGACACTGATTATATAGGAGAACAAGGCGTTTCTTTAATTTTTCAGATTGAATTTTTTTTAAAATATAGTTTATTGATTTTTTACAGAGAGGAAGGGGGAGAGATAGAGAGTTAGAAACATCGATGAGAGAGAAACATCGATCAGCTGCCTCCTACACGCCCTCCATGGGGGATGTGCCCGCAACCCAGGTACATGCCCTTGACCGGAATCGAACCTGGGACCCTTCAGTCCACAGGCCGACGCTCTAGCCACTGAGCCAAACCGGTTTCGGCCAGATTGAATTTTTGAATGTTGTAAGCAGTGTTTATATAAATCAATCATAGACACTGCAGGTAAAATTATCCAATGTGTCTTTTTTCCCCCTTGAACAAAGCGAACTTATGGAATTGTGATGTGATTTTTTTTTTTTTTTCCAATTAAATTTTTGTAGGAAATGGCCAAGTTCACTCCTGGGCACTAGTCACAAGCCACGCCTTAGACACCGCATGGGGAATAGCAAAGGGGTCCGTGATGTTGGCGGTTTCCTTGCTGGTGGCCACCCTCTGCTACTTCCGAAGGCTGCACTTCCATTTAGGGCACCGGCTGAAATGGTAGGTGGTTGTAGCATCTTTAGATTTCTAAAATATTCTTGTCCCAATTTTGGAATTATTATTTTCTTTGTCTTTTAGGTGGAGTGGATATCTGCAAAGAAAATTCAAAAGTAAGTGTTTTCATGCGTATCTTTCCTTATTTTTAAGGCGCAGAGAGGTTTCAAGAAGGAAGAGGAAAGGGAAAATTAACTGCCTTTTATTTTTCCTTTGGTTCAGGGAACCTCAGCGTGGAGGCGGAAGTTGATTTACTCAGCTATTGTGCAAGAGAATGGAAAGGGGACACGCCCCGAGCCAAGCTGATGAGGAAGGTGTGTCTGTTTGTCAAGGTCATGGAAGATGGAGAATGTGTGTGTGAAAAAGTCAGAGAACAAACATTCCATTCTGCTTTATGGATCCAGTGATACCAAAAGTGGCACAAGGGACAACGATGGCTCTAATTTAAAAGCTAAACAGTTGCTAGGCCATTGGCTTTGGGCCTTTTACCTACAGCCAATGCCTTCGAGAACGGGGGTGAACTCAGTCTGTGATTTCAGAAATCTCAAAATCGGCTCTTTTCGGCTCTCCTGGCCAGGCCTGTGAAACCTCTGCACAGGAGGGGAGATTTCTGTTGTTGTAGGGATCAGTCCGCTTAGCAAAAGTATTTAGAGGATTTTTAGAATTTTCCATTGGATCAGTTTTGGTAAACATCCCCAGCAGTGCTGCCTAGCCTTGTCACTAGCAAAAAAAGAAAAAGGAGAAGAAGAAGAAGAAAAAAAAGGTGGTGCATTTAAAATAGCTCTTAGCATGGTTTTAAAGTGTGCAGCGTTTTCCACTGTGATCAGGCTGTCCATGACTTCCCCACAGTGATGTTCCCTGGCCCGGGGCTTCCAGGAACGTGCTATCGAGCATGGCACCGTCTCTCTACACACAGGTCACTTTGAAATGACATGTGGTCCAGTGCATCACTTGTAATTGTTTTTATTTGTATTGTCTGCTTTATTTAGGAGTACGGTTCACTGAAAATGTATTGCACTCACTTTCCTGAACTTCTTATCCCGTGGACTTTATAAAAGAACTTCCTCTTTTTGTGCCACTAGGCGTACGAGGAGCTGTTTTGGCGGCATCACATTAAATGTGTTCGACAAGTAAAGAGAGATAACTACGACGCACTGAGATCGGTGTTATTTCAGATATTCAGCCAGGGCCTTTCTTTTCCATCCTGGATGAAAGAAAAAGACATCGTTAAGGTATGTCCTCACATGGGAAACACGTGAGACTCACCTTGACGGTGACTGTACCACAGCCACTCCGGGCCTCCTGTGGGCGGCGGCCAGGTGTGCAGGGTGGCCTGAGATCGAAGGAACTCTGGGAGATCCTTTGACCAGGTCCCCTGTCTCTCATGTCCGTTTGCTAATAGACCAGTGGCCGGCAAACTGCGGCTTGCAAGCCACATGCGGCTTTTTGGCCCCTTGAGTGTGGCTCTTCCTAAGCCTTAGAAGTACCCCAATTAAGTTAATAACAATGTACCTACCTATATAGTTTCAGTTTAAAAAATTTGGCTCTCAAATGAAATTTCAATCGTTGTACTGTTGATATTTGGCTCTGTTGACTAATGAGTTTGCTGACCACTGTAATAGACCATCTCAGAAAGGTAATTATACTCAGTTTTGTTTTTAACTGCCATCGAGAGAGGCAGCTGTCCTTTATAAGTAACATGGGCTACTAAAATTTACTCTTTTACTATAGTTAACTTTTGACAAATACATACAGTGTGTAACTACTACCCCAGACGTTCCCTCGTTTCCCTTCATAGCCAGGCCTCTCACTCCCAACCCCTGGCAACCACTGATTTGTCTTCTGTCCCTGTGGTTTTACCTTTTCTAGAATGTCATATAAATGGAATCATCCAGTAGGTGGCCTTTTGCATCAAGGTCTTTTACTTAGCATAATGCATGTGCAATTCACCCAGATGGTTCCACGAATGTGCTGTTGGTTCCTTTTTATTGTTGAGTGATGTTCCTTGACAAGAATGTGACAGTTTATCCATTCACCAGCTGAAAGACATCTGGATTGTTTCCAGTGTTTAATACTGTGAATAAAGCTGGTATAAATATTCCCACAAAATCTTTATGAACATAAGTTTTCATTCCTTTTGGGGGGCATTTGCTGGGGCCCATCCCCAGCAGGTCCAGGGGTTCCCATAGGTGGGGACAGAGTCGGCGAAGAAGGAATGACACGGAAGCAGTGTTCAGTTGATCAGCATAGCGAGGTTCTCCCTCCAGGATCTCCAGCCAGGTTCTGTGTTTTATTGTCTTGTTACATCTGTATTTATACCAGTTGATTTTAATCCTGTCAATTTCCATTCCAAAGGTTAGGGTGTTTCTTATCTCCGTTCCAGGGAGTAAAGATTATGTAGCTTAAGCATGATTGTTCGTAGTTAAAGTGATTAATTACCCGCCTGGCACTTAGTTAAGAGGTTTTATTCCCTCCCTAACTTCAGGGGAAAATCCCTACCTGGGGAAACAACCTTTCTCGGAGAGGTGACCTTGAATAAAACACATAGTGCCAAGAAAGGGAACAAACATATTAAGAACAGTATGCCATATATGCCAGGTCCCTTGAAACATATGTTTCTTCCCCTTGCTGTCAAGCAGCAAGGATGGACCGGCTTCCGGCAGGCATTGTTGGGTCTTATGTTAGGGGTGTGCTTACTTTATAAGAACCTGCCCACCCACCTTTTCCGAGTGGTGCCGCCATGATGCACTCCCATCACGAATGTGTCAGGGTGCCAGTTGCTCCACGTTCTCACCAGCACTTGGTAGTGTCAGGGTTTTTGTTTATTTCATTTGTGTTTCAGCTAGTTTCACTGACACTAGCTTATAATCGGTATGTGCTAGTGTCATTCTACTTTTAGTTTGCCTTTCCCTGATGAGTTATGAGGTTGAGCGTCTTTTCCTGTGCTCATTTGCCATCCATATTATCTTCTTGGAAAAATGTCTGTTCAAATCTTTTGCCCATTTATTAAAATCATCTTTTAATTGATTGAGTTTTGAGAATCCTTTATATATTTGGAATGCAAGTGCTTTATCATATATGTGATTTGTAGATATTTTCTCCCAGACTGTGCCTTATTTTTTCATTTTCTTAACAGCAGAAGATAGTGCCTTCTTGGTGATAACCTGAATTTTTATTTTGAATGCAGTATGCTTAATCTAGGATATACATTTAAGTCGGAGGAGCAAAGAAATATAATATATATATATATATATATATATATATATATATATATATATATATATATATAGCTACACACGTTCTAGTTCCTTAACGTTTTTAATTTTGAATTGTTTTTATTAGTTTCATTTTATCTAGCAAATACTTGACAGGTGTATGCGGTGTGCTAGCCTGCTGCACAAGCTGAGCGGGTGGGAGATGCATGGGATGCCTACGATGGATCAGATTCCTACATGTCCCATAATCTTACTTCATCCCAACAAGAATCCTGTAAAATTGTCCTTGATTTACAGTGGAGGATGAGGCTGAGCAGTTAAATAATCTGCTGGTTGAGTCACCTCCCAGCTGGCGAGTTGCAGGGCTGGGTTTGAACACCAACGTGCATCATTCTAAAATCCACATCTTCCCAGATATACTATGTTGCTCTAACATTGGTTAAATATAAGTTCTAAAGGGTTATATCTAGGTAGTTTTGGAAATGTTTTATTCAAAAAGTTCGTTTCTGTAGATTTAATTTTTTTGTTTGTTTTTTTTGTTTTGTTTTAACTAGTATGGTCATAGATACATTTCTATGTATTTATTTATTTATTTATTTATTTATTTATTTTAGGCATAATCTTATATTTAAATTTTCATCAGTTGTGAAATTGTGAATTAAGAATATGATCCATATCACAGAATCCACAAATCTAAAAGAAAATGACTATATAGTTCTCCTTAACTGTAGTCATAGCCTTTCTAGATGAAGATTGCTAAATAAGATTATGTGCTATGACATATTCCAAACTGTGTATAATAAACATGGAGATACTAATCATTTTTGGCATTTTTTTTTTTTAAGCTTCCTGAAAAACTGCTCTTTTCACAAGGTTGTAATTGGATCCAGCAATACAGCTTTGGTCCTGAGAACTATACGGGTTCGAATGTGTTTGGGAAATTGCGTAAATGTGTGGAATTATTGAAAACACAGGTGAGTGAGTGGCGGCTGGGGTAAAAGGCTAGGGATGAAAGCATCTGCCCCAAATGGGGCCACTTTTCTCTGATGTCAGGCATATCATTTTCTGTCAGCTAAGTGGGAGATGCAGGCAGCAAGCTGCTTCAGGTAACTGATGGTTTCTTCTTGATCTTCATTCTCTTTCAAGTGACAAACGAGAGAGAGCAGTGTTGCTGTTCTACATGATAGTTAGGCCCGTTACGGGCTACGGAGCCCTTTGTGGGCTGGCCAGAAACCTGAACGGTCATGGGCCTTTGTGTCCCCAGAAATATAAGGTGAAGCTCCAGACAGGACGCTCAGAAAGGCCCTTCTGGAATGCGCCCTATTCATTACTGGGCGAGGACAAAGATGTTATCATTTGAGTCGGAGTTTTTCCTGCCTTTTAACCATTTGTACGCCATAAGTGTCTATAGATGCAAGTGGCAGACCTTTTTTAATTAAATTCAAAATATCATGGCAGTTAACTGGTTAATAAAAACAGATTTGGGGTTGTTGGAATGAGTCCTCCTTGGGAAACACCATAACCTTTCTGGGTCACAGTGTTCTTATCTGTAAAAGTGAATTGTAAATAGTATCTACCGTGTACGGTTCTGGTGAGGATTCAATGAGACAACACACGTAGAGTGACTTCAGCTGTGCCTGGCAGAGGTGGGTTTAAAGCACTGTTGGTGTATCACTGTTGGCCGCTGGAATAGCCTTTGCCTAACCCAGCCATCGTAAGCAGTTTTAGGAAACTGACTTGCTTAGTATTTTACCTACTGGGTGGTGCTTTTGTGAAAAACTATTTCATTGAAACTAGTTTGTTATTGTAAAACTAATAAATGCTTATGGTTTAAAAAAAATCCATATCAAAAGATATAAAATGAAAATTTAAAGTTCCACTCCCCTCTATTAGTTTTATTTTATAAGTACTTTACAAGTTATGCGGTGTTTTGCCTGGATGGTTTATTTGGTGGTTAGGGTGTCAGCTGAAGGACTGAAGGGTCTCAGGTTCAATTCTCAGTCAAGGGCATGTACCTCGGTTGCAGGCTCGATCCAACCAGTGCATGTGTCTCTCTTACATTGATGTTTCTCTCCCCGCCCGCCCCACTCTCTCTAAAAAAAAATCAATGGAAAAAATATCCTAGGGTGAGGATAATAAAAAAAAAAGGTTATGCAGTGTTGTGTACATTCAGCCTTACCCTTCTAAGTTTCACTTTTGCGGCTGTTTTTAGTGGACTGAATTCAGTGGAATTAGAGATTATCACAAGAGAGGAAGCATGTGCAACATCCTTTTCTCTGATGCCATTCTGGAATATAAACTGTATGAAGCTTTAAAGTTCATCATGCTGTATCAGGTCACTGAAGTTTATGAACAAATGAAGATGAAAAAGGTCATTCCCAGTCTTTTCAGACTCCTGTTTTCCCGGGAAACGTCATCCGATCCTTTGAGCTTCATGATGAATCACCTAAATTCTGTCGGCGACACCTGTGGACTAGAGCAGGTACGTGGGGCAGAACTGTGTGTGTTTGATCAAGGAGGATAGTGGCAATACTTGAACACATAGGTTTGGTGTTTGCTTTCAGCAGTGATAAGACCAGCTGCGCAGAGTGGTCGGTTGGCATTATTGCCCCTGAAGGGCGGAAAAGAAGAGTAACGAGCCTCACTGCTCTGAGCTGGTTGCCGTGTGCCCTTCCAGCAGGGTGCCGGGGAGCCTTTCTGAGCTTGCGTGCTGCCTCTCAGTTGATAACAGGTTCTCCCACAACGGAGGTGAACCAGGAGAAATTCCAGTCGGAAAATGAGATAAGGTTTGGGAAAGCATTCGGTTACTTACTGCAGATAAATAGAAATTATTGAATTTTTTTCTAAATCCAAAGAATGCTTTTATGTCCCCATAGAAAAGGATTTTTTGTTTTGTATTGTTTTGCTTTGCTTTCCCAGAAGGTGCACAAAATCATCTGCACTTTTTACACAAATTGATTTAAAATGATGTAACACTGGTGGGAAAACAGTGTAATTTTTATTACGAGCATTCCCTTATTTTTTATTAGATTTTCCCCAAACAGCTCTCCCTGTGATTTCTTCATGCTAGTCTAGAGAGATGCTCCTCCGCTTGTCCCCTGCATTTGCCCCTAACCCCGTGCCCACGCAGTGGTTCGTGCGTGGGTCTGTCAATAAGCACGCCATGTCACAAGCTGCTGAAGAGCGTGCTCCCCCGCTGGTGGGAGGGCAGGATTCTGGAAATGTGTATCTGTGACCTCTCTTTCGTCTCTTCCCCAGATTGATATGTTTATACTTGGATATGCCCTTGAGGTCAAGATAAAAGTGTTCAGACTGTTCAAGTTTAACTCCAGGGACTTTGAAGTCTGCTACCCAGAGGAGCCACTCAGGGAGTGGCCGCAGATCTCCCTGCTGACCGAGAATGACCGTCACTACCACGTACCTGTCTTTTAAGTCTGGCGGGGACCGGGCGCCTGCAGATGACAGTGGTCACACCTGCCAGTAAAGTGTTCCTGGAAAACAGAAACTAGTGTTGTAGCCACCGAAGGAATGAGGCCCTTCCCTGGAGTTACAGGTACATGGGACGCAGCAGTGCACAGGTGGCTTTTCTCTGTTTTCCAGTGATTTCCTCCAAAGCAGCTGCACTAATTCATTGTGGGTCGTGGTTTGACCTCATTCGTGAGGGCTGTGGTCACTTCACACATGGTGGGCCTAGACAAGCACGAGAACGTTTCTTTTGGACAAGACCAACAACGGGAGCAAAGAAAATGAGTAGGTTTTCCTACTAACCTAGAAAGAATGAATTTGTTTCTGACTTTTACGTACTTCATTAAGAATCTTGTCTTTGGTTGATTTTGGATCCTCATAAACATGGCCTTATTTTATAAGCATTAGCTTCCCAGGAATCTATGGTATATTGATTTTCTAGAACCACTTGATTAACTGTAAAATTATGGGTATACACACACACATACCCATATGTATACATGTATAGTTTTATATCTATACATATACACACAAATGACCACTACTTTGTAATGTTGTACAATTTGTTTTATATCTTTTTGCATTTTTTATTGTTACATCTGGCCAGTTTAATATGTTTTATATAGAAAAAAATGATAAATTCTGTAGATTAAGGAACTGAATGACAGTTATTAAGCTGTCAGGAAAATATTAAACTGTGGTGTATTGACATGTGTATTGAATGCGTGGTAGATAGAATCATGCCCCCTTTCTCTGCTTTCCCAGAAAGATGTTAAATCCTAATCCCAGAACCTGTGAATACGTTGGGTTAAACGCAGAGGAGAGTAAAGTTGCAGGTGGAATGAAGGTACTAGTCTGCTGACCTGGTTAGAGGGAGATTAGTCTGGGTTCTCCAGGGGAATCCAATATAATCACAAGAGTCCTGACAAGTGGAAGAGGGGATTGGAGGAGTGTCAGAGTCAGAGGGAAGTGAGAAATCCGAAGGACAGTAGGGAGAGATGCGACATGCTGGTGTAGAAGATGGGGGAGGAGCCACAAGCCAAGGGATGCGTGCAGCCTCCGGGAGCTGGAAAAGGCAAGGGAGTGGCCTACCCTGGAGCATCCAGGAGGGAACACGGCCCTGCCAGAGCCATGAGTTTAGCCCAGTGACACCTGGGCCGGACCTCTGACCTCCAGAACTGTAAGATAATACATTTGTGCTGTTTCAGTAGCTATTTCCAGAAATGTGTTATAGCAACAATAGACAGTTCTTGGGCTAACTAATTTTGGAAATACTTTTCTAGTTTATTTTGGTAATTTTTATTTTGGTGGTACTATGCTAGTCTGTCGTGAATTTCAATAAATACAAAATACTTCAAATCTTGGCTAACCATATACTGGCCTCCTTGATGTGTTTGAGGCTGACGTTTTCTCGCATTTTCATATTGTTTCTACTATAAATAAAAAAAGAGGTATGGTAAATGCTGTGGTGTATGAAAATAACATTGACTCTTGAATAATCACCGGTGTGTCCTACATAAGCCAGATGCCTAATCGTACGTTGTGTTCTGCCTGCTGTCATTTTGTTTTCTGGTTGGAGAGTAAATAGCTCAGACCACTTTGCATTACTTTGAGAGCCACGCAAACAAAACGGGCCCTCTTGGTTGACCTCTACAGTCCTTTCCCGCCTGGAAGTGTCTGTGCTTTTGCACAAGCCCTGTCATGTAATTGACACTGTGGGAGGTTACCCCCTGATGCATTACAGGGACCTGGAAAAATGAACTCTTCCCTTTGTGTTGACAAGCAGAGCGGACTAGAGCCTGCGTGGGCTGTGACTAGCACTCCTAGGATTGCTGCTTCTGACTTCTGGCTCCAGTGGCACCCACCTCGCATCTGTATATTGCCACTCTCCTTGCAACCCCTTATCCAGTGTCATTATTTCCTCATCCATCCAGGACTGAAAGAGAAAACCCTTTCACGGGGATTGGCAGCCTGTGGCTCTGTGACATGGCGGCCCACTATGTCTATCCTTCACTGTGCGCTGGGGCACAGGGCAGAGTGGGGCAAGAATTCTTTAAAGAGAGGGGCAAGACCAAATTGTGAAAACAGGACATTTCGGTACAATGAAAGGAAAAAGTAAAGGAGACCTTTAAATAGTTGTTATTTGGGGGAAGGCATCAACACAGAGGATTTTAAGGGAGGAGGTATTTTATGGTTTTATTTTTAATTCAGTTGTATATTGAATGTAACAAACTAACTAGAAGGAACTGCATATAAATTAGCACCACTGTTAAATGCCAGCAATTAATTGGAGGTGAATTGCCTGTGTGATGCCAACATTTAGTGTCTTTCTAACATTATTTGTTTTAAATGATGAATTATAGCAAAAATGAAAACATATGCCATTGTCTTTTCTGATTTTAGGTGTTTCTCTTAAGTGTTGGGCATGTGTGTCCATACTGAGGGGTTGTATGAATATTAGTACAATTTACCATTAGTACATACAATTCACCATTTTAACCATTTTTAAATATACAGTTTAGTGGCATTAAGTACCTCCTCGTTGTCATGCAACCATCATCATCACCCATCCTCAGAACTTTTGTCATCTTCAAGACTGACTTTTTTGATAGGAGGCAAGTTTAATTCTCCTACCTGGTACCTGTTGTTTTGTTGTTGTTTTTTCTTTAAAAAATTTTATTTTAGAGAGGAAGGGGAGGGGGAGGGAGGGAAGAGAGAGAGAAAGAGAGACAGAGAGAGAGAGAGAGACAGAGAGAGAGAAAGAAAGAAACATCGATGTGAGAGAGACACATTGATTGGTTGCCTCCCTTATGCATCCCAACCTGTGAATTGAACCCGTGAGCCTTGGTGCCTGAGAGCAACAGTGTGGCCAGGGCGGAGCTGAACTTTTTCTTTTTTAACTCTTCACATTATCTTTATAACCCCCCCTTCTAATTCTGAGTATTTCTTTCAGGTGATCAAATAGATGAGGCTAATCATGTTTTACTTTATCTCCAAAGTAAAGAAATAATCACAGGTGGCTTCTGGTTTCATCCTAGAAATACTATCATTTGAAAGCTTTTCCCAAGAAACTGTGTTAGCTCAGGGCCATCCCAGTATCTGGAATTTCTTGGATGTGGATCTTCACAGCTTGACTGAAAGTCATGTCCACCCATGGGAGAGCCAGGGAAAAGCCCAGGACCTTCTCTAGTGCGTGGAGAACCCAAGACCAGGCTAGTGCAGGAACAGCTCGGACTAGGGGGCATTCATGCATTGTTTCCAAGGACCTTCCTGCAAATGAATTTTGGATGGAAATATTTGTTATATATCAGATGATTTTCTCATATTGTAGTGAGATCAGAGAAAGACCAATTTAATTTTGTCTAAGTTGGTTGGTCTTGGGGAAGAAACTAACTTCTGAGTACTCTGAAAATGTTGTGAATTCTATATTAAAGAAGGTAACTATTTTTAGATTGATAACTAACCTGATATGTGAAAACCTATACAAATTTGAGTAAAGAGATGATTAATTCATTCTTTTTTTTTTAAAATATATTTTATTGATTTTTTACAGAGAGGAAGGGAGAGGGATAGAGAGCCAGAAACATCGATGAGAGAGAAACATCGATCAGCTGCCTCCTGCACGCCCCTCACTGGAGATGTGCCCGCAACCAAGGTACATGCCCTTGACCGGAATCGAACCCGGGACCCTTGAGTCCGCAGGCCGACGCTCTATCCACTGAGCCAAACCGGTTCTGGCTAATTCATTCTTCTTAGTTTTCTTTTAAATAGCAAGTTCCTAAAGCTGTGTCATTCTTTTTACAAGAATGAGTTTCACACTGCTTAAGATTCGTTGGGGGGAAAAAAAGACTTGTTGCTGTGTAAAATTTTAAAATAAAATCTTTTTGTGGATCTAAAAGTTTAACAGTCTATTGGGTTGCTTGTCACAAGTTGAATACTGTTGCAGTATCATATTATTGACTATTTTTAAGTATATTTTATCTATAGCCATATAGTTTTCTTTAAATGTTATTATAGTCAGACACAGAATAAGTGGGTCCAAATTGTACAGTCACTTCTATGTTATTTGTTCAAATAGTTGGGTCGTCCTTAAGTTCATGTCGGCTTCATTCCTGACAAACTCCTGTAGTCCAAGAAAATGAAAGCTTGTGTGGATTGATATTAATGTCAACATGGTTTATAAATAATGGAAAAACCACTCACTCACATATTCAGCAACCCCTAGACCAAAGTGCTCAGGAGCACAGCCAGAAGTTACGCCATGTGTCTTCATGTGAAGATCACAGAGTACGAGTGAGGAAGTGAGAGCTCTGATGAGTGCGGCCCCAGCCATGTGGACGACGGGCTACATGTGGGAGGTTCAAGTTACATTCCTAGCTGGTGTCTCTGGAAAAATACCATCCTCTGTTTAAAAAAAACAATTCTCTGTATATAATTGCTCTGTTGGTCTTTATAGTCAATGTCATCAGGTCTTAGATTGCTGTTTAAGTCATTTTCATGCCACCAGTGTCACTTATTTGTAATAATTCTTGGAAAGTTTAGTCAAGAGAACTTTCTAACATAAAATTTAAAAAAAGCTTGCTTTGAGTATTTTCAGTCTATATAGGTTGAACAAGTAGTGTATTTAAATCAGGACTGTGTTGTAAGAAGCATTCCTGAAGTACAGAAATATTTTCCCAATGGAATAGCCTATTTGTAAACAAAGAATATTTACTTGCTCCTAACTTATAAAACCTCAGGCAGAATATCTAGATGGAACCAGATAAAGGACAGTAATTGAAACTTTCTGCAGAGCAATTTACAGTTTTGTTTTGCTCACCCTCAAGTTTGAAAAGGCAGCGTGAGGGTCAACTCAGTAACATCAGAATGTTTCATGGACAGTGTATAACTTTCCTGCATTGCGCTTATTATACGGCAACACATTTATAAGGACAAGCACAGAAGTCTGAGACTTTTCTGGCCCTGTTTCTTGTTATCACTGCCATCCCCAAAGACAAAATCAGAGAAGCAACTTGGGAACTATGTCCAGTACCCGTCAAGTCTCGGCTTTTGTCCACTGTATACAGACTTCCTCGGGTCCGGCTTATCTGTGGGACTGAACTTCATAGGAAGGGCCCAAGATGGGTGAAGAGAAGCAGCTGGTGCAGAGTATCAACTGGGGTGGAGACCTGAAAGGCTGCTTGAATGTTCTGGAACTTATACTATGTGATTCTAAGTAGACACATTTATGACTCCCTTAAAAAAGGATGCACGTTGAAATTGATGTTTGTTATAAAATATTCACATCATTGTAGATAAAGAGGAAAGATAAACACTTATATCTCTCTTATCAGAAGCTACCTTTAGCTATAATTCAGCGGTTCTCAACCTGTGGGTCGTGACCCCTTTGGGGGTCAAACGACCCTTTCACAGGGGTCGCCTAAGACCATCGGAAAACACATATATAATTACAGTAGAGGCCTGGTGCACAAAAATTTGTGCACTCAGGGGAGGAGGGGTCCCTCAGCCAGGCCTGTGCCCTCTTGCAGTCTGGGACCCCTCAGGAGATGAGCACCTGCTGGCTTAGGCCCGCTCCCTGGGGGGATTGGGCCTAAAATGGCAATCAGACATCCCTCTGGCAGCCCTCGGGGGATGTCCACTTGCCAGCAGGGAGCAGGTCTAAACTGCAGTTGGACATCCTTAGCACTTTTAGGAGGCAGGAGAGGCTCCCACCACCACCGCTGTACTGGCAGCCATCACCCTGGCTTGTGGCTGAGCAGAGCTCCTCCCATGTGAGAGCGCCCTGACCACCAGAGGGCAGCTCCTGCATTGAGCGTCTGCCCCTTGGTGGTCAGTGTGTGTCATAGTGACCAGTCATTCCCAGTGGTTCTGCTGTTAGGGTCAGTTTGCATATTACCCTTTTACTATATAGGATAGAGGCCTGGTGCACAGGTGGGGGCCAGCTGGTTTGCCCTGAAGGGTGTCCCAGATCAGGGTGGGGGTCCCGCTTGGGTGCCTGGCCAGCCTGGATGAGGGGATGATGGCTGTTTGCAGCTGGTCACACCCCCTTCAGGCTGGGGGTCCCCTCTGGGGTGCCTGGCCAGTCTGGGTGAGGGGCTGAGGGCCATTTTCAGGCTGGCGGGTGACTGAAGCTCCCAACCTCTCCTTTTTTTCTTTTTCTTTTTTTATTCTGGGATTTATTTACCTTCTATGGCTGTCACTGGAGCTGAGAGCCGGCTTTAGCTCTGAGGCTCGGCTCCAGCTCTGAGACCTCGGCTGCTGAAAGCAGGTATCTGGGTTTGTTTGGGTTCTATAATTGTAACACTGTTGCAACTCCAGCTCTGAGGCCCCGCTGGCTGAAAGCAGGTTTCTGGGGTTTCTTTAGCTTCTATAATTGCAACATTGTTTCTTAGAGTGCAGCTCAGAGGACGGCAGCAGCAGTCGGGGAACCTTGGCTTCCTCCATCACTGGAGCAAGCAAGCCTCCTGTTCGCTTCAGCTGCCTGGCTGCTGGCCGCCATCTTGGTTGGCAGTTAATTTGCATATCGCCCTGATTAGCAAATGGGAAGCATGTCAGAGGTACGGTTAATTACCATGTTTGTCTATTATTAGATAGGATATTATTTTTGTGATTAATCACTATGCTTTAATTATGTTCAATTTGTAACAATGAAATTGGGGGTCACCACAACATGAGGAACTGTATTAAAGAGTTGCAGCATTAGGAAGGTTGAGAACCACTGCTATAATTAAACATGCTGGATAGCCCTGGCTGGGTATTCAGTTGGTTAGAGTGTCATTCCTATACACCAAGGTTGTGGGCTCCTTTCCTTCCCTCCCTCCCTCTCTTCCTCCCTTTCTCTGCATGGAGCTGTGCAGTGTGTGCTTTGCTTAGGGCACCTGACTGAGGAAGTGAGTGGTTCTGGAATCTGCCCTTCAAGCAATGGCCCTTGAGGAAAGGGATGCCATTGCCTCAGAGGACAGTGTCTTTTTCTACCAACAAGGATCACTTCACTGACCAAGTCCTGTACCACTAGGGGCACCTTTTTCCTAACTTGCATGAAAATTAATAAACAGAAACCTCATTTAAAATGGAGTCAGGAGGCCAGAAGAGAGAACTCTCACGTACACATCACTCAATGCGTACCACCAGACCCCAACAGGAAGTGAGGGAGGTACCTTGCATCTCAAACAGGAAGTGACACTACATTACTACCTCTGCAGGAGGAAGAAGAGATTCCTCCTGACCCAGTAACAGCTCAGCCACTGGGAGACCTCCATAACTCAGCCAATGAAAAGTCACTATGACTCCAGCCTACAGTGCCCTTCAGTAGGCCTTCAATTACATCAGCCCCTCCCAAGTCAAAAAAAGAGTGTTCCTCTCCTTTGTCTGTCTGGACTTGCACATGGTTCACCATCAGATGTCCTGAATTGTATTTCTTTGTTGTTTCCCAATGAATTCATTTTACTGGAGAAATATCTGGCTGTTTATTTGTTGAAGATCAACACTTGCATACAAGGCCTGCTTGGCAGAGGTCCTTGGGTCAGCTTACAGTAGGATGGTACTTATTTGAGAAGGCTTTCCTAGATTTCTACATTCCCTTAGCAAAAATCAGCAAGAGTCTCATTTTTATGTTAGTTCTTTGTGTTTAACAAAAATAATCAGGTTATTTCTTTACTGGATTTCAAGCTCCTGTCGTAAGGCTTATATCATTTTGGTGATAACAGTGTTCATACACATATCAATTGAGTTCTGAACTGTTAAGTTTATAATAAGAGCCAAGTTCAGCTATTACTTCTTAAAGAAACAGAGAACCTAATAATGTGATTATTTTCTCCTGAAAATTATTTTTATTGATCTAGGACTTGAAGAGAGCAAGTTTTTAGATGTACCCCCTAGGAGAGGAGCTTCCTGAAATTCGTAATACCCTGACATTCATCAAGTCAGTGTGACCTCTGGAATGTCCACACCAAATGTTAGAGGTCAAACCAAGTTTTGCTAACATTGTATCTCTGGTGAGGTTAAGATTAACTAAGGACATTGAGTTCACCCAGAAACAGGTTCTTAAACAAACAAGGCTCATGAAAAAAAAATGCTGTTTATGGAGTCGTGGATTTTTAAGAATGAACCTTAAGATGATTAGGGAACACACGTGCCATGTCCACAGCCCATGGAAAAGGCCTGACCCTGGTCTGGATGCCACACAGCCTCCTTGCAGGTCCCAGGTTGGAGACAGCAATGTGGGGTTAGGCTGGTGTGGCAAACAGGAAGCAAGGGCATGGCACCTTGAATCGGAAAAGCCATGGCAAAAACACAGGAGTCCACCTCAGATATTTATCAAAGTCAGAAACAGAAGGACACACCCAAGGTGCACAGCTGAAATCAGGAAGAGTGAAATCCCAGATAAGCTTATCACCAACACAAAGGAAAATACCTTTTGGCAGCAAGTAGGACAGGAGGGAGTTCTTAAACAACAGGAGGCCTGTGATGGCCTCTTCTCCACCAGACCATTAACCCAGGCACATCCGTCACGCCGTGGTTCCTGTCGGTCTTCACGCCTTTGAGACAAATGTTGTGTGTGGCCTTTTCAAGCCTCACAGATGCAGGGCTGAAGACGGGGCACAGGTTAAATGTCTACAGCCAGGAAGACCTTGGAGCAAATCCATGAATCCCAGTTCTGTGTGGGTTTTATTGTGAATGACAAATGTTTACAAGCTTAAGTTGCTGTTTTATGATTAGTATGAAATATTGCCTGAGTTTAAGTCAGTCTTGCCAGAAATGCAAGAAATAAGAGTTCCTAACATACTTTGGGGTCTGTTCAAGCAGTTTTAAGTTGTGAGGAGAGAAAACCACTTAAGTGAGTTTGCTAGGGAGACTCCCACAGAGTGACAGGGTGGAAAGGACAGCCAGTGCTGGAAGTTGCCTGGGATCTAGAGAGCCAAGAATTAGGGTTTTCAGCTGTGTCTCAGATGGTTCATGTGGGGGATGGTCTCATCGCTCAGTTCCCTGCCTCACTCTGTACATGTTCTCCCTCTCCTTTCCTCTCTTTGTCTCTCTCCACCTCTAGTCCCTACTCATCCTCCTGGCACACACGGTAGCTCCTACCATTGAGGGGAAACTGCATCTGAGTGCACCAGCTCAGATTCCTGACAGTAGACTGATTGGCTCAGCCTGCCTATGGCCCTTGAACTACGTACTAAACTCTATCCAATCATCTGTGGTCAGGCCTGGGGGCCTGCAGCACAGATTTAAAGTTTCTGGGGAGCAGGCATGAGCAAGGTGTGCTTCAAAACACATATAATACACGTGGAGATTTTTACAGCTAAAGTGCACACACAAGTGACCTTCAGCGATGGATGAAGAATCTAGTTTACAAGTAAGGTTGGTAATCATCCAATTATCATCCTCACTGATAGGAATGTTTATGAGTTTATTGGAGAAGAACAAAGGCATATGTGAGGTGGCACTTAGGGTGCAGTCACACCAGGTTGCCCACATGAAGTGCTTTTCTCAGTGGTCGGGGTGGAAGATAGAAAGAAAAAGAAGTTACAGGTGTCCAGATTAATTCCCTTTGTGTGCAGGTTTGTGGCTGTTGATCGACTGAATAGCCAAAACACCTATGCTGTTTTTACAATGCAGACCAGAGTTCTATGAGCTTTCCTGCACATTTGTGTGTTTTTTAAAATATATTTTTATTTATTTCAGAGAGGAAGGGAGAGGAGAGAGAGAGAGAAACATCAATGATGAGAGAGAATCATTGGCTGCCTCCTGCATGCCCCCCACTGGGGATTGAGCCCACAACCAAGGGCATGTGCCTAGACCTCCTTTTTCACAGGTCAACGCTCAACCACTGAGTCCTGCTGGCCGGGCTCCTGCAGCGTTTTGATAGAAAGTGAATTACAGTTCTTTCTCCTCTTACCCTTCTTATGTGCATTTTCAGCCACATTTCTGGCCTGCAGCTCGTCAGCTCTGAAAAGCATTCTGGCTCCAGTACTTGAACTTCCTGTGGCAAAGGTGGGTTTGGTGTTGTCTGCTTCCTCCAGGTTCCATGACAACTTCCTTAATTTGTTGTTCCCTTTGTGCCATGGGTAGTAAATTCTGACCAGCGGTGGAAATTGGCTCCTCCATTCTGAAGCATAATAAGCACAAAGGTCAAATCTGATTGTCTGGAACCTCCTGCCCAGAATTCCCCACAGCTTCATTACAGGTTAGTTTTATATTTACTGTAATGAGATATTGTTTTCTCTATGCCTATTATGATTTCTACTGGATATTTGTTAAAATACAGTGGGCCAGGGAACAGAGTAGAGTACTCACACCCTTAGAAGGTTAAACCTGGTGGTTGTTATCACTGGCCAGATTGCATTTGCAGTTTTCTAGACATTGAGGAAATAAAACAATGGGAAATATTTGGAAGACCTCATGGATATTAGAAAAGATAGTTTGATATTATCTATATGTATAAAAGCCAAGTGACCTGAACGACCGGTCACTATGATGCTCACTGCGGCCAGCCAACTGGCCCAATCAGGGGCAGGGCCGGCCAGCCAACCTCCCTCAGCCCCACACCCCCGCCTGGCCCTGCCCCCAATCGGCCCACAACACCCCAGTCAGGGGCGGGGCTGGCCGGCCAAACTCCCCCATCCCCTCCCCCCGGCCAGTCCAGCCCCAATTGGCCCTGATCAGGGCGGGCTGGCTGGACCCCATCGGTGCACGAATTCGTGCACTGGGCCTCTAGTAGATTAATAATACACTCTATCTCTGGACCAACCAGTGTTGGAGACATTAAACTCCTAGATTTCAAAGGTTATCAATGCAATTAAGCTAAGCCAAGGGCTGTTTTGGCTTATAAATACAGAGAAGAGAAAATATTTCGAACAAGCTAATGATCAGAAAGACCTAGTAAGTGGGTAAATGTATCAAACAATGCTATAAAAACCACAATAACAAGTCAATCAGACTTACAGCTTCACCACTCTAACCTCCGTTAAATATCCATGTGGGGGGAAAGCAAGTGTCTTGTAAAATAAGTATCGTTGGTGCTGTACCCATAGTTACTTACTCCAACTCAGGAAAAAAGTAAACAAATAGAGTGATGTAATTTCAAATGGTTCCAAAGCCATCTCCCTCACTTTACACCTGAACCTCCAGATGAGATTTTAAAGTCAGTTATCGTGTTGAACAAGGAGCAGTGATGAAAGATTGTAACCAAAGATATTTTCAAATAGGTGGGGAAAAATAGTTTATTTTAAAATAACTAGAAAGGAATGTTTCTCCATAAAACTATTTAAAGAGGTTTACAAAGTAAAGGAAGGTATGCAAAGACACTTGACAAGGGAAACCCTCCTTAGAAGTATAACAGTACGTCAGAGTTCCTATTTGTGGGCTGATGGCTCCCAAGGAGATGCAGTCAGATTAATGCACTCCTGAGAGCCATTGCATCCCAACAGAGCCAGGAAGTTCAGCATCACTTACGTGGCAGGCTGGAAAGCTGTCAAGTCCTGATATATACAGAGAATCAAGTATCACAGGAGTTACGGGCCTTGTGATGACTGACAGGACTGTCTGACAGCTGCTTTTCTTTACAGGAGCATTCTGTTTCTCGGCATCAGCCATATAGTTGCTCCTTCTGCACAGCTGCAGCCAACCTCACATTCCATGCACCCTCACCACAACTTGGGTCTCAAACTTCATCATGGAGAGAGGATTTTACGAATCTCTTGCCAAGGTCAAGTCAGGCATCTTCCACATTATGCCTTTAAGAGAACCAGTTTCCAAAGTGACTATGCAAGAGACCCAGGGGGTCACACCTTAGTATTAGGGCAAAACTAGCCCAGAATAGAGGCTACTCAGACCAAACCTTAAGCAATTTAAAAAGAAGCTATGAAAGAATCAAACCAATTGGATCTTCCAGTAACATAATGCCTTCTAGAACAAAGCCAGTGCTCTTTAAAGGAAGATAGCAAAGTTTGGATGCTCAGTAACCTAACTAGATGTTCATCATCCAATAAAAAATTACTAGGCATGCCAAGAATCAGGAAAAGGTGACCCATAACACAGAGGGAAAAGAAAAGTAATAGAGAAAGGACCACCAATGACAGAGATGATATGATTAGTATACAAGTCTTTGAAATAGCTACTATAAACATGCATAATATCTTTACAGGTCTTTAAATAATATGAATAAAATCAGGAGCGATAGTGAAGATATAAAAAAGAACCAAATAGAATTTCTAGAAATGAAAATGAAAATATCTGACATGAAAAAATACATTGGATGGAATTAACTGCAGCTCAGACTTGGAAAGAAAAAGGATCAGTTAGTTTGAAGATGCAGCAAATACAAACTTCAATTTGTAACATAGAGAGGCAGGTTTATTTTCAGAAATGATGGTATGGAATCTTTAGTTGCAGAATAAAAATAACAACAACAACAAAAATCACAACATGTACTGTCAACAGAGAATTCTACACCCAGCAAAAATCTGCTTTAAAAATTAAGGTAAAATAAAGGCTTTTAAATACAAACAAAAGCCAAGAGAATTTGCCTTTTTATCACAGGTGGAAACTTGGATCTACACAAAGTAATGAAGAACACCAGAAATGGTAAATATGTAGGTAAATATGAAAGTATTTTAAAATTTCTTCTAAAACAATTACCTATATAAAGCAAAAATAACAAACATGTTTTGGGCTCATAACTTATGCAGAAATAAAGTATATGACAACGTTAGTAACAAGGATGGAAGGAGAAAATGGAAGTAGTACTGTTAGAAGGTTATTATAAACTTTCAATATTATTATTCAAAGTAGACCTAGTGAGTTCAGGATATAATAAACATTAACAACCACTAAAAACTAAAATGTAGAGGTATGGCTAACAAACCAATTACAGGAAATAAGGGGGAAAATAAGCAGAGAACAGATGGGATGAATAGAGAACAAACAGCAATATGGTAGACTTAATCCCAACTATTAAATGTAAATGGTTATAAACCCTCCAATTTAAAAGAGTGAATCAGATCCTGTTGATGAGTGGAATTTCATGGTGTATTGTGAAGTTGAAACTGCAACATGCAAAGTTGTAATAGAGTATGATTCAATTTGATTCAGTGGATAGGAAGCAGCAACTAAAACCTCTCTCCGTCTATTTCTTGATATATACATACATACATGATAGCATGAGGATGGAGAAAGTGTGGAAGAATAAATATTGGGCTGTTGTGGACCAGTAGTTTTATTGCTAGCTTTACCAAGTGGCTAGATAAGTTTCTATTGAAAGGGTACAAGAAATGTTTTACATAAATGTTAAAGCCACGCTTTAAAATTAAATTCCCATTGCATTTTGAAGTTATTTATTACATTTATTACAAGCTAATATCTTTTTAAAAAATTCTCATGATTGGCCACAAGCCTTAGAACAGAAAAACGAGAAGTCTCGTGATCCGTCCGCAATGTGTTAACATTTGTTTATTTATGGGTAGTAGGAGGGAGGGGCGACGAAAAACAGGGAACAGGAGACTGGCAAAATGGAAATATGTGCATGAGAAAATGTTAACAGAAGTGTTAAATAGAATCTATGACAATTTTGATATTTTCCTTTTATATAGTGTATTATAGTGTTCTATGAATCTCTTGTTTTGTGGAGGGAAAGCAAAGACATTTTGTGCAATATTTCTCTGAAGACAGTTCAGCGTGGAAATACTTTAGCATCTTATTTGGTAATAGCACACAACACTGACTATTGTTCTAAGAAAGCATGACAAGAAACCCAACTGGAAGTTAAAAATAAGAGGGCCAAGGTTCTTTGGTTGCAAGTAGCAGCAACTGACTTTGGCTGACTTAAAGGGAAGAGCATTATTGGGAAGTCCAGAAAATTAGTCCTGGAATCGAGGCAGCTCCAGCAGGGAGGAAGCACAACTCCAGGGATGGTCCATAGCCAGAGAGTCTGGTTAGGTGTGCACTGGAATCAATGAATCCCAATCTTACTTCAAACCTACGTCACTGTTCAAGTGTCTAAGTCCTTGAAGAGAGCACCTGACTCATTACACCCCTCTCTGGATACACCAGGACCCACTGGGAGGTGCTCAGGACCCCCGAGCATCTCAGTAGCAGGAGGGCTGCTTCCTGTTATCACGGTTCCACCCAGGTGGCATGCACATAAAGAGGAAGGGCTACTTCCCAAAAATTCAGGGTGTTCTTAGGAAGGATTGATGGACATCAGGAAGCCAAACACACATTTCTTGGTGCTGGAAATGGAAGAGGAACCACAGCGAGAAGTGTGCACAGGGCAGTGTACCCCCCAGAATACAGATCCACCTGTAACACATCATCCAGCTGCATTCCTGAGTGTGGGGTCCACACTGAGGAGGGCAAGGTGTGCTAATGCTTTTGTGCTATAAATATGTGGAAATTGAATTTATGGTTCTAAACCCAACATGATAGATATGATATGGCTTGCTTCCAGCCTGAAGGAAATCGATATAGTTTGTGTTGATGGCTTATTGATAGGGAATTTCATGGTGGAAGTTTTTTCAATACAAACTTTATTTTCAGTTTTCTTACCTCAAGTGTTCCCATAAGTGTGTATTAATTATTATGGGGTGGAGCTCTAAAACTGATCAGAAAGAAAATCCATTAATGACTTTGGGAAATAAGATATTCTAAGCATAATAAGTGTTGCTGAGTGATATGAAATGATATGGGATGGGGGGGTGGTCATTAAGGCAAAGAAGCAGACTACTGAGATTCTGTGCACCAAAAAGGAGAATAGCTATCTTTCAGATGCGCTTATCACTGCAGAAAGCAATTATTCACTGAAGGAAACGGTAAAGATTAAATGAAAACCTCATTATGAGACCAGCCAGCATGGCTCAGTGGTTAAGCATTGACCTATGAACTAGGAGGTCATGGTTCAATTCCTGGTCCAGGTTGTGGGCAGGAGGCAGCCAATCAATATTTCTCTCTCATAATTAATGTTTCTCTCTCTTCCTCTCCCTTCCTCTCTAAAATCAATAAAAATATATTTTTTGAAAAGCATCATTATGGAATGAAAATGGGAAGCTTTTGCTTATTGAAATATTTGGACTCTAGATCCTTCTCCCAACTTCTCAGAATGTTAGAGAGTCCTGTTTGTGCCCGCTCAAAATGATGCACTTTCCTCAGGAAGAGAAGCACTATTTACGACTTTGTGTTAATGAACCCCAGGGTTCCTACGGAAATGTACTCTGAACTCTTACACAACATTTTTACTTAAGCTAGAGCAAAGGAAATAATGAACATCTAGAGATCAAAGGGCTGCCTTCTACTTGGCTCCCTTTAAAAATCAATAATTATTTTTTATGGTTCTTTTTCTTCTTAAGGAAATGGCATCTGGCTTTGTGGAATTTGGCAGAGTTCAGAGCATCCTATACTAGTTATTTTGATATTTAAATATAAGATTGGTGACAATTAAAGTTGAACCACTTGAGTAGTTATGAGAGTAATGAAAAACAGTGAAACTAAACCATTATATTTAGTTCAATCATCTGGTCTACCTCCCCATCATGTCATACAGATAAACTCATGAGGTTACATGATATGACACAATTTTGTTCAAACATTTGTGGGACTTTTCTATATAATTTCTTATTTTTAAAGTGTTAAATATTATAGAATTCCTTTATAAAAGTGTAAATGAGGTTGGAATCAACATCTACCTTACAGGTAAATTCTGTTATGACAGGACTCATCATATAGAAATATCTGTAGGGTCATGCATCAACTGAAGTTCATCTTGAATTTTTTATTTACTAAATGTAGATAAAGGATTGGATCATTTTTTCTTTTAAAAAAATATTCATCTGAGGATATATTTTTATTGACTTTTAGAGAGAGAAGAAGGGAGAGAAGGAAACATCGCTGTGAGAGAAAAACATCAATCAGTTGTCTCCCCTTTGTGCCCTGAAAGGAGATCGAACCCACAACCCACGTATGTGTCCTGACTGGGAATCGAACCTGCCACCTTTTGATTTATGGAATTACACTCCAACCAACTAAGACACCCAGCCAGGGCTTGATAAATAATTTGTAGTACTTTCCTCATCCTTAGAAATGGGCCCATTATCAGGCCAGATCCAGAGTTGTATCTTAGAAGTTTATCAGAAGCATGCTTAAGAAGATGATTCTTTCCTTGAAGATTCTTAACAGAATTAATATTAAACCTAAGTATATCCAATCTAGGTTTCAAAAGGTATCATGTGTCCTGTAAAAAAATAAGTTGCTTGATAATGTAATGGGTAACTTCAGCTGTTCTGGTACTGAACTTGGCTGCGAATAGTTCAGAGGATTGCCTTCACCAATTTTTGCACATATTTTCGTCTAGGCTTCTATTACCAATTCTTAGTATTATTAAGAATTCAATAATACCTTTCATGAATGCAAGTCATGAGTCATTTCACAATTATTATCTTAGTTTATCATGCATGCAAATTATGCACACATTTGGGATAAGGAAATAAAGCTAAAAGAAGTGATTTATGTAAGATCTCATGCTTGACACCTAACAATCAATCCATATAATTTGCTAAATAGATTAATGTAGCAGATCTTTTGTCTCCTGGTCAATTTCTCAAAAATATACAATCATGACTGCCATTGTATATGGCAGTGTTGAAAATAAAGTGTATACTAGAAAGGTCATTGTTGTAGGGCCTGGGTAGTCTTGGTGTGTTTGCTTTTGAAAAGAGGGCATGTGCCGGGGGAGCTGTCCCTGGTGCTGAACCTGCCATGTGAAAAGGTCAGCAGATGGCTTTCAATTTTTGCACATATTTTCTTCTAGACTTCTATTGCCAATGACAATATTATTAATAAAAGCTATATTTATAAAAAAATCCTTTGCAAACATTTTAAGAGCTATATTTTAAATTATAGCTATTATTATTGACATACCATTGTATTTACCTTTTAAAAGTATACAATTCAGCAGATTTTAGTATAGTCATAAAATTGTGGAATTATTACCACTATTTAGTTCTAGAACGTTTTTATTACTGAAAAGTGAAACCCATCCCCTCAACCTCTGGCAACCAGACTTTCCAACTCTGGACTTGCATATAAATGGAACCATACAATATGTGGCCTTTGGGGAATGGCTTCTTTCATGTAGCACAATGTTTTGAGAATTACCCATGTTGTAATATGTATCAGCACTTTATTACTTTTCATTGGCAAACAATACTCCATTTTATGGATATACCACATTTCGTTCTTTAATTCATCAGTCGATGAACATTTATATTCTTTCTACTTTTGGACTATGCTGCTAGGAACATCCATATGCAGTTTTTTTCTTGTGGACATTTGCTTTCAATTCCCTTTGGCATATGCCTAGGAGTAGAATTGCTGGGTTAAATAATCTTTTTTAATATTTGAGGATGTGCTAAATATTTTCCCAAAGCAGGTACACTATTTTGCATTTCCACCAGCAATGTATGAGGATTCAAATTTCTCCACATCCTTGTCAACATTTTTTATTGTCTTGTCTTCTGGATTTTAGTCACCATAGTGTGTGTGAAATTGTATCTTGTGGTTTGATCTGCACTAGCATTTCCGTAATGCCTAATGATGCTGAGCATCCTTTCATGTACTTATTGGCCATTTGTTGTCTTTTTTGGAAAAAGGTCTACTTAAATCTTTTGCCCATTTTTTAAAAGTTGGGTGATTTTTCTCTTTATTGTTATGGTAAAAGTATTCTTTTTGCGTTCCAGATGCAAATCCCTCATCAAATATATCATTTACAAATATTTTCTGTCACTCTCTGGGTTGTCTTTTCACTTTCTTGATGATGTAAAGGACTATTTTCAAAACAGTGATCTTTCTGTGATTCTTTCCAATCCTTCCCTCAGCAACTTTCCAAGGTTTTGTTAATAGAATGTAATAAGAATTCCAATATCTATCTCTGAGTAGCTGATTATGAAGTAGGGGACTCATTTATAATATAATCATTGGAAAATATCATGTGAAAGAAAAATTTTAGTGGTTCTCTGGTAATAGACTTGTTTGTGAAACTGAATGATGCAGAATATGTGACATCTGTCCCCCTGCAGAAAAAGTATGCCTCCGTGGCTGTACTTTTCTCATTATACTGCTTGAAAATGATAGCCACAAAAAAGTAAATGGAAGCACAGAACTACTTTTTATCCTAATACCCCCTAAGCTCCTGTTTTTAAATTCTGTTCCTTGGCAAGAAAATAATCCCTTTTATACAATCAGAAAGAGATTGAACTATTTTTTAATTGGAAAGTATTACCTTCTGCAAGAGTGTTTTTTCCCCTTGGTGACAAGCACAGTAAAGAAAAGAATCTAGCGAGTTAACTGAGATCAGTTTTATTCTCTTTTTTAAAAAAAGTTCCAAATACAGATTTTTATAACACCTGAAGTGAATTGAAAAAATATCTTCTAACTCTCAGGGTCTTGGGCTAAAAATACATCTCCCCTATATTTGCAGTTTTCCACTATGTGCTTAATTAAGTTATGGGAATGCTCTTTCTCCTGCTAAAATCACTAATGGCTATCAATATAACTGGAAAACCATTCAAACACTTTATTTATTAATGGTAGATGACATTATTAATATTTATTTTTAATGCTTATTTTGTTGGACAGAAATGAGAGAGATATAATAGTTTCATTTACCAATAGCTGAAATTCCCACCTAATTTATATAGCTTTCAATGTGTTTCATCCTTGTATCTTAAAGTCATAAGAGTTAGGGTCATCTAAAGTACTTTTTATATTTTATACAAATAATTCCTATGTAGTGGGAATCATAAGACCTGTATTCTATTTTTGATGCAACTGTGATCTCTAGAAGAGAGGTTAGTATGCATACGAAGGTGCGCTCACAGGGAAATAGTTATCTCCGGGAAATAGTTATCTCCAGGAATTAGCTGGCTCTTGAAGGGGTATTCACTGAGAATACAGAACGTGAGAAAATATAGTTAGTACAGGTCCTTAATAGTTTTTAAGAGTGTAAAGAGTGTAGAGGTTTTTCAGAGACCAAAAAGCTTGAGAACTTCTGGGCTAGGTTATGTAAATAACAAAGCAGCTCCAAATCTCAATAACTTAACAGTTCAATAAGGTCTTTTTCTTGTTCATGCAAAGTCTTCATGCTTCTGAAAGGCAGCATACAGAGGATATCTGAACATTTCTTAAAGGCTGTATTGTAATAGAAGAAAAGAAAATTGTTTAAATTTAATTCGTTGAATGAGAAACTCCCCATGTTATCCTTATTTTTCTCATATTTTAAAGAAGTAGAAATTTTGTCACTTCTTAGGAAGAGTCTAGGACTGGCGCTTGGAAATTTCTGATGTCTAGGACAACTATGGATGGAAACGATGTGAAGGGAAGGTAAGATCTTACTTTGCCTATATGCTGAAAGAACCCAGCAGAGTGGTGGTGACGGTGGGGTTGAAGATATTGGAAAGAGGCACTCAACGGATATCCTGGAGGCGGTGAAAGGGCAAGGGAGGGAATGGTCTGAAACAGGGGGATGTACAGACAGACATCTCTTCCTCTGAAACTGGTTGGAAAGGAAGATGAGAGGGTGCCCATGAAGATAAGTTACCTGGGAGAAGGAGAGGAGCTGAGAAAGTCCATCCTTGGTGACACTGATTCTCTCTATATGAATCACAGGCAAGTTTGTTGCTAAAAGTGAGTTAGGTGGGGACTGATGAAGGTTTCGGAGGTCCTTTGCAGGAATTGGGGAAGGGAGTGGACCGACAACCAACAGGTGATGGAGCAGAACCGAAGGCCCGATTTAAACCTTAAATAGTAAGCACAAAACACACGGCAGCCTAACTTTTCTAAATATGCTTCTTAACCTGGCATTTAACAGAGGAAGGGTTGGGGGGAGGGTAGGATGTTTATTGAAAGACTGTGTGTAGGATGGTTAAGAGAAGGGCCTTTTGAGCCAGCTGGCCTGAGTTAGATTCCTGACTCTGTCACTTACTATACTTTCCTATTCAGTAAAATGGGACCGATTATAGTTTGTGGTGTTGTTTTAATGTGGGTAATAAAGGTTTTGTGGAGTTATTTGAGGAATATATTAAGTGACGAATATATGCTACGCATTTTCTTTCCACACCCCCTCTGCTGGGGGTTGAGGGCCCCACCTTGGTTTTGTGGTTTCATGCTTTGGTAGGTGTTGAATTTGAAAAGGGACAAGCCCAGCTTCTCTGCACTCCTCCTCATTTCCTTTGAGGGCATGCCCTGCTCAGCACCCTCTCCTGTGGCCCTCCTGATCCTCGCTGGTGGTGGAGGGTAAATAAGGGGCAGGTATACCTGGCTCTCTCCTATTATCTTTCCAGACTATATTTTGGCATAATCTCTAAGTCCTACTTTTCTCAGGCCTATAGCTTTGAGTCTCAGTTACCTATTTTAGAAGTAAACTGCATACTTCTATTTACATTTTTACTCTAATAATTGTAGTCTACCCATTCATCTGCTTGTCCTTTAGTCAGATACCTCTGGGTCACAGGGAAAGGTCATAGATGTGGAAGATGTGAAAGATAAACATATATTTTAAAAAGTCTCATTTCACCCATTACCTCTTAATTCTCCTATGAGTAGATGTTTGCAGCAACCTAACTACCTAAGCCTGGTGCTCAGAGGGTCTCATTCAGTTCTGTGCCTGTGCTCCTCCCCCTCAGCATTGCCTCAGAGGGCTGCACTGGTCTCTGGGGGGTCAGGGGGTTGGTCTCCCCGGAGGACTAGGCCAGGAGGGAGTTGTGGGTGTTGATGAGAGAGTAGCTGCTTACTGTTAACAGCACAGGCAAGAACAGGGGCTCTGTGTAGAGAGAAGTGGGGGCTGATGAGCAGGAGAGAAGGAGAAGTGAAGGAGCTGGGGGTCCCAATGGACTTGAGGAGCAAGAGGGAGAGGGGCAGAAGAGCTGACTTCTGACACAGAGTGGGACATAAAGCTGATGGTTTCCAGGGGGTTTAATTCCCGATGACGACAAGGCCGGGGGTGTAGTCATTGGACTAAGTTGAAGAGGAGGTGAACACCTTTGGAGTGGAGGACACAGACTGTGAGTTTCAGTAGTTTGAGTGAATGTTGAAATGAACAGATCTGGTGTCAGAATCCTTTATAAATATTGAGAGTGGTCTTGGAGTTGGCAAAGAGTGGGCAGGGGCTGGGTTAGCAGAGGCCCTGAGCTGGTGCAAGGTTGGAGCCTCTGAGGGAGAGGAGGGCTGTAGAGGGGGAAGAACCTTGGTTTTTAGGTAGCACATGGCAGTTCTCATACATGACTCCGTATGGTCCTCCCAGGAATCCGGTGAGATGCAACCAGGAAGGGAAATCGATTTTCGCCAAGAAAACCATTGTTTGTCGCCAGCATTAGGACTCGGGTCAAGTTTCCTTGCTGCATTTGCTGCGAGGGCCTTGCTCTTCTGTGTACTACTCACAGAAGATCAACCTCTTAGAAAGAAAACTTACAGACTCTACACAGAAAAGGAAGAGCATTTCTCTAAGTTTTCTTTGTCTCAGACTGTGCTGAAAATCTTCAGGCTGCACATGGTGAGGAAGAGCTGATGGCTGTCAGGAACTGGTCCAGGAGAGGTTCTTATGATGCCACCTAGTGTCCATGACTGGACTTACCCACAAAGCTTTGGCTATAAATATTCTGAAAAGTAATTTAAGGGAATTGCGAGTAACTGCTTAATTTTGCAAGAGAATAGCTATTAAAGCACCTAATGGTTTTCTTTCCCTACCAGGTAGATTTCTTAACCTGGCCTCTTGATTGCCTTGAGGGTTAGACCAATCCAGTCAATTACTTCATTTCACAAAACAGAAATTATGACCTAGTGGCACCCATGGTCATCTTAAAATGAACACTTTCTGCAAGGTCTTGGATCACTTTGAATAGTGAGACTAATGCTGGGCTTGGCACCAGAAGTATCTAAGGCATTCAAATCTTGACTCAGTGGGATGGTGCTTTCTTTGAGTGAAATTATCACTCATATAACCCAACTCTGAATATATCTGAATTTACACATTGGCCACAAAATTTAAATACAAAAATTTCCTCTCGTAAGAGAAGGAAAAAAGCCCTGGCTGGGTAGCTCAGTTAGTTGTCCCCATGTGCTGGGGTTGCAGTTTAGATCTCCGGTCGGGGTGCCAGTTTTTGGTCCCTTATGTTGGAGGCTTCTCTGAAAGCAAGATTCAAATTGTTCCTTTGTTTTGAGGCTCTAGAACAGCACCATCCAATAGAAATATAAGGTAAGCCACATAGGTAATATCACATTTTCTAGTATTATATTTTAAAAAGCTAACAGAAATAGGTAAAATTAATATTATATATGTGATATTTCTAAATGTTATCATTTCAATATTCAATCAATATCAAAAAATTTTTAAATGAGATATTTAATATTCTTTTTATTTTTTGGTACTAAGTCCTTGAAATCCTGTAGTATTTTACACAAACAGCTAATCTAAATTCTGACCAGCTACATTTCAGGTGCTCAATATTGGATACCACCACCCTTGACGCACACACTGTATAATGACATTTAGAATGGATGCCAGATAAGACTTTTGCTTTTGTGAAATAAGAATATGATGAAGATGAAGGCAGTGGTCGGAAAGGAGAACAGGCCTGCTATCCATGCCCTCATACAGCTGTAAAATGCATCTTTTACCCCAGGGCCTCACTGCACAGCTGTATACAGTGGCCCTAATGTACCCTGAGAGACAGAGCCACCTCAGCGTGAAGACCATTTTTAATTTTAAGGTGGATTCTGGCTGCCAAGATCTTTGGCAATGATGCAATAACAATGAAATTATACATTCTTGTCTTCTGAAGAAGACCTAGTCAATTATCCTTGTAAAATTCTGGACCAAGTGAAAAGAAAAATTCATGACACAAAAGATTAGCAGAAGACCCAGAAAGCCCTTGTTACTCTGTTAGCAATATATTGATATGATTTTTGAAGAGAAGATTGACAACCTTATCACAAGGAGAGAGCTTTCAGTAATAGAAAGGTGATGCTTTCCCCTCTGACTCTGATGGGAGACAACATGGGATTACATAAAAATTATCAACCTAACATCAGATGACTTAGGGAGGTGAAGTTTTCCTATATTATGGTATAGACTTGACAAAGAATCTCTGTTTTACTTTTATTTTCTTAGGAAACGTCTATAATTTGTCCCTCTATCTCTAAGTTTCAGGGTGCAGTATGAGTAGTGGGATTCCTTTCCAAAAGAACCCAGATACTTGTCCTAAAAGGCAAGTTTTTTAAAAGTACTTTTTGATACTGTCGTAGTCCGCCTGGGCATCCCTGAAAAAATTCTATAAACTGGATGCTTAAAACAACATAAATTTATTTCTCACATTTCTGGGGCTGGGAAGTCCAGCTGACTTGGGTTTCTGGTGAGAGCTTTCTTCCTGGCTTACAATTGGTTGCCTTTTATACCCTCAGGATGGTGGAAAGTGAGTATCTGGTGCCTTTCAGCGGTTCTCAACCTGTGGGTCGCAAACAATGAAAATGCATCCTGCATATCAGATATTTACATTACAATTCATAACAGTAGAAAAATTATAGTTATGAAGTAGCAATGAAAATCATTTTATGGTTGGGGGTCACCACAACATGAGGAACTGTATTAAAGGGTTGCTGCATTAGGAAGGTTGAGAACCACATAAGGACACCAGTCCTATCAGATTAGGGCCCCACCCTTACTACCTCATTTAATCTTTATCACCTCCTCACAGGTCCTATCTCCAGATGTCTTAGTTCAGGCTACTAGAACAAAGTACCACAGACTGGGTGGCTCAAACAACAAAAATTTATTGTTTTCCAGTTCTGGAGGCTGGAAGTCTTAGGTTAGGGTGCCAATATGGTCAAGTTCTGGTAAGGTTCTCTTCTGGTTTGCAGACTCCCGATTTCTTGTATCTTCACCTGGTGCAAAGTGGAGAGGGGAAGCAAGCTTTCTCCTGACTCTTATAAGGGCACTAATCTCATTCATGGGGCTCCACCCTCTTCACCAATCTATATATATAAAAGGCTAAGTGACCAACCGTATGTCGTTCCAACCATCTGGTACATATGATTCGCACTGGCAATTTAAAAATAAACATTGACTCACGCATGCTTGATACATATAAAGCTCTTGCTGGCACCAATCTAAACAGAGTAGGAATATTCCTACCTGAACCCGTTTTTGGACATGGTCAGTTATATGTTGCTTTCTCTCAAATTCGAAGAGCGTGTGACGTTAAAGTTAAAGTTGGAAATACTTCATCACAAGGGAATTAGTCAAGCACTCTGAAAGTGTTTTTACTCTTAATGTGGTATACAGGGAGATCAACACTAATAAAAGAGAAAAATGGTAATTGGCGTACGAGCTTCCCTTTTCATTGGCTAATCAGGGCTATATGCAAATTAACTGCCAACTAAGATTGGCAGTTAACTGCCAACAAGATGGTGGTTAATTTGCATATGTAGGCACAATGCAGGGAGGCGAAAGGGAAAGCAGGAAGAAGCCCCCTGCCACTGACAGTGATCGGAAACCCAGGGGGGAGCTAAGAGCTGGGGGGCAGGGCAAAGGCGGCCCCAGGGCCGCCTTTGCCCTGCCCCCCAGCCATGATCGGAGAATCAGGTGCCTTTTCCGCCCTGGCCAGTGATAGCAGGAAGTAGGGGTGGAGCCAGCGATGGGAGCTGGGCACGGTCGAAGCTGGCAGTCCCAGGAGCTAGGGGTCCCTTGCCTGGGCCTAAAGCGAAGCCCACGATCGTGGGGCCGCTGCAGCTGCGGGTCCCCGCTGCCTGGGCCAGACGCCTAGGCCAGAGGTGTCAGGCCTGGGCAAGGGGCCAATCCTGCGATTGGAGGGTGATGGGGGTCAATGCCTGAGGGCTCCCAGTATGTGAGAGGGGGCAGGCTGGGCTGAGGGACACCCCCCCACACACACACCCAGTGCACGAATTTCGTGCATCGGGCCCCTAGTATTAGAATAAGTTTGATCAATTTATCAGTCATTGTTTTTATCAATGTTGTTTTTGTTTTTGTTGTTTTATATGTTTTTATATCATGTCTTTGTTGTTATTGCATGTTATTATTTATTAATCAATTTATATATTATTGTCATATACATTTTACTAATTTTCTTTCATCTCTGAAACTTCCATTATAGAGAAAGGGCGAATAGCAATATTAAAATATTTCTAAATATAAAATATTTCTAAATATAATTTACTTTCAATGTGCATGAATCTGTGCACTGGGCTACTAGTTTAATACTAATTACTCCCCAAAGGCCTTACCTCCTAATACCATTCCACTAGGGAGTAGGATTTCAACATATAAATTGGGGGAGAGGACACATTCATTCCACACACTGAATATAATTGAATTAGGGGTTAGGGCTTTAACATAATGAATTTGGGGGGGGGGATACAATTCAGTTCAGAGCAAATATTAAAGTACTTAAGAGTACGGAATTCCATTTCAGATGCTCTCTAAATAAATTAAGGTTATCATCTGCTTGGATGATTTCCTTAGGATGAAATTCCACTTAGCTGAAGCCAATGACTAGTTTAGTATTTTCCAGAATTCCAAGGATTTGTATAACATCATTCTCTGACATCTCCTAATGTATGAAACAGTTTCATTTTCATGATAAAATAAATTTCATTATGACCCATACTTCTCCCAAGAAAAGCTCATGGGGACAGTTTTGGGGGTTTCCAGGTAAACTAATATTACTGCAAGATACTTTTTCAAATTAACTATTTCTCCTATTTTTTTCTCTACAAAATTATTTCTTCTTGTCGCAGAACTGCAAGGACAGAGTAGGTCTTCCCACCCATCCTGTTTAAAAATAATGAGCATTCCACAGTCAAGAGGAAAAGAGGGTCTTTTAAATAAATATCTGGGTATTTCTAGATTAATTTCTATGTGAAACTAGCAATACTTCCTTCCAAGCTTGAGTGCAGTACATGAATGAACCTGTGAAACTAGAATAAACTAAAAAAGTACCTTTCCTGTAAATATCTTAAAATTGGTGTACACTTGAAATCTATTTTTTATTGCTGTGAGAGTGGGAAATTCCATAAAATTTTAGAGTGTTTTGACTTTGTTGTAAAATGTGATATTTATGGTACTGAAAATGGAGACATGCATCCAACTTGTACTAAGATCCTTATACAGAATTAAAAATCAATCAAACAAACTAAACACTCTAATGGTTCAACAGTGTTCTTCATGAAGTTATTGTAAGGGTGGAGTTCAAAGAAGAGGAACTCAGTCTTTCATGCTCTATCTATTCTAGGCAAGGCCACTGAAGTAGCTAGTAACTTGAGATGATTCAAAATGTAAGCTACCAAGTCTAAGGACTTACAAATTATAATATCATCATATAACTTTTAGTTATCTAAATTAGGAATGTTTGATTCTAAGGGGAAACTAGAAACGAAATGGAATTATCTCTAGTAATGCTATTATATAGGCGTTTACTTAAGCTTATAGATATTTTGTTATTACTTATTCATCCTGACATAATAGGCTAATTGTTGTAATTATATTACAGTTCATGGGCTGTGGAAAAGCATGGGACTTGGTTGCAAAGTCTGTACGGAGGATTCTTTGAAAGGTCGGGGGCCTCTCGGGGGACCTTGCCGAAGGCGGCAGCCCCTACCTTGACTTTTCCAAACAAGTCTGACCCCCTGGGTATTTTACTAGAATCTTAATGTTTAGATTTCAAAACATCCTTGCTTAAAGGACGCATGTGTTTTCTCAAGGATGCTTACCCTGCTGATAGTATCTGATAGTCAATTTTAGTTCAAGCTGTTGTTACAATAAAAGCCAAAGGAGGCAGGTGAACAGGGCTATTTGATGGCGATAGCCAAGTAGTCCCTTAGTCCTCTCTTTCATAGAAACGTGCATCGGAGTAATCATTCATCCATCGTTCAGGGTCTGCCGGTCAGCCCCAGCAATGGGCTTCTCACAATTTCTTCTAAGAAACTCTAATTTAGTTTTTGACTTATTTAGTTCAATATACTTGCTAATAATTTATTTCCATAATGTTAATAAAAAATTTTAGCATATCCCAATATACATACATATTAAAACACACACATGTACCTGTGTGTTAATGTATTATGTATGCTATAAAACATATACACAATGGACATTTTTAAAAGATTAAAGATGGAATAATTAACATTTAAATTTAAAATTTTCCACTGAAGTTCAAAATAAGAACAGTACAACCAGATATTCATTATTGTGGAAAGTCTTGGTTTAACACTGTAACATAGCCATTTGAGTTTGATTTTTTTTTCCTACTAGGCTTTATTTTTCTTTAATAGTTTTAGACTTACAGAAAAAATGGAGGAGATAGTACAGAGTCCCTATATACCTTGCACTTAGTTTCCCCCATTATTAATGTCTTATATTAATATGGTACAATTTTTATACTTAATAGCCAATATTGAGTCATTATTATTAACTAAAGTCAATGGTTTATTCAGATTTCCTTTAACCTTATGTCTTTTTTGGTTCCAGGATCGCAACCAGGACATCACAGTGGGTCCCCAAAGCCATCTTGTGTTAACTTCCCAGTTTCATATCATTCATGATAGGAAAAAACAACCAATCAAACAGTTAAGCTTTTCTAAAAATGTTGTATCTAGAATATATTAGTCCAGCCAGCCTGGCTCAGTAGTTAGCACTGACTTATGAAGCAGGAGGTCACGGTTTGATTCCTGGTTATGCCCAGATTACGGGCTCGATCCCCAGTGAGGGGCAGGCAGAAAGCAGCCGATCAATGATTTGCTCTCATCATTGATGTTTCTATATCTCCCTCTTCCTTCCTCTCTAAAGTCAATAAAAAATATATTTTTTTAAAAGTTAATTTAAAAAAGTAGAATATCTTAGTGGGCCCATACCAATAAATTCAATCTGGTAGCACTTTATAATTTTTGATCTTGATCCCTTTGTTGTATTCCTAGAGATGCTACAGCAAAGTACCACAAACTGAGTGGCTTAAAACAACAGAAATTTATTCTCTCCCAGTTCTCGAGGCTAGATATGTGAAATCAAGTTGCCAGCAGGGCTATGCTTCTTAAAGGCTCTTTGGAATAAACTTTCCTTGCCTTTCCCTAGCTCCTACTGGCTCCCACCGGTTCTTGGCTTATGGCTACTTCACTGCAATCTCTGCTTCCATCTTCACATGTCCTTCTTCCTCTGTCTATGTATCTCTTCATCCTCTCATCATATAAGGACAGCAGTCAGTAGATTTAGGGCCTAGTGATCCAGCATCACATCATCTTAATGGGTTAAATCTGCAGGACCCTATTTCCAAATAAAGTGACATTGAGGTTCCAGATGGACATGAATTTTGGGCGACAATATTCAACCCTATATAATCCTATACTTTTACTTCCCATAAAATATATAATTCATATATTCTTTTTACTTGCTGTGATTTTTGAGCATATGTATTTGTTACTATTTAAAATAAAATTAAAAGGGGGAAAAAACCCCACAATTCTTTGCCTTAAAATGCAAATATTCTTTCCATCCAGTTTTTCCCTTTGGTGCACACTACCATGTAGTCTCTCTATGCTGGTCTCCCAGTCTTGCCTGTTTCCAATCTTTTCTCTAACTGCAAACAAAGTGATCTTCCAAAATAATCCTTCCTGTCTTTCAACAAGGATCAAGCACAGGCTCTCTGGTTAGCCTAAGGTGGCTTTTCATGATCTGGTTTCCAGCATCCTTCTTCCAGTTTCATCCATATATATAAAGCCCTAACATGCAAATAGATCAAACGGTGGAACAACTGAACAACCGGTCGCTATGATATGCGCTGACCACCAGGGGACATGTGTAGAACATGGTGGGTGTCAGCTGCGGCAGAATGGTGGAGCAGGTGAGCAGGGGCACCAGGCCAAGGCAGGGCTCCAGTCGCTGTCATCAGGGCGAGCCTCTGGTGGTTACTGAAAATTCTTTGCTCCCGTGCGCCGCAGCCCTTCTTGGCACTCGCACCTGCTGCCGGTACCTGTCCCAATTGCTGTGGGTGGGTGCGAACAGTGGCTGCTGGCCCTGATCGCCCCTGAGGGCTTCTCCACCTCCCCCTGCTCCCGAGGGGCCATCAGGGCTGGCAGCCACCGCTTGCACCCGCTGACAGCGCAGGCCCCCATCGCTCCGGGAGCAGCAGCGGCGGGAGCAGGGCTGCTGGCAGACGGGACCAGGGGCCACAGCAGGAGGGACTAGGTGGGGGCATGGAGGATGAGCTGAGACCCGTCCCTGTGCCCACCGCAGCCTCCCGGCCCACAATTCCTTTCAAGGTGCACAAATTTGTGCACTGGGCCCCTAGTCTCAGTAAAATCCCCTGCTACCTACCTGTTTTGCCCCAGAATACTTGCAGGTTTCTCAATTGCCATGCCATTTCCTCCTTCTGCATCCTGGTTCTGCACCGTTTGCTTGATAATGCCGCTTGCAGCCATGACTGCTACTCATGTTTAGAGGCTATCTCTAATCTATTGAGACAGAAAGGAAAGTAGTAGTGGTTGTTGTCTGAGGTTATGTGGCGAGAATGAAGACTGGTCACAAATAGTCATGAGAGATGTTTTTGGAGTGATGGAAAGAGTCTAAAATTAGGTGGTGGTGATGGTTGTACATCTCTGCATGTTTATTAAAACTCGTTGCAGCGCACATTTAAAATGAGTGAACTTCTTGGTGTTTAAACAAGAATGAAGCTGACTTTAAAAAAGAACTGGGTAAAAAATAGTTGTTTACTCTTTTGGATTGTAGTCAACATATACAAATAACATAGTTAACTTAAGAATTTTAAAAAAATAGATCATCCAGTGCATTCAAAAGGATCCTCAAGCCTAAAGGAAAAAAGGCCCATCAGATGTTAAAATATGCTGAACAGCAAGAGGGTGACAAAACCAAGGGAAAAAAGTCAGATTCAACTTCTGCTTTGCTAGCATGGGCGATCTTAAAACTGCAGGCATTTCTCTAGTTGACCTCTGAAGTCCTGTTAATATTTTCCTTTTGCTCTTGTTCCTCTAAACTCAAATTTTCTACTTGAAAGAATACAATCCAAGAACACCCGGGCCGCGCTCACCCCACTGCCCAGTGGACCGGGTTCGCCCTTCGCGCCCTCAGGCAGGGGAGGGACCGGAACGCCAAGCCTGGGGACCGCGAGCCGACGCCGACGGACGGCCCAGGTCCTGCGGCCTGGGGGCGGGTCGTGCCGGCAGCACTCAGGGAGCGCCAGCAGGTCTGCCCACATGCCCGTCTTTACCGTGGAGGAAACCGGGTGGGCGCAGGGCGACACTCGGAAGTCCGGAGTGACACTGCGAGGTGCCGGAGCAAACACGTCAGCGCCCTCCACACCTCGGGCCGGTTCCCTCCTCCTCCTCACCGAGCGCGCGTCCCGCTGGGCTCCCAGTCCTCCCCCTCTTCTTTAGCCTAGGGCTGCCCACGACCCTCAAGAAAAGATAGGCGCCCCACAAGCTGTGGGGGCGGAGCATGCGCAGTGGCGATGGGGGTTCGGACGCCTCCACGTCGCGCTCCGCCGCGCAGGCGCAGGCGCAGGCCCCGCCCCCTGGACTCTCCGCCCTCACGGGCCGCGCCCCCTCGGCGAGGGTCAGAGGCCGCGGGGCGGGCGGCGGTGACGCGCGCGGAAGCGCCGCGGGCAGCCACGGAAGCCGGCGGGCAGCAGAGCGGCGGCGGCCACGGCCGGGCGCCCCGACGGGAGGGGCCCCGGATCGCTCGGAGGCGCTGACCCCCTGCGGCCCCGCCGCCGTCCTCGGCGGCCCCATGAGTCGGGGGACCATGCCCCAGCCGGGAGCCTGGTTGGGCGCGAGCTGCGCCGAGAAGCTGGCGCGGGAGGCGGGGGCCGTGTCTCCGGGCCCCGGCAGAGCCGCCGCGCGGGAGAGCGGGAAGGCGGCGGCCGGCGGGCAGCCGCGGGCCGTGGTGCGGTGCCCGGCCGAGCAGTAAGTCGCAGGGCGCGGCGAGGTGGGAGGGGGTGCCGGGCTCGGTCCCCTCCGGGAGGCTGGGCGGGCGGAGGGCCCCGCGGACCCTCGGTTCTAAGTCAGGGGGTCGGGGCAGAGGCGTTCGGAGACACTTGGAACCAGTGTCCGAGTACCAGGGTTTTCCGGAGGGACCCTCTCCCAGGTACGGCCCCCTGGTGCCTCCCCCCCTCCCCCATTGTCTGTCTGCGTAACTCTGAAGTTTAAGAAGGCGCCAGAAACTTGGGAAACAAACCCGGGAAGCGCGTTGCATTATCGCTAACACCAGCGGGTTTTCCCTCCGACCTGGGAGGAAAATGGAGCCACGCGGCAGGTGTGTTCTGGAAGGCGAGTCGCCGCCTGATGAGCGTCCCACCTGTTGCTGGTTTCGGCGCGGAGTCCGATCCAGTCGGGCTGCTTGTTAACGGAAGGGAGTGCGGGGTCGACCCGTGCCTCGCGGGGCTGTGACACAGCGGCAGCAACCAGAAGCGTTTATAGGTTCTGCCCGGGGATGGGGGTGGGAGCAGAATCCACAGTTGAAGGCTGAGACTTTTCTCCACTTTCCAAGCTCTCGGCACATAGAAATGCCTTTGAATTCCCAAATTGAGGAAAGCATTCAGATAACCGGTTTGACAGATAACTCCATTGGCAGGAAAGCTGAATTTGGAAGGTGTGTTTAAATGCTTTTTTTTTTTTTAAATAAAGTTTTGCATTTCCTAAAGAGGGGTCCTTTGCAGGATTGTTATGCAGCTAGTGTATTGTAATACTCTCCTTTGCGGGTTCTTTACCGTGGGCGATGACATTCTCATTTATTGAGCACCCAAACCCTTTGCGCTGTAATTATCCACACTTAATGAGGGGCCACTGGCAAGTATTTAGAGTAGGAGGTTTCAAACTCTGGCCCCCAGGAGTGAGGGGGTAACCTTGGTAAAGCTGGCCAGGTAGGTGTTCTCTGCTGGGGGTAGTCTAAGTTTCAGCCTATAGTAGTTGGCTTTTCTATATTAAAAAACAAACAGATATTCGGACTTTTGTATGAAATGTCCTGACTTTAAAATAGTAGCATTATGTGTGTGTGTGTGTGTGTGTGTGTGTGTGTGTGTGTGTGTGTATAGCCTTTATAATAAAAGGCTAATATGCAAATCAAACAGCAGAATGACCTGTCGCTATGATGTGCACTGACCACCAGGGGGCAGATGCTTAATGCAGGAGCTTCCCCCTGGTGGTCAGTGCACTCCCACAGGGGGAGCACCGCTCAGCCAGAAGCTGGGCTGGTGAGCGCAGTGGAGGTGGCGGGAACCTTAAGCCATCAATTGGACATCTCCTGAGGGCTCCTGGACTGTGAGAGGGGGCAGGCTGGGCTGAGGGACACACCCCCCCACCCCCGTGCATGAATTTCATGCACCAGGCCTCTAATACACACACACACACACACACACACACACACACACACACACACACACATATATATATATTAATTGAAACCAGTAACGCCCATGTGTAAGCTGCTGATGTGCCCTGTGGCTTCAGTTTTGCTTCTTGAGTTGGAGACCTACCTCAGACTCTGCAGCCTGTAAAATAGCGTCTTCTGCCTCTGTGCACCCACCCCTCGGACCCCCCAGCCCATGCCGGTGCCTAACAGCTACCACCTCACTTCTGCCCCCATCTAATGGCCTTGGCACTCATGCTGCTCCTCAGCCTCTGCCGAGCAGTTTCGTGCCCCTTGGGTGATGCAGAGATGATGCAGTGAGCATTATGTTCCCGAAAGGATACAGAGTTATTTGGCAGCTTTTCCTGCTGCGTGTGGTTTCCAGAGTCTGAGTACCCGGGGAAATGGGTCCTGTTGTGGAAGCAGCACCCCTTCCTGATGAAAAGGTTTTGTGGCCTCTTCTGTCTTCTGCCAGTAGAATTATAGATGTAGAGCTGAAAGGAATCTAAAAAGCTCAGCCTGGGTTTGTCATTGTACACATTAGGAAACTGAGTTGCCGATCGAAAGGTACAACTTGCCCAGGGAGACACAGGGAGTAGGTTTCAAGGCCACGTTCCCTGATGCCTGGGTGGGAACCTCCTCCGGGCTCTTTCTGGCTTCCTCAGCAAAGCAGGCAGAGGGACATGAATTATGACAGCAAACTTCAGACTTGTTTTCCTGGACTAGATGTTTCATTTTGCAGTTTATTTAGAGCTTAATTTTTTCTTCTTCCTGCTTTTGTTGTCATTGATGATACTCTAACTCATAAGAGAACAAGAGGGAGCAAGGGAAAGGAGGTGAAGATGACTTATGATGTCTCCAGCTGTCGAACATCACATCTTACATTGTTGCGCTTTCTTGCCTGTTATAGAGGCAGTGAGGCTATTATGTTTGCTCTGTGATATTTTCTTAAGGGCTAGAGAAACTGCATCCTATAAACTGCTTCTTTTATAGTTTGCAATATAATGTGTGCACATCAGTTCTTATATGATGAAATATGCAACCTAATAGTTGGGTATAGATTTAAATAAATAGTGTAATGCCTGAATTACAACCTAAAATACTTTTAAATTCTGTTTTTCTGTCATTGGAGCCAAGTCTGTTCTTCTCACCCAAAGAATTGGGTTTGCCCTGCACAGGAATTTGAATGAAATATTTACACTTGAATATTTAGATAGCATAAAACAGCAGATATTTTGAGATACCCTGCAGTCATTTTTAATGCATTCAATAGACAGTAATTATGAGTACAAACCATAGCCCAACTTTATAGCCATCAATCATTTCAGATGTGTCTCTTTGAAGGGTGCAGTGATACATATGGGGAGGGATGGATCATTACCTAGGCCAGTGGTTCTCAACCTTCTGGCCCTTTAAATACAGTTCCTCATGTGGTGACCCAACCATAAAATTATTTTCGTTGCTACTTCATAACTGTAATGTTGCTACTGTTATGAATCGTCATGTAAATATCTGATATGCAGGATGGTCTTAGGCGACCCCTGTGAAAGGGTCATTCGACCGCCAAAGGGGTCGCGACCCACAGGTTGCGAACCGCTGACCTAGGCAGTGCTATAAGATACTGATTCCTTTAGACCAGCGATTTTCAACGGGTGGGCTGGAAGAATTTTTAAAACATGCAGTATCTGACTATTGAGTCAAGAGCACTGACCTCTTTTCCCTTAGATTATCAAATGAAAAAATGACAACAGCCACCCTGGCGGGTGTGCCTCAATTGGTTGAAACATCATCCTGTATACCTAGGTTTCGGGTACAGAGGCAACCAATCAATATTCTCTCTCACATCGATGTTTCTCTCTTTCTTGCTCTCTCTCTTTCTCTCTACCCCCTCTCCCCTCTCCCTCCCTTTCTCCCTTTTCCTCTCTCTAAAATCAATAAGCATATCCTCAGGTGAGGATTAAAGAAAAAAAAATAGCAGCCAATACAACAATAGCATCCAATGTGATGAAGAAAAATTATACCTATTTTTTTTGTCAGATCGGCAAAATATATTTTTTGTGTACTGAAGAATTTTAGTACAGTGGGGCCTTGATTTACGAGTTTAATTCGTTCCGTGATGGAGCTCGTAACTCAAATTACTCGTATGTCAAATCAAGAAGTGAACGAGTGAGACACGTGATGCTGGGCTGATGATGTGGCGTTCACTGTGACGTTCGCTGCGCCAACTAGCGGTGGGGTATCTGAAGCTGGCTCGTAACCTGAATTTTAGCTCGCAACTCAAAGCAAAAAATCAACCGAGAGATGGCTCGTATCTTGAAAAACTCGTTAGTCGGGATACTCGTAAATCAAGGCCCCACTGTAATTAGTTTTGTGTGCCATTAGTTGAAAATCGCTGCTTTAGACTAAGTTCACTGCATTTCATAAGGGAGAGAAGTACAAAGAATGACATAAAAACCATATGGATAAGCTACTTTCTAAATCTTTTTCCCCTCCATCCTTCTCTTCCTTCTTTTCTTTCCTTCTAGCTCTTTTGAGAGCTGTGGTTGACTGGCATCCTCCCCTACCCTCCTTAAGCCCTGAGGATGGCTCCTGAGATGAGCCCCATTTAAATACCTCATAGGTCAGATCAGATTCAGTTGGCTGCTTTTTTTTTGGACGCTTCTTCATTGCTTGTATCAGCAGGTCTCTTATGCTTCATCTCCTGCTCACCCCACTCCTATATTTGAAACTTATGCCATGTCCATGTCTTTGCTTAGGGAAGTGAGAAGCAAGACTGCTCCGTGGCTCTTCTCTGCCCATCTCCCTGATGGTGGGACAGGGTTTGAATCTGCGGTCCACAGGCTGGCTGTGGGTGGGTAGTGGGAGCATGTCTGTGAACTCCTCTGAAATTGAAGGCAACACTTTATGTGTTTCTGGGCTGAGATTCTGATGAAAGTTGTGGCTTCTCAAAAGATCTGTGAATAAAAACAAACTGTTAAAACATTGTTCGTGGGTGTTGCTAAATATACTACTGTGCCAGTGTGTTTCCCACCCAGCTCGCACCTCCAGAGCTTCTAGGGGCTATATTTGATGGGATATCAGCTATGCCCTCCTGCCCCTCCCTTGCCTGGATGTAGAGCCAGCTTCAGAGTTTAGAGCTTAGATATCTCTGAGAATGAAGCCTCACTGTTGAGGGTTCAGGGTTGTCCCCATATACCTCTGGAAGTCACGTGGAGTATCATGAGCCAGTCATGGAAAGTCCAGTTGCAGAAGGGAGTGGAATTTTGGCCTGGGTGCTGGTACTTTCCTGCATTTGAGGTGTTGTTCACCCATCTCTATAACCGGTAAGCAGTGGAGAAAGGCTCGGTTGAATGGTCTTTGCTTTTTCTGTGTGGGAAGATGCATTGGTGTTACAGTGGTTGACACTGTCTCCCCAACACTGCCTGGGCCACTAGTCTCCCAGGACAGGCCAAGTTAAGCGTGAACTGCAGTGTTCAAGTTCAGAGAGCTGAACAAAATCATCTTCAGCTTAGCTTTTTCAGACAAGGGGAAGTTGGTGCAAGTGTTCATAATGGTGAGGGATTAAAATGCTCTTTTAGCTTTGCATATGTCAGCATTGACTTTTTTCATTTTAGATCTTTACTTGCATCAGAAATTGAAAAATTGGCTTCACAGAAATGTGCTCTGCTTTACTGAGCTCTGTGTTTTTAGCTTATAGCTTATGTTCTTAGCAATAGTGTAATTTTGTTTCTGTGTAGTAAGCATTTTTAAATTAAGTTTTCAAAAATGTATTGTTATGTACGTCTTTGAACAGCAAGAGGAAGTTTATATTTAGAATGCAACGTCATGTAACTTTCTCAATGGTGTATGTTGCCTTAATATTAATAAAACTAGAGGCCCAGTGCACGAAATTCGTGCATGGGGCGGGGCGGGGGGGGGGCGGAGATCCCTCAGCCTGGTCTGCAATGATGCAAGCGTTCCACACCCAGCCTGGCCAGAGGCCCTCTGCGGCTGGGCATAGAACACTTGCCTCGTCGCCGGGGCGACGAGGCAAGCATTCCCCCCCTCCTCCGTACCCCCCTGGCCGCTCTGTGCCCGCTGCCCAGAGGCCCTCCGCGGCCGGGGTGGAATGCTTGCCTCGTCGCCACAGTGATGAAGCAAGCATTCCACCAGGCCACTCACGCTGCCCACTCTCAGCAGCCGTCCCCCCCCCCCCCCCCAGTCCCGGACTCCAGCGGGCTGAGAGGACTGGGCACCGACATCTTTGTGATGGAGTGATGGTTAATTTGCATATTACACTTTTATTAGATAGTATATGTTACCTCTAGCATAAGAGAAAATGGGAACTTGAATATACACACTTTAACATTACAGAGCTAAACTAAACATTTTCTGAGGAGGAGTTGCTAACAGTTTGGTTTTAAAATTTAATTCAACTGTATAGTTCAGGGTGATTTGCATGCCATGGTCCCCAGGAAATCAAGTCGCATTTATGACTTTGTCTTACTTTTCTTTACTACTTTTCTGGGTATCTGTATGTTTTCCAGAGGGAACTTTGCTGTGGTAATCATTTAAGTCTGTGGGCTTCAGTGGTCTCTCTTGTGCCAAATGGTAGACCCCCCTCCCCCCCCCCCCCCAATTCAGCACTTACAAAAGATTGGCCCGTTTCTGAAATGGTAACATTTTATTTATCATTTAATATCCTTTTCCTATTATTGTTTCACTGTTTTCCTTTCCCATAACAAAAATTTAAACCTCTAGCTATTTTAGATTCACAGCTTTAAATAAAATTTCATTTTGTTATTTTCAGCTTTAATATTTTGATACTTAAAAAATTTAAAGCAAAAGTTTATTGAGTGAAGTATTTTCTTAAATAAAATTAGTTTTTCTTGCTCTCACACATCTCTCTCTTTCTAGTTGGTAGTCCTTATGTTGAATAAAGATCTCACTTTGGCTATTAAATGTCTTCTTCTTTTTTTTTTTAACCATATTGATTGAACTTTATTGCTTAAACTTAAAAATTACCTTCTCTACAAGGAAATACAGCTTCAGGATAATTTTTAAGGTAGCCTTTAAAGACCATAATACAATTTTTTTGGTGACCTTAGAAAACTAGCAAGTGTCCTTGGTGGCCATGCAAGTTAGCAAACATTTGTGCACAAGATCTGAATGAAATCTACTTGTGGCTAAAGTAATTTGAATATACTCTGGGCCCTGTTCATCAATTTCTGCTTTGTTTCTTTTGTATATCCCGAAACACTGCCTTTTAAAAAATTTTTTTTTCCAACTAGAGGCCTGGTGCACGAAATTCATGTGTGTGGGGGGGGTCCCCTCAGCCCAGCCTGCGCCCTCTCGCAGTCTGGGACCCCTTGCTCCTTACCGCCCGCCTGCTCATTGCTCCTTATTGCTTGACTTGCTGCTCTTTAGCGCTGCTGCAGAGGCGGGAGAGGCTCCTGACACTGCCTCTGTGCTTGTCAGCCGTGAGCCTGGCTTTTGGCTGAGTGGTGCTCCAGCTGTGGGAGTGCACTGACCACCAGGGGGCAGCTCATGGCCCCTGGTGGTCAGTGCATGTCATAGTGACCGGTTGTTCTGGTCGTTCTGCTGTAACGGTCGCTGGACTTTTATTATATAGATAATCTCACTTTCTGTTTCTGTCTTCCCTTTGATTTCTTCCCGTCCCTGTCCTGTTGGCCTTTGTGGGAATTTGTATTTGACTGTATTGAGAAATGTTTGTTCAGAGAAATCCATCTGGGCACTGGTGTTGCGATTGCACTTTGGTTACTTTGTAGATTGAAAAGGAAGAGGACAAAGTATAGCCAAAGGTGCATGTAGCACAGCTACAGAATATACCTGGAGGTAGAATGTTTAATGACTAATTGATTCCTGGTCTGTTAAAAGTAAGAACTGGAAGAGGAACCGTGTAGATCAGCGATTTTCAACCTGCATGCTGCAGGAATTTTAAAACATGTGATACCTATTTTGTCAAGGGCACTGACCTCTTCTCCCTTAGATTATCAATTAAAAAACTGACAACAGCCAACACAAGAGTAGCTGCCCAGTGTGAAACAATCACAATTATAATTATGTATTTTTTTGTCAGATTGGCCAAAAGTACATTTTTTGGTGTGCTACAGAATTTTACTAATTCGTTTATGAGTACCATGAGATGATGTAGGTCATTTAGATGTTAGCCAGTCTTCTCATTATGAAGATGAGAGAACTGAGGACAAGATTAGGGAAGTGCTTGCCCAAAGACATGCTTCTGATAATATTTTGAAAGTGATTAACTTGAGTGCTTGTGTTATAGGATCAGAATTTTTTTTTTTAAATTATATATTTTATTGATTTTTACAGAGAGGAAGGGAGAGGGGTAGAGAGCTAGAAACATCGATGAGAGAGAAACATCTATCAGCTGCCTCCTGCACACCTCCCACTGGGGATGTGCCCGCAACCAAGGTACATGCCCTTGACCGGAATTGAAACTGGGACCCTTCAGGCCGACGCTCTATCCACTGAGCCAAACCGGTTAGGGCAGGATCAGAATTTTTCACATTTGATAAAGCTCGGAACGTGGCCCGAAAGACATTAAATTAGCGAAAGAAGAACTAACACATTTAGTCACTTTTTATTTTAGGTGTTTGATCTATAGGCTCTGGGAATCTGGTTTCTGTTTTTAAACTCTGGCACAGGCTCCATGGGTGACATCACACCTTTTACTTGAAATCTGACTGGAGCCAGAGTATGTGGAAAGTACCTTTTCCCTAATATGACCCCTCAACCCCAGAACATTAAAAAAATCGGCCCACACATATCCCATCACCTTTATTTTAGAGAGAAAAAGGGAATGAGAAATGATTATTGTTTATTAATACTTTGCACCAATGGATATAGTATGAGGATTAATTGGAATAGCTAACTTTTTTGAATGCTGAATATTTTACATTGTGTCTTCCCATAACAATCCTTTGAGGTGGTACTCTTACTGTCCTGGTTACATTTAGGTGCTGAGAGGTGTAGTTACTTTAGTTCCACAGTCATACATACGGCTGATAAGGGCTGCAGTGAGGACCTTCTAACTCTGGGTTCCCACTCCAGCCATACCACTCTACAGCAGGGTCCCCACATAGTACATGTCCTGCTGGGTAGGCCCAGTGCCCATCAGGCAGAGGGAATGGGCAGAGCCAATCACAGGTGGTGAAAATGCTTGGCTGGGAAACCTTGGACTGGTGTGGGTGTGTGTAGGGAATCACGGAATACTGGCTAGACTGGTAGGTTAGGTCCACATTTTAGACTTTTCTGCTTATTTGGGAGCCATTGAAGAGCTTCAGGTGGGGAGGCAGATAGATTAGATTCCCCACCTCTCTCAGCACATCTTCACCTGTCTCTTCTCCCCTCACCCCTTCCTCTTTCTTCCAGCGGTACTAGGCCATGGAGAAGGAGCAGGGGGAACTAAGGGAATTGGAGATGGGAGTATTTCAGTCGTTCACTTAATTCCTTACTGTTTATTGACCTATTAACTCCTCCTTCCTGTGTGCCATTGTGCCTGGAGCCTCCTGTCTTGTGTGAGGATGGGGGTGTGCTGTCATCAGGAAGGAGTATAAGGAATTGAGGGTCTGATCACTCCTTGTGTGAACATCAGCCAGTTTCCTTGTTCTCAGCTCTCGGTGTCTCCTGTACCTTCGGAAGTACTTGGCCTTTCTGGGGTTCTGCAGGGTTTACTGGTCTTCTCTTCGGCAGATGCCCTTCCACAGGCAGCGAGGCTCCCTGTCCTTTGTCATGTACTCCTTCGTCCACTTTTGGACTTTCACATGTCTTGTGGTTTCAGCAAAGGTAGTGTTTCTGTTTCCCATCATTGTTATGTTGTGGTGTGAGTTAAAGGGGAGAGAAGGCATCCTAAAACCAGAAGTCCCATACTTCATCCTTGTCTAGCACCCTTGTCTCCCTTTCTAGTACTTAGTAGGTTCTTGTTAGTTCAGTAAGTGAGACTAGAGACTCTTTAGGAAGCTATTATATAAGTACCAAGTCAGTAGCAGTGGCAGCATAAGAGTATGTGGGACAGTAGGGTATGCTCAGCGGAACATGAATATGAGGGTCAGAGAGCAGGGGAAGCCTTGGGAGGGTTTTTTCTTTTTTCTTTTTTAGCTCTGGTGACTTGTAATAATTGATGCTCGTCTATTGTTATTAGAGTAACTATTGTAAAGTTTGCCTGTGACATTAAGGTGGGCCGTCGGTCTGCATTCCTATATGAACACTTTTAATAGCACTATATTTATTATTGAAACTTGATAGACTATGACAGTGCTTCATTGATAAGACACATGCTAAGATGCTTACATGTGTAGATGAGGCATTAATAGACTTGTAATTAAAATGGCCTCAGAGCTAGGTGGCAAATGGAGTGATGTAAAATGTCTCATTTGAAGTAAGAAACTCTGAAGTGGAATGATAGAAACACGAGTATCTAAGATGAAAGACCCATATTTTATCAGATTGTCATTAATATGAAAAAAATTAAACTTTAAATGTCTTATCAATTTTTTAAGCACCTGCATTTGTGATAAGAGGGAAACTGTCAGTGCAACAACTTTGAAATGTTTCATTTGGTGTGATTTCAGCGAGGAGGACATGTATCGTGCTGCGGATGAAATAGAAAAGGAGAAAGAGTTACTTATACATGAAAGAGGGTTATCAGGTATGTTTGGGATTGTTTTATTTATTGTTTTAATTGTTCTACTGTTTATAGTAGAAAATGCTGTTAAATCCGTATATCCATGTTCATAAAATATTAAGATGTACTTCCCAGGAGATATGCATATGGTCTTAGATGCGTGCAATTATTCATTTCGCTAAAGTCTGGTGAGTATTGTTTCCTGAGGTTTTAACATTTTATTGAAAGTATTCTTTTCATGCCATTTTTGCACCCGTCAGGATTTATTGAATCTCTTGACACCACCCTCTCTTAGTTCTTGATTTCCTTACATTCTTGGAGGGGGAGTTTGGATTTGCAATGCAGTTTTCATTTCACATGGGAAGACTAATAGAGAACTGTGTCTTTGCATCAGATGGCCATGTGGATTCACTGACTTGTAAGAAAGAATGATCATGGGATTGGTAGCACTAATTCTCTCGTTTCATGATTTTGTGTCCATGTTTCTGCTCAGTCATGCCTGCTCTTCTCACTCCAACCAGGGCCCTTTGACCCATCATTGCTGCTAGAGTGAGGCATTACATCCTGGCCTCCTCCACCGTGGGCACAGCCAGAAGGGCTGTATGTGAAGTACCTCCTTACTTGTGCAGGAGCCGAGGGGGAATACTCCAATTGGGGATTTGTCATAGATGAGGCACAAGTGGCATTTTCTCTCTTATTCCCAGTGTAATGTGTGTGTTCTAGTGGTTTGTTTTGAGAACTAGCTTCTGTTTATTTTATGGTTAACAAAAGTATTACCATATGTGTAATTAGGAAGAAATGATACAAAGTGGGGTTTTGTTGATGGTTTTTGAGTCTTCCTCAACAAGGAATTGATGGAACTCCTCACTGGTGGCCATAGGAGATGTTCTTTGTAGGGACCTAGTCTGATGTATTCTTGGGCCACACTGTTCTGGTCCTCCATGAAATTGCTGAGGACGCTTGCTTTCTATTGCTGTAGTTGCACAGAATTCACTTCTGATGCAGATTTCTTATTCGTCATATGAGAGGCCCAGTGCATGAAATTCCTCAGCCCGGCCTGCACCCTCTTGCAGTTCAGGAGCCCTCAAGGGATGTCCATCTGACAGCTTAGGCCCACTCCCCGTGAGCCCGGCTTCTGGCTGAGTGGCGCTCCCCCTATGGGAGTGCACTGACCACCAGGGGGCAGCTCCTGCGTTGAGCATCTGCCCCCTGGTGGTCAGTGCATGTCATAGCGACTGGTTCCGCAGTTCGGTGAATTTGCATATTAGCCTTTTATTATATAGGATTCTTGAGGAGGAAGTCATTCTTTGGCTATTGTGCATTCCTGCTACATTTGCAGAGACCTCACTTTCTCCTTCACTCTCAAGGCTCTTTTTTGCCTGCCAGTACAGCCCTAATGCAGGCAGTTTAGCTTTGCAGTGGGCCTTGCCACTTCCAGCGTTAGTCTGAGATTAAAATGGACCCCTTTATATTCTTTCTTTCATCTCAGCCTTCTGGGTTTATTCATTGCTCTCCTGAAATAACAATCTTTGGAAGGGCCTCTGTAAGGGTCTGTTGGTGGGAAGCTCTGTATGTTTGAAAATTTTAATTCACTTTTTTTCTTGAGTAACTCCCGATGAATAGTTGTTGCCTATAATCTTTTTGAAGATTTTATTGCGTTGTTTTCTGGTCTGTTGTTAGTTAAAACACTGCGGTCAGACTAATCCTTGGTAGATAATCTGCCTTTTTCTTTTTGTCTTAGGTGTTTCTCCTTGATAAGTCTGAAGTGTGGATTTTTTTTTTTTTAATGTGTTGCTTGATATTTTTTTTTGTTTGCATTCCTGGGTGCCTAATTTCCATCAATTAGGGAGAATTCTCAGCTATTATCTTTAGGAATATTGCCTTTTCCAGTTCTCTGTATTCCTTCCGGAACTCTTAATTAGATATTTGCTAGCCCATTCAGTCATCCGAGGCTCCCAATTACACATGCTTTCATATATGTTTTTAATCTTGTAGCCTCTGTTGCACTCTAGATGGTTTATTCAGATCTATTTTCTTTTTTGGAAAAGTTCTGTTTCTTGCTCCCCACCCCCATTTGCCTGGTTGTTTTTGATAGTTTATTGTTCTTTGCTCATGTTTTTAATTTCTTTTTTTTTTTTTAAAGCATTTTAAACATACTCTTCTGGGTCTGATAATTTCATTTTTTAAAAATCCTGATAGATATAATTATGCCATTTGCTATTTTGCTTATTTCTTCTTTCTTTAAAGTTTGAATTATAAGCTCAGCTCTTGTGTATCTGTGTAGAGTTCATGCAACTTGGCTTGAGTGTGAGAAAATTTGGTCTTGTTTCTGCCAGGCACCCAGGGTGTCACCTCCCTTGGGCCACTTTATATGAATTTCTAGACTTGTCTTTCCAGGGTCTCGTGGCTAATCTGAGTTTACACCCTGTCCCTGTATGAGAGCTGGCCTGTGGTTATGAATCCTCAAGTCAGAGCTCAGGTCAACAAGGTTTTCTTCCGTTCTCTCTTTGTTTGTGAAAAGGTTTCTTGCACCTTCTCCAGGGATCAGCATACTATGGCTCCCTAGCCAAACTTGATGTGCTACCTGGTTTTGTAGATAAAATGTCATTAGAACTTCTCAGTTACATATTGTCAGTGGTGGCTTTCATGCATGGTAAAGTGGAGTATTTGTGACAGAACTTTATGGCTCCCAGAGCCCATGTTATTTACTGTCTGGTTCATTATAGAAAAGACTAGAGGCCCGGTGCACAAAAATTTGTGCACTCGGGGGGGAGGGGGGTCCCTCAGCCCGGCCTGTGCCCTCTCGCAGTCTAGGACCTCTTGGGAGATAACGACCTGCTGGCTTAGGCCTGCTCCCAGGTGGCAGAGGGCAGGCCCAATCCCTAGGTGCAGCCCCTGGTTGGGCTCAGAGCAGGGCTGAATGGGGAGTTGGGGCGCCGCCCCATGTCATGCACAGAGCAGGGCGATCGGGAGGTTGTGATGCCACCCTCAGTCACGCTCAGGGTAGGGCCGATTGGGGCACCGTCCCCTGTCACACTCAAGGCAGGGTCGATAGGGAGGTTGCGGCGCCACCCCGTCACGCACAGAGCAGGGCCAATCAGAGGGTTGGGGCGCCGCACCCTGTCACACACAGAGCCGCAGGGCGACCAGGGGGTTGGGGAGCTCCCCCCTATCAGGCACAGAGCAGGGCTGATCAGGGGGTTGGGGCGCCTTCCCCTGTCACGAACAGAGCAGGGTGGATAGAGAGGTTGTGGCCCCGCCCCCTGTCACACACAGAGCCGCAGGGTGATCAGGGGGTTTGGGCGCTGCCCCCTGTCATGCTGATCCCGGTGCCGGGAGGCCTTGCGGCTCCGCTGATCCTGGTGCTGGGAGGCATATTACCCTTTTACTATATAGGGTAGAGGCCTGGTGCACGGGTGGGTGCCAGCTGGTTTGCCCTGAAGGGTGTCCTGGATCAGGGTGGGGGTCCCCACTGGGGTGCCTGGCCAGCCTGGGTGAGGGGATGATGGCTGTTTGCAGCTGGTCACACACCCTTCAGGGTGGGGGTCCCCACTGGGGTGCCTGGCCAGCCTGGGTGGGGGATAATGACTGTTTGCAGCTGGTCACACACCCTTCAGGGTGGGGTTCCCCACTGGGTTGCCTGGCCAGTCTGGGTGAGGGGCTGAGGACTGTTTTCAGGCTGGGGGTGACTGAAGCTCCAACCGCTCCTTTTTTTCTTTTTTATTCTGGGCCAGCTTTAGCTTTGAGGCTTGGCTCCAGCTCTTAGGCCTCCGCTGCTGAAAGTAGGTTTCTGGCCTTTGCTTATAATGTTGCGATCCTGCTGGCTGAAGCCCGGTGGACTAAAGCAGGTTTCTGGGGTTTTGTTTAGCTTCTATATTTGTTACATAGTTGCTTAGAGTTGCAGCTCAGAGGCCAGCAGCGGCAGGCAGGGAACGTTGGAGTCCTCCGTCACTGAAGCAAGCAAGCCTCATGTTAGTTTCAAGCTGCCTGGCTGCCAGCCGCCATCTTGGCTGGCAGTTAATTTGCATATTGCCCTGATTAGCCAATGGGAAGGGTAGCAGTCGTATGCTAATTACCATGTTTCTCTTTTATTAGATAGGATGTGTGATTCTTGCCCTCTCCCCCCCAAATTTGCCGGGTCTTTTTTGATAGCTTGTTGTTGAGTCTCAGCTTTCTGGAGGGGTTCATCTGTAATTTCCCATCTCCCAAGGGTCTGACCTTTGACTTTGTCACCACATGGTTGTTAAGAACCAGACCTTTTGTTTGTTTCATCTCCTAGTTACCTTCTGTTTTTCAGCCCTCTCCCCCTTTTCCCATTAGAAATGTTCTTCCTCATAGTCAGAGTCTATGTGGTTTGCAATGAAAGAAAGGAGCTGTTGTACACTCTAAGCTGCTTGGGGTCAGGCACTGCCTGTCCTGCACCTCCAGCCCCTGGCCTAGAGGTTGGCATTCATGTAGAGCCTGCCTCTCAAAAAACAGCAGCAGGATGGGAATTAAAGTACCATGTTGATCTAGTAGCTGTGCAGGTACCCTGTGTCCTGACCCTCACTGCCTCATATGCACATCTGACTCAGCACAGGATTGTGGCCTGGGCCTGGCTTCTTGGCCAGGTGAGGCGCCCTACTTCTTCCCGTCAGGCCTGAGGGGTAGGTCTGCCTGCTGTGCCCTGCCCAGGAGGCAGGTGTCATTTTGGCATGTGCAGGAATGAGGACTGCAAGCGAGGAGAGGAGGAAGGCTGGACTTTCTTTCCGGAGGCCTCTCCTGAGCAGGAAGCGTGCTCTGCCTGGTGGGAGGACACGGCCCAGTAAATGTCCTTGACTCTAGACATTAGCAGTGCCTCGTGGTTTGTGGGGAGGTGAGTGGAAAGGCAGATACAAGGCAACTCTTTCCTCTACTAAATAGATACTCAAAAAATGTTTCTTGAATTTCAAGTGATAGGTCTTTATTTGAAGATTGGCTGTGCAGCATTGGTATTTGTGGTCTCTGTATAATGATTAGGGGCCTGTTTCACCTTTAAGCCAATCCTGACTTATGCCACAGCTATGTATCTATGTTGTCTCTCTATGTGCTATTCCCCTTTTCATACAAGGCTTATTTTCTTTATAAGTGGATTCACCATGAGATTTAAAAAAATAGACAGTTCTTAATGTTTTATATTAAAAAATTGATTTACCTGAACTGCAGGAAGGGCTTAGACTCAGTGGTTCTCAACCTTTTGGCCCTTTAAATACAGTTCCTCATGTTGTGACCCAACCATCAAATTATTTTCGTTGCTATTTCATAACTGTAATGTTGCTACTGTTATGAATCATGTAAATATCTGATATGCAGGATGGTCTTAGGCGACCCCTGTGAAAGGATCATTTGACCACCAAAGGGGTCGCGACCCACAGGTTGAGAACCGCTGGCTTAGAGGCTCCTTTTTGTGCTCGTTAGTCATCTCAGCATCCATCGCAGCCTTACTTGTGAATGCCTGTTGTCTTGTCGTCTTCAGTAGTCTTTAAACCCATTCAGGACAAAATCTGGGTTGTAAACCTTCATATTCCTAGCTCAATGCTTGATGTGTATTAGACACTCAGTAAATATTTGTTGAATTGAGCTGAATATAGTATTTTTTTTTATGTCAACTTCCTCTGGAGTGGATACATTGTAAGGTTCTTCTGTGTTTATATCCTAATTTCTTTGCTAACATTTACTTCTTCAATAATTTTAAAAGGAAGTCAAGATATGCCTGAGAATGTACTTCCCTTTTCCCTAAAACATACACATAGATATACGCATGTGAGTGTGTATGTGTAGACCACAAAATCAAACCCCAAACAATAAGGAAAACTAAAGGCCATTTTCTTACTATATCATTTGATCATAAGTTGTATTTTTAATTTTGTTTTATTAGAGTAAAATGAGGTCTGTGGTTCAGCTAACATTGAGAGCCCTTTTAGTTTCTGACTTATTATCAATTATTGTAGTCTTTGGGGATCAGGGCAGGATATAAATTAATAAAAACGAATACGTGTTTTATTACTGAAGTGTTATCTCTTTGTATAATGGATGAGAAAAACTTATTACAAGTAATTAGATGTATTTTCTCATAGCTCAGACTGTTGCATGTTTAATTGATTGGGACAGTATTTGCAGACTCCTGTGTCTGAGCAGCTGCAGGTTCTGGGGACATAGCCAGGAAATAAAATAAGCCCCTGCCCTCAAGGAGCTGTGTTTTACTGTATTTGTGTGTGGGTGTGGAGTGGGGCGGGGTGGGAGGCGGATACAGAAAAAGAAATATGTTGGGTGTTGATCATTGCCAAGAAGAAAAACCAAAGTGTAAGAAGACTGTAAGTGAAGGTGTGCGACATTATGATATAGGGATCTCAGAGGTGAGCAGAGGCCTGCATGGAATGTGGGAGCAGGTGCCTGGGGAAGAGCCAGTGTGTTGGAGGAATACAGGGGCAGCTGCAGGTGGAGCAGGAGTTGTCAGTGACGGGAGTGGTGAGAGCCGAGTCCAGAAAGGCAGTTAGGCCAGGGCAGGGGCCCTTGTAGGCAGTAAGGACATCAATTCCACTCCAACTGAGATGGGAGGTCCTAGGAGCTCTCAGGACCCAGGAGTGATGGATATCGTTCAAGTGCATCATTCTGGCTGCCATTGGGAGAATGGCTAGTGGGGTGTGTGATAAAGAAAACCTATTGGGAGACCTCGGTCATTATGTAGGAGCGAGGGGATAGTGGTTTGGATCAGGTGGTAGGCAATGGTGAGATCCCAGATTTTTTGGAATGAAATGAGAAGAAGTAGTCCCTGCATAAAGTAGTACGTTGTTCTGATTATGCTTTTTTTTTTTTTTTTCATTATTTCCCCCTCTCTGCTTCTGTTTGACTCTTTAACAGAACCTAAATTAAGTGTAGCTCCTGAAATGGATATCATGGACTACTGCAAAAAGGAATGGAGAGGAAATACGCAAAAAGCTACATGCATGAAAAAGGTATGACACCTACATGCACATATTTCAAGTCTTTCAAATAGTCTGTCATAGTAATTATTTAGTGTGTTCTTTTATATTGTTAGACATTAATTATGACAACTGCTATTACACTATGTAAATACTAGTGTTCTGATTTTAGAGATAAGGAACAGACGCCAAAGATAAGGGACTTTTTTCCGAGTCCCAGTATTAAAATAGAAGCATCAGTTTTTTAGTAACATGATTTCCTTGAAAAACACAGAAATGACTCTGCTGTTTAGAGTTGGGCCAGCCATTGCTTGTCCTCTTGGAGTCATTTGGGAATGCCCTTCTGGCCTGGTGAGGTAAAAGATGTCCTATCCCCTACTGTCCCCACCTGGGTTTGGTTTCATGCCCTCCAGTCTTAGGGGCTGGGCCCTCCTGCACTCCTTATGCACAGGGATCTGGAACTCCTCCCCTCATTTAGGGCGTCCCAGGAGTTGTCCCCTCCCAACACCATTGCACAGATTGGTGACCCTAAGGTAGTCTCCAAGGCTGTGGGACATCAGGGAGTCCCATGCATGGTCCTGTTGTGACTGGGCTGGCTCGTTGCTCAGGTCAGATCCCCTGACTCACTCCTACTGGACAGCCAGCTGAACAGACACCATTACTTTCCCTTGAACGTGTCCTGAATCCAACATTCCTTACTAGTGTGAACCATGCAAAATTGCTACTATTTGACCATTGTGAGCTGCAAAAATGTTTCAGTCTAACTCTTCAACCACTTCTTGTAACATCTGGGTCATGTCTCTTGCTCATTTTCTCTTGGGTTTATTTACGTTATGAATTTGAATTCACTTGTATACTAGAGATATTGATCTATTATACTTGGTAGATATTTTCCTAGTATATTTTTTTATTTGTAACTATTTAGGATTTAAAATGTTTAAATATTTGAATACATTTGGTCTTTTTCTCAGAGCTTGTTTTTGTAGACAGTATTGCACATCTTTCAGCAGGTACATCAGCTGCCCAGGCCTGTCCGGAAATCAGCTGATCTTAACTCAGAGTGTAGCTGTCACTTTTCAAGCTCTGAGAGCAAATGTCAGTTCTGCCCCCTGCAGGTGTGGACTGTAGGCTCAGTCCCTTGTGAGAGAACTCAATCAGGAAATACCAGGGACTCTCAGTTCCTGCCAGCGGTGAAGAACATCTAGATTTGTGAGGCCATCTGCTGAATGTGCATATCAGCCACTCATAGATTTTCTAACAACCTTCACCTGGTATCAGACTAGATAACCAGTAGACCAGTATCTAAACTACACAGGCACAGCTCATTTTATTGTGCTTTGCTTTGTTGCCTTTTTTTACAAATTGAAGGTTTGTTGCAACCCTGTGTTGAGCAGGTGTATTGATGCCATTTTTCCAGCAGGCTCAGGTGATTGTTAGCATTTTTTTAGCAATAAAGTGGGTTTTTTTTTAATTTTATTTTTTCAGTTTACATTCAGTATTATTTTGTATTGGTGTCAGGTGTACAGCATAGTTGTTTCACAATCATATGCTTTACAAGTGTTCCCCTGATATATCGAGTATCCAGCTGGCACATACATAGTTATTACAAAATTATTGACTATATTCCCTATGCTGTACTTTATATCCCTATGACTATTTTATAACTACCAATTGTGTTTTTTTTAATTAAGATATATACATTGCTTTTTTAGGCATAATATTATTGCACACTTAATAGACTACAGTGGAGTGTAAACATAACTTGTATATGCATTGGGAAACCAAAAAACTCAGGTGACTTGCTTTATTGAGATATTCACTTTATTGCGGTGGTCTGGAACTGAACCCATAATATCTCCTAGGTATGCCCATATTTTTTCATCTTCCCCAGAAATATCTTCACTGACTTGAAATTATGTGATCTCATTCTCTTTAAAGGATTTTTCTAACAACTGGCACCTGAAAGTCCATAATTGAAGATGACCCCTAAGTTATCCAAATATTCCATATTTTGGAACTCATGCTGAAATCATCTCTGTCATTTTATTTCAAGAAAAAGATTTGACCCTGTAGTTGGGCTATTCAGGGACCAAAATTTAATCAAAGGCACCTTAGTTAGAAAAATGTCATCACATCAGGACTCGTGACAGTAATTAGAGCACCTCAGGCCTGAGAGCAGCTTGGGTCTCGGTTCTTTCTTTAGTCCTTGTTTGTCTGTTTGGGTATTCTTTTGGAGATGTGTATAAATCCAAATTTAATTTTAAAAGTTTGACTCACCTCTGAAATAGCACAAGTAATGTACGCATTTGGAGAGGTGCAGTTGCTGTTGAACAAGCCATTGTGAATATTCAAGGTAATTGAGGGCCCACCATAGGGAAGAGATGCACATTAGTGGATGTGAGTCTGTCACAGTGATTGGACCACTACATAAAAATGGGACTCTCAACATTTTGTTTTAAAGAAGAACTTTCATACCCACTAAGAACACTGTCCTGTGACTTGGACCTTGAAAACAGCTCGTGATGAGGGTGCAGCACTTGGACACAGGATAGCTGTCTTTGTGGTGAGAGCGAGACTCCTTTCTTTGAGTGAGTGCAGGGTAGGAAGTGGTCTCCAGAGACTGTCGAGGAAGAGCAGGCCAAGTGAAAGGACGGACAGATTGGAAGTGAGCGAGTTGGGGGAGCACTGAGGTTGATGCAAGTGCCCAGCCAGGGAGATCAGATCATCAAAGGCCTGTGGACTGGTCACTAGGATTTTATGATGTCCTTTTTAGAGTATGCTTCAAAATGTTCCATTTGAATGCTGTTTTTGAGAGCATGTCACTGAACATTTTCATTTCCTCCTTTCACTTCCAGATTGCGGGATCGGGCCAGAACCCGCTCGAGGGGTCCTGAATTGTGAGAGGGTGTAGGCTGGGCTAAGAGACCCCCCCCCCCACACACACACACCATGCATGAATTTCGTGCACTGTGCCTCTAGTCCAGTGGTTTTCAACCTTCCTAATGCCGTGACCCTTTAATACAGTTCCTCATGTTGTGGTGACCCCCAACCATAAAATTATTTTCGTTGCTATTTCATAATTGTAATTTTTCTACTATTATGAATTGTAATGTAAATATCTGATATGCAGGATGTATTTTCATTGTTACAGATTGAACATAAAGCATAGTGATTAATCACAAAAACAATATGTAATTATATATGTGTTTTCCGATGGTCTTAGGCGACCCCTGTGAAAGGGTCGTGCGACCCACAGGTTGAGAACTGCTGCTCTAGTCAATACATAATTACAATTATCCATACATTCGGTTATCAATACAACAATTGCTTAGGAAGGGACATATATAACTCCAGCTTTGGGAGTGGTTAGTGTTTTAATAATACTTGGTGTATTATTTATGTTATAGTGTATTGCATCTGTTACCATGCTAATATTTTGTACAGTACTAACATTTGTTAATATCTTTTGATTAATAAGGAATTAGAATGTTTTACATGAAGGACTCAACCAGTCTTGTTTACAGTCTTTCAGGGGCACATTTTTCCATAGGAATAAAACTCTCCCTGAAGTTACTAACAACCATTTTGAATTCTTTGATGCTTTCACCCAGGGCTACGAAGAGGTATCTCAGAAATTCACCTCCATAAGGCGAGTCCGTGGAGATAACTACTGTGCGCTGAGGGCCACACTGTTCCAGGCCATGAGCCAGCCAGCGGGGCTGCCCTCCTGGCTGCAGGACCCGGAGCTCACGCTGGTACGCTGCTGCTGCAGGTTTGCGTCCGTAATGTTTCCAATCATTTCTGTGAGAAAGACTTCCCTTTTTTGCCCGTGCTCTGTGCTAGCCCTGTATGCAATATGACGTCAGCATGTGGGTTCATTGGGTTTTGTGTGGTTGGGATGGTTTTGCATAGTAAAAGCGAACAAAAATAGTATTTCCCAGAAGAGAAAAATGATAAAGTTTATTTGAACAGTTGAGCTGAATTAGTGAGCAGGCGTTAAGAGTTTGTAAAGGAGCAGTTTGGCTTCTGTGCTTTTGCTGAATTAAATGGAGTATGTATTGGTCTTTCTGAGAACCTGCTGGGGTTTTAGGGTGCACATTCCTGTAATTTCAGCTCCAGTTCAAGAAACTAGCACCCTCTGTGCAGTGTTAGGAGGATTGGCTTCGTAGGTGGTTGAGCAGCAGCACTAGAAGCGGGTGATTGATGTTACCCTGGGAGGGGCTTCCTGGGGAGGTGAAGGTCGGGCTGTGTCCCATGCTAGGCCTTTGCCAGTGGTTTAAACCTGAGATGTGGTAGTGACACCCAGGAAATCATGTCTCATTGTGTCGTGTGTCCACACACATCAGATGAGGTCCCATCATAGGTTGGGTAATAGAATACCCCAAAAGAGTTTGGTGGGTGGGAATGATTGAGCAAAGCTGACAATAGGGCATAATTAGAAGAAAATTGGAAGTCTTGTTGCTTATATTTTTTAAAAAGCGAAAACAAAACCCAAAGTGCTAGCTGTGGGACATCCACTTTGCTGGCAACTTACGAGGGGGAAAAGGACATGAGGATCTTAATTGATTGCAAGCCCCACAGAAGCCTGAGTGACGTGATGGCCGGCGGTGGTAGGGGAGCCCTGCTTTAAGGGTGCGCTTCCAACAGCGACAGCCCGTCTTGGACTGCGCTGGTCAGCTCCCATCTCAAGGAGCAAGTGCAGCTCTGTGCCGTTCCTCAGAGCAGATGGGAGTGTGACCACGACGATTCATCTCGTTTTGGGAACAGTGAAGGAGCTGGGGTACTTGAAGTTGAAGGGGCCTAGAAGAAAGAGGATTTTTAGCTGCCAGCTGAGCTAATTAGAGGTCTGTTAGGCGAATGAACGATCACATGCCCTCAGTGGGCAAAACCAGGACCAGTGGGTGGAGAATACTACCTGTCCATCCTGTGATTATCTGTTTTATAAACCGATATATATCAGCACACCTGTGTAAACTGTGAAAGCTATTTTTTTTCTAAGCAAAGATATGTTATCTTAAGCAGGTTACTCAGTACTAGCTTATTGATTTTTTTAAAAATATAGAAACAAAAGCAGTTGATCCACAAGGCTATTTTGTCCTTTGCAAATCATGACATTTATAGGTAGTGAAAAATTTCAGAATTGCTGATTACTTGGCAAAGCATGCCTGCGGCTGGCTATAAGACACTTAGGGAAGCAAATGTGAGTGATTTCACTCTTTTTTGCTTTAACTTCAGTGTTTGATTGTCATAATTTAATAGATTGTGATATAAAATCCTCCTTGTTTTAGGCTGAGCCTTTTTCTTTTAGGGGCTGTTTAAATGTATGGATTTAATTGACATAATGAATTTGAATTTTTATATTTCCCAAGAAGCTCTGGTACAATAGTGTGCTGTATAATTAAACATATAGAATATGCCCCGTGAAAGTAAAGCATAGTGTCCCTTTTACTTTATTGACAGGAAGCCTATAGGTAGTAAAAGCAGTCAAGGTGGATTGTGCTTGCTTTCTGATCACCATTAGAATATGTTGCGTGAATGAGCAATGTGGCTTTAAGATGGTTTTCCTGATTGCATTTGAGTCATGTGGAAATAGTTTTTAAATTCTCAAGTGCTCTTCCCAATTTCTTTCCTTTTCTGTGAACATCAGCCAGCAAATACAATTTCTTTCTTGGAGCATAATCTGATTAGTTGGTCACAGTGGTATTATTGGCATTATTTTTGTCATGTAACCTTTACTGAATGCCAAGAGGCCTGTGCCACAGAAGAAGCGCCTCATGCCTGCCTGTGACTTTAGTATTTCAGTTTATTAAACTTTCGTTCTGTTAATGCCAGCTAAAGAAATGACTATTCTTTTCTTGTTCTCCTCTAACTAGAAGACTTGTTCTCCTTCTGGCTTCCCAACCCCCAGCAACTTTCCTTGGTTTGAGCACTTTTTTTACAGGGTCAGTTTTGCTGATTGCTTGAGCAGGTGACAGATGCACCACATGCTTCATATTTGAGGTGCCAGAGCAGGAACGGGTACCAGACTTGGTTGTTGCACTTGACCAAGCTATTTTCTAAGCACCTCCCAGTTGCCCCTCGTGCTCTCCGAGGATGCCATTGCACTCCTGTTCTCACCGACAAGGGCCAGGTTGAGTGAGGGAGTGGGTGGCGCAGCGTGACCAGAAGATGTTGGGGTGGAACTAAGTGCATAGACGGAGGGGTGGTGAGGCCTTCTGCGGCTGGCAGTGCACTCTAGGGGGCTGGCAGTGCACTCTAGGGTGTTGGGGTACCTGGATCACCTTGCTCCAGAAATGGGGTCTCTCCATCTCTAGGCACTACTTGTGTAACTCTGTAATAAGTAAACATCTTAATATTTATTTGTTAACACAGATGCTTAAGACAAGCAGATCAAGTGAAACTTAAATAATTCTCTGGCTACAAAACAAAATCTTACAGAGGTTTTGGTATGAAAGTGAGTGTGACCATTTCCTCCCCATCTTCCTGATAGAGCAGAATAACTTGTATTGTGTCACATTAAGTAATACTCTGCTTGTTGTTAGAACTTGGTATAAATTATTTGTGTTAAAATTGGGTCGGCTTGGTATATTAATTACTTGGACCACGCCCACAATAAGTCTCTGACAATGGATCTCTCTCAGTTTACCCTGATCCTTGGTCTTTCTGAAATACCAAGGGCCTCTTTTGACCACTACCCTGTGTCCAGTGACAGTCCTATGGGCTGGCCAGTTCATGGCACAACACCTCTGGTTATTGTGTGTCCATTGGCCTTTTAAAAGTCCTGGCCACTTGTGGGGACACAGAAAGGCTGCCCCGGCAGGCAGGTTAGAGGGAATCTGGTGTCAGCGTTATTAGGGTCTCCTGCACTGCACTGGCTTAAGTAACTCACCTTTCAGCTTTTGGGGTCAGACAGCGTTATCAGAGTCTCCTGAACTGCACTGGCTTAAGTAACCCACTTCTTCAGCTTTTGGGGTCAGACAGGTCCTGGGACACCTAAGTTTTTGTGTGAACCCAGAACCAGCCTCAGCCCACGGCTGTGCTGTGCCAAACATCCCTTGACCTTAGTGTACATTCCATCAAGACTGTGTGAGCCCAGGGAAGCTGTCTTTTGTTACCAAGGAACACGTACCCTTTCGCTAGTTGTATTGAAAGTGTTCCCTGTTGCATTTTGCCCTCTTCCCTCTCTCCTAGAACAGGACATGGAAGGGATCCGGGAGAGCTAGGCTGAGAGCCCCTCCCCTTAGTCTGATCTCAATGGAGAGCGCCTGGACTTGCCTTTCTGCCTGTGCTCAGCTCCTCTGGCCTCTGTCCTTCCCCGCCTGAAAGGTTGAGCTTTGTCCTCACTGCCCCTTGGACAGTTCAGCTGTCCCTCGCCTCCTGTCCTTGCCTGAGCTCCCTATGTGTTGTTTCTGCATCTGTCGGATCCCAGTTTTGGTATTTGACTGCAGTCAGATTACCTAACAACCTTGGAGGTGCTTGGTGTGGCTGTTCTTAAACTTGGAACAGGGCCTGGGTCCCTGAGAGGTGGTGTCCTTAGGGTAGTCCTTTGCTTTCCAAGTTTTCCTAGCTTTAGAATGTCTCTGAGTGGGTGGGACCTGTGGCAGTGTTTGCTTAGAGTGGGTTAGACTCTACGGTATATCAAAACTTATTTTATGAGTTAGTTTTAGGGATGACACATTTTTATTTGCTACCCCTTTAATCATGGTGTTAGTTTCAAGAATTATAGACTTGTTAGAGAAAACAGGGTGTTTTTATAATTTAGTCACAAATTGAATTATACTTAAGCTGATTACCATTTTATTCTTAAATATTTCCCAGCATTATTTCTTAAGTCTTGTTTCTTGCTCAAATTTATAACAGAAGTCCAGTCTCTTAAGGTGCAGAAGAAAAGAATGGCTATTTATGTGTTCTATGTATTATGAGCCCTGAGAGCACTTAAATTATATTCACTTTTTTCTTCTGAATAAATAATTCCAACTCAGTTATTTTTTTTCTTTGTATTTTCTTTTTCACACCTTATTTTTTGGACTTGCTCCACTGTCTCCCAGAACTATACACCCTGTGTTGGAGGATTGCTCTAGCAACACTGAGCAATACATGGAAGGATCGAGGAGACGGACTTTTATTTGGTTTCTGTCCACGTAGTTAGGTCTTTGGGGTCTCCCGGGTAATTCAGTTGAGTGTTGTGCCTGCTTTTTAGATACCTGCACAGTGTCCTGTGATGCTCAGATGGGCTTATGGGCTTTACTCGGTTCCCAGCTCACATCTGTGTAGCCAAGATTTTCTGCTCACTTGCACTTCTCTGTGCCCAGTTGTGATTTCAGCTTGTTGCCACTTGAGGGCATTTTAGGTTCTGGATGAAACAGAACCTAATTGAAGGTTTGCAGCAGAGCTGCCCACATGCTGCCAAAAGCAGGACTGTGGGGACATGAAGTTGGGTGGGTGGTCATTTGTCATTATGATAAGCCCCTTCCCCCTTATGAGTGAGTGTGGATGAGTATCACTGTGGGAACTGCAAGAGGAATTTATATCCCAGTGGTGGTTTAGTTTTTTGTAGCGATGAAACCACCTTTGTTTTACATGATTGGTATAGACCAGGGGTGGGCAAACTTTTTGACTCGAGGGCCACAATGGGTTCTTAAACTGGACCGGAGGGCCGGAACAAAAGCATGGATGGAGTGTTTGTGTGAACTAATATAAATTCAAAGTAAACATCATTACATAAAAGGGTACAGTCTTTTTTTTTTTTTTTTTAGTTTTATTCATTTCAAACGGGCCGGATCCGGCCCGCGGGCCGTAGTTTGCCCACGGCTGGTATAGACTGAGAAGGTAAAACTGGAATTACCATTATGAAAGGGTAGGCAGGGTCTTAAATTCCGGAAGAACTGAACATATGGTCTCATTTAAAACTATTTATGCCCTAGCCGGTTTGGCTCAGTGGATAGAGCGTCAGACTTTGGACTAAAAGGTCCCGAGTTCAATTCCTGTCAAGGGCACATGCCCGGGTTGTAGGCTCGATCCCCAGTAGGGGGTATGCAGGAGGCAGCCAATCAATGATTCATTCTCATCATTGATGTTTCTATCTCTCTCTCCCTCTCCCTTCTCTGAAATCAATAAAAATATATATTTTAAAAAACCTATTTGTAACTGTTAAATAAGCTCAGGGTCCACATAGGATGTTGTAGGAAATAATTATTCTTTAATGATCTTTTGACATGGAGGTGAACTTTTTTTTTCCTCTCTAAATTTTATAGCAGTGACACGACATGCCTGTGCCCAACCTAATAATATGGATTTTTCTCCTGGCACGCCAGAGACTGTTGGGAGAGTGAGTTCCCATGCTGTCATCCATCAAGTTGTGTCCCATCTTGCCTTTCAGACTCCAGATTCCACTGATGATTGGGGGGAAATAACAAAAGAGAAGCAGGCAAAGTATGAGTTCAGCTGTCACTTCTTTAATGAGTTAGGCCTGTGGTCCGCAAACCGCAGCTCACGAGCCACATGCGGCTCTTTGGCCCCTTCAGTGTGGCCACGAAGTTTCAATCACACTGTACATGCTCGCCCGCACGTGGTATTTTGTGAAAGAGCCGCACTCAAGGGGCCGCAGTTTGCCGACCACTGAGCTAGGCCATCACAGCTCCCTTAACCCCTACTTCTTATTCTCAGTGCTGTTTTTTATTTTACTATACTAAGCAATGGAATTAGATACAATATTGCTTCATTGAATATTAAAACTTTGAGTATATGTGTTAATATCAAAATTAGGTTTTGTTTTCCCAATCAGGAAGGGAGCAGGTTTTTTACTTTATCCTGGACCATCTCACAAGTCCTGGAGCCCCTTCCAGAGTCAGGCAGCATGGAGCGCCAGGGAGGCTGCCAAAGGCCCAGCAGCTACTGGAGGCTTTTGTGAAGAGGCTCCTTCACGTGCACTCACAAAGTGCTGTGCAGGGTTCCTGGCTGGGGTGGTTGTGCAGGCTATATTGAGCTCCTGTATCTCAACCCAAACCTTCATTTCACTCTAGCAGTCCTCCTTAGGGCAGTACTTTCTGAGTTCCTGACTTCCAGGTTTAGGTGATCCAGCCTAAACCCACACGACAGGTTTGCAGGGATTAATTCTGGAAACGAAGGTAGGAACTCTAGTGATAATGAAATGGGAGAAAGAGAAGGACAAAGGGCTTTGTGGTTTCTTACAGCTTGGTTCATGTGATGGGCTTTTTGGAGGGTTAATGTTCTTTGTCTCTCTGTTTCTTCATACTCCAGTTACCAGAAAAACTCATAAGCAAATACAGCTGGATCAAGCAGTGGAAGCTTGGATTGAAATTTGAGGGGAAGAGCGAGGACCTGGTTGATAAAATTAAGGAGTCCCTCACTTTACTAAGAAAGAAGGTTTGGAACATGTAATTTTCTTTTTCTGTGAAGTGCAAAAGCTCCTGCTCCTAATTGCCCCAGCAGACCATTTTTTTCTCTTGAATTTATTGGGGTGACATTGGTTAATAAAATTATATAGGATTCAGGTATACAATTCTATAATACATCATCTATATATTGTATTATGTGTTCACCACTCAAGTCAAGTCTCCTTCCATCACCATTTATCCCCCTCAGCAGACCACTTCTTAGTTCTCACTTAGTGGATTACCAGATGTTCTTGGCTGGTTTTTAGGCAAAATAATTTTGTATGAACACAAACCCTTCCTGTGAGGTCTTTGGTAAAATTGAGAAATATCAACATCAAGTATTTTTGGAGGAGATGATATGTTTAATGAATTGTTTAACTATCTTAAAAGGAAACCATAACAAATATAGTCTTTGTGCTAAGTCATACTGACAAGTTTCAGTGATACATTTAGTCCATATTTTTCTTTTTTTAATGTTTTTATTGAATTGAGAGAGAGGAAGGGAAAGGAAGAAAAAGACAGAGAAACATCAGTATGAGAGAAACATGGTTTGGCTGCCTTCTACATGCACCCAACCAGGGATCAAGTCCACAACCTGGGCATGTGCCCTGACTGGGAACCGAACTGGTGACCTTTCAGTGGTGCACAAGATGACGCTCAACCAGCTGAGCCACACTGGCTAGGGACAGTCCAAATTTCTTATCGTAATATCAGTGATACGAATTCATGTCCCATTAGACTTTCGACTTCATGAAAGATGTCATTTCTTTATACCCAGTGCCTAGACCTGAGCCTGACACATAATAGGCATTCGGTAAATACCTTGTTGATGGATGGACTGAGGACCTGACTTCCTGGAACCTAGTTTGGGTTTCCAATCATAGAAGTATTTACTGCAAAACACACTGTCACAGGAACACCAGTGATGAAATGGGAGGACAAGAAAGACAGAGGGATTCTGTTGTTCTTGCCTGTTAAGCAGAGCACAGGATTTGTGGGGGTTGGAGACCTGTGCTGCCCAGTTCCCGGGTCAGTGGAGGGTTGAGGGCAGGACTCTGGCCCTGTGGGAGTGAGAAGGCTCTTCAGTTCAGTCACTTGTGATTTCATTTTTATCTCTTTTAAGTTCTTGTGAAATTGCAGTTTTTGCTTTTTTTAGGTTTGTCTAGAGCAGTGATGGCGAACCTTTTGAGCTCGGTGTGTCAGCATTTTGAAAAACCCTAACTCTGGTGCCGTGTCACATATAGAAATTTTTTTATATTTGCAACCATAGTAAAACACTTATATTTTTGATATTTATTTTATATATTTAAATGCCATTTAACAAAGAAAAATCAACCAAAAAAATGAGTTCATGTGTCACCTCTGACACGCGTGTCATAGGTTCGCCATCACTGGTCTAGAGTGACTGGATCCTCGTTTTGGGGAATGTTTAAGTGATTCCAATTTACAGTAATGTGAAAATTATTAATAATCTGAGCTGCATTCCCAGCACTTTCTATGGGCCAGGCCGTACACTAAAGGTTGTATTTAATTCTTGCAACTACCAAGGTGGTGTTGCTATGGTCACCCCATATTAACAGCTGAGAAAACTAAGGCCCCGCAATTGGTGAATGCCCTGTAAAAGCCATCAGCTGCTTGGGTGAGGCCTTCATTCCATCCGGACTCTAGAGCTATGCTCTTGACTGGCAACTTGTCTACTTCTGGAAAATGAGGTGTTCCAGCTTTCAGCCCACTTGTTAGAGAGTCCTGTGGTGCAGTCATTACCATTAAAATTTACTCTTGTATTTAAAATTTTACTGGGTTTTCAGGGGGCGGTAGTTTCTGGTGATTCCTAAGGACTAGTTTTATATTGGCATCTTTTATTCTAATTTACTTTAACTTAAAAGTACATGTATTTATGGGGTTTTCTTGTTCACATAAAGAATGTGTCTATTTTAGCTGAATACCTGACACTGCTCTATTCTTAATCAGGAGTCAATTAGAATTTCCTGAATGGATTTATTCATTTGAAACTCACGTATACTTCTAAGAGGTTAGAAGGTTAAATTTAGTAAACTAATATTTAGGAGATCCCCTAATCGTCCTTGCCCATCTTCATTTTTGAAGGTTTCTGGATAACTGTAAGCCCCCTTATAGAGAGGAGTAATTTTAGCTCTTCTTCACAGCTTCACACCCAGGACTCACACATGCACGTTAGGTCTTCCATAAATATTTGATTGATTGAGTCTCATTGCCTGAAGTTAGGGTTCCAAATTGCCATTCTACAGTCCCAGTGCTTCTCCTTAGTGCGTTGTACTTTTGTTTCAAATTAATGGGGCAGAAACTGAATAAGGATTTTGTGTGGCCTAAAGAGTAGTGCCATTGTTTGAGCTGGAAACTTGAATGTTGTGACCCACGGTTGCCTACTTTTGAAAATGATTTTGTGCTCAAAGTATGGAAGTATACCAGGGACTTTTAGAGCAAAAATGTAATTATTATGTAACTTTTTTATTGCAGTGGGCAGGCTTGGCTGAACTGAGAACTGCTGAAGCAAGGCAGAAAGCTTGTGATGAACTGTTCACAAATGAAGAGGAAGAATATAGCCTTTATGAAGCTGTAAAATTTTTAATGTTACACAGAGCCATTGAACTATATGATGATAAAGAGAAGGGAGAGGACGTACCATTTTTCTCTGTGCTTCTGTTTGCTCGGGACACATCCAGTGACCCTGGACAGCTACTGAGGAACCATCTAAATCAGGTGGGACACACTGGTGGCCTCGAACAGGTGAGTTATACCCTTGTGTATTATCCCAAAACACCAGCATTAACCATCAAACATTATCTCGTAGTGCTTGGGTGTCAGGAATTCAGGAGCAACTTAGTGGGTGACTTGAGCTTGAGGTCTCAGGTTGCAATCATCTGAGGACTTGACTTGGGTTGGAGGATCCATGTCTAACATGGCTCACTCACCTGGCTGTTGGCCGGAAGCCTCAGTTCCTCACTGGTAGGGGGTAGTTCCTTGCCATGTGGGGCTTTATACAGATAGGGCTGTGTGAGTGTCCTCACAACATGGCAACTGGCTTCTCTCAGAAAGTAATTCAAGGAGAGAGTGGAAAGAAGCCACAATGCCTTTTATGGTCTAATCCAGCCATGGGCAAACTACGGCCCGCGGGCCGGATCCGGCCCGTTTGAAATGAATAAAACTAAAAAAAAAAAAAAAAAAAAAAAAAAGACGGTACCCTTTTATGTAATGATGTTTACTTTGAATTTATATTAGTTCACACAAACACTCCATCCATGCTTTTGTTCTGGCCCTCCGGTCCAGTTTAAGAACCCATTGTGGCCCTCGAGTCAAAAAGTTTGCCCACCCCTGGTCTAATCTTAGAAGTCACACCCCATCACACTTACCCATATTATATTTGTTAGCAAGTCACCAAGTTCATCCCACTCTTACAGAATTGTGAATCTATTTTAGGACCAACATGGTTATCTCAGCCTGGGCTTGCTTCTGCAGGTGGTAATGGGATCAGTATCTTTGGATCTGGTAGTCTAAAAAAAAAAAAGTCATGTGAAGGGTGTTTAATCTTGGCAGCTGTAGCAGTATTAGCTATGATCCTTTAAAAATAGAAATGGGGTCACCTTAGCCAGTAGAGCGCAGCCTGCTCTTGATCTTTTACACATACACTAGTTTGGAATTTTACACAGAGACCCAATACAGTACTGTCCCAGGACGCAACGGTTGGCTTACTTTGCACTCTCTGTCTTTGGTGAGTTCATTACATTGCCTTAAAAAGCTTATCTCTTTTTTCAGTGGGATAGCCAACCACTAAAGTTGCATTAAGGCTAGCCTTCCAAAGTGCTTCCTTTCTTCTTCCATGGCTGGCTCTTTGGCTTGCTTTTCCTGGTCTGTCTGAAAGAGCAAAGATGATGGTCATGCTGGGTCAGGCAGGATTGAAGATAATTATTTAAAATAACCTGTACTTGTAGCGTAAGTTACCTAATGTCTCCTAAACAGTAGCAAGTACATTGCAGTGAAAAGCCTGGTAGAGGGTGTTTTGCATGTTAGTCCTTTTGGATCTCCACAAGGTCTGCTGTCATGGAGAGTCCAATGTTTAAAAAACAGCTTTATTGAAATAATTTACTGACCGTAAAGTTTGCCCTTTTAAAGTATGCAGCTCAATGGTTTTTTAGTATGTTTGCAGCCATCACAGTCTAATTTTAAACCATTTTATCACCCCTAAAAGAAACCTCAGACCCATTCTTACTCCCCCCAGTCCTAGGCAGCCAGTAATCTACTTTCTGTCACCTTAGATTTGCCTACTATGGAGAGAGTTCATATAAATGGAATCATAAATCATACAATATGTGGTCTTTTGTGACTGGTTTCTTTCACAGCTTAGTGTTTTTAAGGTTCATGCATATTGTATCATGTGTCAATTCTTCATTCCTTTTTATTGACAAATACTATTCCATGGTATGGATATATCGCATTTTATTCATCTACCCATCAGTTGATGGATATTTGGGTCATTCCTTTTAACTATTTTGAAAAATTCTGCTCTGAACATTCATGTGCAAGTTTTTTTGTGTGGACATATTTTTTCAGTTCTCTTGGGTATGTATGTACCTGGGAGTGGAATTGCTGGGTCATATGGCAGTTCTTTATTTAGTGTTGAGGAACAGCTGTATCATTGGTCATTCACATGTGCAGTGTTTCTGAGTCCCACATCTATACCTCACATAACATACAAGTAACCATTTTAAAGTGTACAGCTCAGTGGCCTTTAGTACATTTACGTGTTGTGTGACTACTACCTATATCAAATCATTTCATGCCTGAAAAGAAAAACATACCCGGTAAGCAGTCATTCCCCCGCATCTTTTGTCTTTTTGATTGGAGCCATTCCAGAGGGTGTGACACGGTATCTCACCATGGTTTTGATTCCATTCCCTTGATGACTTTTCATGTGCATATTGGTCATCTGTGTATCTTCTTTGGAGAACTATCCGTTCGGACCCTTTGCTCAGTTTTTAAACTGGTCCTTTGTTTTTTTATTGAGTTGTAAGAGTTGTGATAAATTCTGGTTACAAGTCCCTCAGCAGACATGATCCATTCTTGGTCATTTGCCTGTTTACAACGACCATATGAAAGAGGACTGCGGCTGGTCCATGGGGATGAAGAAGGATTTTGGCTTAGCTGGCTTGGCCTGGGACACCTGGGATGGAGCGGGAGGTAAACGGCATCTTTCAGGGTGGCTGCCCTTCCCTTACCTGTTTGCTCTCCTCCGCAGATTGAAATGTTCCTTCTGGCCTATGCTGTGCGCCACACCATCCAGGTGTACCGGCTCTCCAAGTACAGCACTGAGGAGTTCATCACGGTCTACCCCACAGACCCACCCAGGGACTGGCCGGTGGTGACCCTGATTGCCGAGGACGATCGGCATTACAACATCCCCGTCAGAGTGTGTGAGGAGACGAGTTTGTGAGAGACATACACCCGGACAGCCTGGCAGCAGGGCCAAGGTGTGCGGGCCGCTCCTCAGCTCGGGCCTCGGCTTGCTGGTCTCTTAGAATGAATTACGTGGACTCTTGGACCCTGTGAGCCAAGCTGGCCTGGGATGTTCTGAAGATAATGACTTAACCAAGTTTTCTTCTCATTTATGATGCAGTATGTTTTAGTGGGGCCTTCCAACACATCTGTTGGAAGCTGCACACTCCATCTTTGTTATAAAACAAATACTTTAGTATCAGAAGAATGTTCTTTATATCTCAAACCAAACTTTCTCTATCAGTAAACTGGCTTTCAATTTTTTTTTTAATAGTAATTTTTTTTGTTTTTGTGGTAATGGGTCTCTGTGGTGCCCTTCCTATGCAGTCTGCTTACGTGGTATAATTCTGGGATGGAGTCTGCTAATGGCAGTCTCGACATCCTCTGATAGTCTTGGCAAGCCGGGGTTTGGATTTATTTACTAATTAAAGCCACCTTAAACAGATTATGTAATAGATGATTGAGAATTGGTTTTTTAAAGGCTGGAGAAAGGAGCAGGAGGGAGACGATGGCACCTGTAAATCCTTGCTCTTCAACGACATGACCAGTGCTGAGGCCGCAGCCACACCAGGTCTGGTGCTGGGTGCAAGTGGTGTGCTCTAGTGTCGGGCTGTTTATTACTCTGTGGCCCATAGGTTCACTATTATAGTCAGAACAGAGTTCAGATCTATCTGCATTTTTAGAGGAGGAAACCAAGGCCAAATGACCACAGGCACTCAGATATCTGAGTTTAGGGGTGGGATAAGCTGGATCCAGGTCTTCCTGTGCCCTTTTCCTACTATTTTTTAGGATGTTTCTATTGCCAAATTCATCTGCTGGCAGGGGATGAGTAACAGCAGAGTAGCTAAGGTTTTTCATGAGTTAGTTTAAGCAGAAGTGCATACTAAAACAGTGCAAAAGTATGGCTATGCTGCATCTGTCCCTGATTTGGTTTGGAAAGCCTGAGGGAGGCAGGGTTCTGGGCCCTGAGCAATTGCCTGCATGGTGACTGGGTGGTGGTTATGGGGCAGCCTAGCTGCCTGTGGCCTGCATTAGGACCTGAATTGTCCACGAGAGGCGTGGACAGTGCTCACAGGTACCAGACACGTCACTCTTTAGGGTTGTACCAGCAGCACCTGAATTGGCTCAGCATTAGTAGAGGTGGTGTTTCCCTGAAGCACCGAGCTTTATTTTAGAATAACTTAAATCTTTATTTGGTGCAGTTTAATAGTTTATAAGCTCTCTAATCTGTGTTTTTTCAGAGGGGCGAACCTTTTTTGAAAATCTAAGTTTTGCTTTCACTTCAAATTCTTGGTTGAGAAAACTCAGAGGCCACACAAAACTATTCAGACTGTTACGTTAGTATTTTCCCCATGACCTAATCAGTAATGGTCACCACATTTTGGTAGATGCTAATTCTCTGAATCAAATTCTGCTCTAAATGTGTGTGGATTGGGGAGGCTTGTGTTTTTCACTGTGAAATGCAATGGTGCCTGGATAGGAGGTGCCTAGAAGCCAAGTTCAAGTAATAATAATGACTTCTTGTTGGCTTTGATGTTCATTTTAGTATTTGTAACATAACAGGAAACACAGTACATTTCATTCTTGAATATTTTTAAAAGCGTAACTTCAAATGTGTAGGTTGAACAAGGCAGCAGGGGTCTGTGTTCCTCTGACCATTTGTTCATACCCACCATTGAATTTAATGATACTCATGATCAGCTGTCTTTGAATTTTGAAAATAATCTAATCTCGGTGAACTTGAACTGAACTTCTGGGCAACTTAATTGTTTACATTTTATACTTTTTTCTTGTTTCTATGTATGATATTGTTAAATTGTGGTCTTTACTCCTACACTGGTAAAAATTCAAAAAGGTAAGTTTAACTGGTTTTCTGTCCTAAGGCCTTATTGGATGGACTCTGTTCTCAGACATCGTCCAGGCTTAGCGGGATCACAGCATAAGAGGAGCAAAGCTGTCCATGAAACAGTGCTTCAGGAAATATAGATGATTGGCCAACTTTAAAAAGAACATTTGTTTGTTGCAACATGCAACTTCAGTTATTCAGAGTCCTAATTCAATTTCTCATTCCTGGTCTTGGGCTGGTCAGTGACATGAGCAGAATAGAAATTAAATTGAGACCAAAATGGATTTAAGAGGACAATTATTTAGAAGGACCTCTAAAATGATAAAGTATCTAGAAGGAAAGTTAGTGGGAACTGCACTGTGCTTACTTTTAATCTCAGAGTTTATTGCGAGAGTTCAGAGATTCTGGACCCTATGATTTTGGCAGAAAGATAATCTCCACCATAAGCAGGCATGACTTACACCTTTGAGCTTATTTAAGGTACATTTAAATAAAAAAGAATCTCTGTGTAGCAAGTTCCATGGCATTAGCTTTGCTCCTTCAGAATTTTTTCTGGCTCCCCTCCTCACCTGCATATACAGCTGTTCATCTCACCCATACACGTGGAACGGTGATGTCGGCAGTGGAGAACATGAGGCCAGTGTGTGGTTTTTCACTTGTGATCTAGACCTAGGTTGAATTTGATCTGAAATCCTTGCAGTTCCTCTTCCTTCGAATACGGCATATCTGAAAATGTTTTAAATGCACAGAACAAGACTGACCCTGTTTTCTTTATATAGCAATTTCCACTTTTATTATACTGTTACATATTCAGTTAATGCCTGATGAAATTTTTCTTTAAGAAAAACAGACATTGCCTTTGTGTTCTTCCATTAGTCTTACCAGGTAAAATCTCAGGCCACGTGCACTAACACCTCTTATGGGAGAAATGGCCTTTGCGGTTTATGTGCTTGTTTTCTTTTTAGTATTTTTGTTTTAAGAGGCTGTGCTAGTCCTCCTGCTCTCACCCTCACCCCTACGTGCCGTTTTCCTTATAGTTTCGTTTTTGAAGATCTTCCCTGACTGACGTGCTTATGAAAATGACATCATTGCATTTAATGATGTAGCGCCTTTACCATCGGCATAGATGAAGGACTCCAGTAGTCTTCCTGGCTGTTCTCCTTTCTGATGTTAAAATAAAGTTAGATAATCTTCTTTTCTCTCTTTCTTAAGCAACACTTTGCAGGTACTCCCCCTTGAAAGCCAGAAAGTTATTTTCAAAAGTACTAGTATACCCTTTGTAATACTTTAAGCAATAAAAAAAAAAAAAAAAAAAGTACTAGTATATACCTCCAGGGCATCTCACTTGTAGGCATACATAAAAATAAATGCCTTTTTAAAAAGATCTGTGACTACTGTGAAGTGAATCTAAAATGTGTGTGAAAGGCCTGGAGTGTCCCCAAATAGTTAGCAGAAGCAGAGTCCAATGTCAAGTCATTTAAAAATGGCCCAAGGAATTCTACAAAGTGAACCGAAGGAGGACTGATTTTAGATAAGAAATGCTACGTAGAAACAAAACAACAGATGCCTTGCACACCTCCTGGGCTTAAGTTATAAAAGAATACAAGTCTGAAAGAGGTGAAGGATTTATGTGGGTGGATTCTGCAAATTCCTTTTTCTAAAGTTTATTAAGTCCCCATGTAACAGAAGTGTAACATTTAATGCCTTTGGGAACCTCATTGGTGATCTCTTCTGAGGGGTGAAGAGACCAGGGAGCCAGTGCTGAGTTGTACAGAGAATAAAGATGGGCACCTCTTTTTAACATTTGTATAATTCTATTTATAACCTGGAACCATGGAAAGCACAAAACTAAACTAATTTGACTGCCTGCCCAGCACCCTAGTGGCAGTAGCATTGGGAGCAAGGTGGGCTTGCCATGCCCAGGAGGGGTGTGTGTGTTGTACGTGTATGCAAGCACATACATGTATGTAAATGTATGTGTGCTGAAGTCACATAGTGACTGTCTTATGTCCGGAGGCCTACAGCAGGGGGCACAGCAGAATTGGGTAGGGTGGAGGGGAGCTGTCCCATTTACATATTTTTTTCATGGTAAATTGAACTTTATGACTGGGAATGGTGGAATGGGTTAATGTGTATAATTAAACTATACAGAGTGGCCATTGAATCTGAAAATACATTAATTGTATTGGAATGTTATATCAACAAACTATTTATTGTATATGTCTCTGTTCCCAGGCCTTATGGCCACCTGTATATTTAAATATTTCAAATGCTTATTAATAGCCAGAGCTATTAATGGAGAACATTAACTGGAGTTTTATCTCAGTCTTGTTGGTTTCTTGGGTGTAAGTCTGGGTCAGGAATGAAATTGCCAAAACATGGGTAACAGCAAGGAAACAGTCTGGTCCGGGCTTGAAATATCAAGTCAGCAGTCGTTTCCTTGTGGTTGAACTTAATAAAATAATTTTGTATTTAATTTTAACAGTTGTATTATATTGAAAAATGCCTTCGCATAAATGGTGCTAGAGTATAGTATCCCTCCCTTTCAGGTTCACTCTGATTACTTCTGAGTATTTAGATATTGGAACAAAGAGCCAAAATGAATGTATTTAATGAGTTATCTGCTCTTTTCCATTGCTTTTATAGAAATGTCTTGGTATTGTCACCTGCCCTGGTATTTCTCCTGCTGCAGGCGGGGCTGGGAAGGGAGAGAGAGCAGCAGGAACACGAGGTGTGAACCTGGCCCTGCTCATCTTGGCTTGTTTAGCCAAGTCTCTGTTTACACTGTAAAATGTCAACATTTGTCAAAAAATTCTCCTGCTCTGAAAAACATGCCCCAGGCTCTGGTCAGGTCGGGGCCTCGCCTCCCACCTGCCTCTGCAGCGGGACACCTGGCTCAGGGCATAGGAGTTTCCTTTGTGACTTGTTGAGTCTCATCTTCACAGTCAAAAAATAAACAGAAAATAAAAACTCAGAAGCCTGGCTGTGTTGCTGTGGTTCAGTGCCTGCCTTTGAGGACTTCGGGAGGTTGGGGTCCCAATGCTTTAACTTTCCAGTACCCCCAAGACAGGCCTGTGGTGCCCAGTGACTGTAACAGCGTGAACCCATAGGACGTGCTTACCCCAGATTAGGTGCCTGGTTCTGGACTTGGGTTTGGGTTCAGTCGCAGTCCCATCATCCACTATTAGGGTGAGCTGGGGCCAGTCACACAGCCTTGGGTGGGGGTGAAGTGAGGTGCAACACTTGAGAGACTTCAAGGAAGGCCCCCAGGCCTGCAAGGGAGGGCTACAGCCATAATCCAGACCAAGCTTTCCTGGGTGTTTGACAAGGAGAGGCCTGCTGTCTGTGCAACCTTCATAGGTGTTCAAAACTATTCAGACCAATGGAAATGCACCCGGAAGTGTGATGGCAAGAACTGTGCATTGCCTGTCAACCAGAAGTGAATGATGTGAAAAGGGGGAAGACTGGACTTTCAAAGGTATTCTTGAGCATAGAGAATGAAGGATGAGCCAGCAGAGACCTGCCTGCCTGTTAGTGAAAGAACTGTTTCCGGCCTCCTGTACAGCCCCAGAGAGGCAGAACAGAATTGGCCCTTGGGTGGAAAAGCTCTGGGTGACATTCAACCCCCCAATTCCCTACAGCTCCATAACCCCGGCCTCCACCCTCAACGATGGCTGTGAGGTTTGTTGACAGTGGTCTGCTACTTTACATTCACTGGGACAATTTAGACTGCTTCTTACAGCAGCGGTTCTCAACCTGTGGCTCACGACCCCTTTCATAGGGGTCGCCTAAGACCATTGGAAAACACATATATAATTATATATTGTTTTTGTGATTCATCACTATGCTTTAATTATGTTCAATTTGTAACAATGAAAATACATCCTGCATATCAGATATTTACCTTACGATTCATAACAGTAGCAAAATTACAGTTATGAAATAGCAATGAAAATCATTTTATGGTTGGGGGTCACCACAACATGAGGAACTGTATTAAAGGGTTGCGGCATTAGGAAGGTTGAGAACCACTGTCTTACAGCCTAAAACAGTGCTTTCTAAATATTCCTGTAGTGCCATCTCCCCAAATCAGGAACTAGAATGCAGTTTAGGGCAGATGAAATGCTCTCATGTTGTGCTGTGTTGTTTATTTAGGAAATGGCTGTTCTCCAAATGTCAGTGTGCTGAGAAAGTAAAAAGCACGTGTACTACATGATCACATCCTGGTGAGGAATTGTGATGTACTAAAATTTTTTTAAATATCTGTAAGGGCCCGGCCACTATGCTCAATTAATATTTGACAAAGGAGGCAGGAGCATACATTGGAGCAGAAACATTCACTTCAATAAATGGTGCTGGGAAAATTGGACAGGTACATGAAACTAGCCCACCAACTTACACCATACATAAGAATAAACTCAAAGTGGATAAAAAACTTAAATATAAGGCATGAAACCATAAAAACCTTAGAAGGAAACAGGTAGTAAAATCTCAGACATCTTACACAGCAATGTATGTAAGGATACATCTAGGGCAAAGGAAACTAAGGAGAGAATAAACAAATGGGACTATATCAAAATAAAAAGCTGCTGCAGAACAAAAGAAACTACCATCAAAATGAAAAGGAAACCCACTGAATGGGAGAACATATTTGCCAATAATACATCTGATAAGAGGTTAATATCCAAAATATAAAAAGTACTCATACAACTCAACAAAAAGAAGAATTCAATTAAAAAAATGGGCAGATGACCTGAATAGAGATTTCTCTAAAGAGGGCATACAAATGGCCAAGAGACACATGAAAACATGCTCAAAATCACTAATCAGCAGAGAAATGCAAATTAAAACCACAATGACATCACCTCACACCTGTCAGAATGGCTACTATGAAAAAATCAATAAACAAGTGTTGGCAAGGATGTGGAGAAAAAGGAACACTAGTTCACTACTGATGGGAACGCAGATTGGTACAGCCACTGTGGAATACTGTATGGAGTTGCCTCAAAAAATTAAAAATAGAACTTCCGTTTGACCCAGTGATCCCGCTTCTGGGAATATATCCTAAAAGCCCTGAAACACCAGTTGGAAAGAATATATGCACCCCTATGTTCAAAGCAGCGTTATTTACAATAGCTAGTATTTGGAAACAGCCCAAGTGCCCATCAGTAAATCAATGGGTAAAAAAGCTGTGGGCCATTTACACTATGGAATACTGTGCAATTGTAAAAAAGAGGGATCTCTTACCCTTTGGGACAGTGTGGATGGACCTGGAAAATACACTAAGTGAAATAAGCCAAACTGAGACAAATATCACATGATCTCACTTATTTGTGGAATTTAATGAACAAAATGAATTGACCAACAAAATAAGACCCGAAGCAGGGAGTCATGGAACAGACTGACATACCGCGATGGGTTGGGGGACAAGAAGAGATAAATCAAAGAACTTATCAACACTAATAAAAGAGAAAAATGGTAATTGGCGTACGAGCTACCCTTTTCATTGGCTAATCAGGGCTATATGCAAATTAACTGCCAACTAAGATTGGCAGTTAACTGCCAACAAGATGGCAGTTAATTTGCATATGTAGGCACAATGCAGGGAGGCGAAAGGGAAAGCAGGAAGAAGCCCCCTGCCACTGACAGTGATCAGAAACCCAGGGGGGAGCTAAGAGCTGGGGGGCAGGGCAAAGGCGGCCCCAGGGCCGCCTTTGCCCTGCCCCCCAGCCATGATCAGAGAATCAGGTACCTTTTCCGCCCTGGCCAGTGATAGCAGGAAGTAGGGGTGGAGCCAGTGATGGGAGCTGAGCACAGTCGAAGCTGGCAGTCCCAGGAGTTAGGGGTCCCTTGCCTGGGCCTAAAGCGAAGCCCACGATCGTGGGGCCGCTGCAGCTGTGGGTCCCCGCTGCCCGGGCCGGACGCCTCAGCCAGAGGCGTCAGGCCTGGGCAAGGGGCCAATCCTGCGATTGGAGGGTGATGGGGGTCAATGCCTGAGGGCTCCCAGTATGTGAGAGGGGGCAGGCTGGGCTGAGGGACACTCCCCCCCCCACACACCCAGTGCACGAATTTCGTGCACCGGGCCCCTAGTCTATATATAAAAGCCAAGCGACCAGAATGATGGAACAACCTGAACGACCAGTCGCTATGACACGCATTGCGATGGCCAACTGGCCTGATTGGGGCCCTAATTGGCTCCACCCCCACCCCAATCGGGTGTGGCTGGCCGGCCAACCTCCTGCGTCCCCTCCCCCCTGCCGACCCGCCCCAATTGGCCCCCATCCCAAGGGGCAGCTGGACTCCACCCATGCATGAATTCGTGCACTGGGCCTCTAGTATATTTATATGCATAGTCCATGGATATGGGCAGTAGGGTAGTGAAGACCTGGGAGGTGGGTAGGGACTGGCAGGAGGGGGGCGGGGGGAGGGCGAGGAAACGGGAGATATCTGTAATACTATCAGCAATTAAACACATTACAAAATAAAAAAAAAATGAGAATTGGAGAGGTCACAGGAGGGAGGGCTGATGTGCAGGTGACCTAGGGTCAGAGCAAGTTCAGGTGAGGAAGGTGTGAATGCCTTCATTCATTCACCAAAGAGTGCCTGGTCAGGGCAGCTCAGTTCCAAATCCAGAGGCAAGGATGAGCTGGCCCAGCCCTGTCCTTCCTGTCCCTCCAGGCCCTCTCTTACCCTCCCCACCTTCGAGAGCCCATGTGCCTCTGTACAAATGAGCTGAACTGGCATGACTCCAGGGGTAGAATCACAAAGCAACTTTATTTTTGTCTCCTACAGCTCAAGTAGGAGAACACCTAGCCTTCTCATGCTTGGATAATAAAGAGGCCTTATCATCATTTCAAATTGCCAAATGTTACTCCAGTTGTAAAATTGGAGTAACCCATCTGGTATAGGAGTCAAAGCCGTGACTAATTGTGAACTCCCTGTCTGGCCCTCCGGAGCTGGGGAAGAGGCAGGGTGGGGGGGCGGGGGGGCAGGGGAGCAAAGACTTTACTCAGTGGCTGCTGTCCTGAGCCAGCCTCACTGCCTGGGCCTGGCCAGTTCTCAAGCTCCCATTCTTGCCTGGGGTTCTCTCTGGGATCTTTGGAGACCCCTTCATGCCCAGCTCAGGGCCTGAGACGCCCAGGTCAGCTTGTTGATCGGTGTGGTTCAGGTCTGGTTCGTGGGTAAGACTAGCACCCTGTGCCATGTCAGACTTGGTGCGGGCCAGCCCGCCCAGAGCCCCTCTCCTATAGCCCTGTTCTGTCAGATCTGACAGGGCACCTAGACACAGAGTCCCACCACGATAGGGCCCATTGCAAGCTCCCCGAGTATCCCCTGAAAAGCCCTCTCTCTAGGCTTAAGCTATCGGGGACTTTCCCACACATGTGCATACACCCCTGAGGAGGAGAAACCATCTCTCCAGATTCTCTTTCTAAATGTCTCCTCTTTTAGGCCCTCATGGTGAATGAAGAAAGAGTCAAGGAGAAGATTTGGAATAGGGCCAGGGGTTCAGGTGCCCGAGCAGGAGGCTGGGTGCCAGCAGGAGTCCCCATTGTGTGTTGCTCCTTCTCTTTGGGGGTTGGCACCCTCCTGCTCCCTGGCTGGTCTCTCATTTACTACACACTGCCCAGGCTCAGCCCGGTGCTCACCCATGTCCCTGCAGGGCCATTCTGGCAGCAACCCAGTGCCTAGAGTGAGAGAGGAAGGGCCGGCCTGTAAGGGCAGGTGAGGGGGTGGGGTGCAGGTGGTCAGACCGCTGGGAATGGTTGTATAGGTTGTGTACTGCAAAATTCCAGGAGGGGTCATTTCCATCCTGGGCCAGCGGCCATGAGCCTGGAGAAGGCTCCTGCAGCATCCAGGCCCTCGGTGTCCAGGAGCATCTGGTCTGAAGAGGACAGAGGGAGTGACAGAGTGAGAGACAGAGGAGGAAGGGCTGAAGGCTGTGATTTGACAGCAGGGGGGCAGGTGGAGCAGGTTTCTGGGTGGTGATGAGGTCATTCACCTCTTCAGGAGAAAGCATGGGAGGGGTGGAGAAGAGCTGTGCTGGGAGGGGCTGAAGGCCAAGGCCTCTCCCGGCCCCTCTGAGATATTGGGAGGTGGCTGGAACCAGCCAGGGCAAGCAGCCCCGAGGGAGGATCATCGTGGATTTGGGATCGGAACAGGCCCAGATTAGGTCACCTGGGAACACGCAGAACTAGATTTCCAGCTAAGGAGGGAGCAACCCCAGGGCCTGGGAGCCATTTTATTCTTTTACAAAGAAGGTGGAATGAAACAACATTTAGAACAGTTGTGGGTGAGGAAGGTGCTGAAATCTGGGCAGTGGTGGCATGTGGGGGACGGCAGAGCAGAGCTAAGTAAGGGTGTGGAGTTGCCAGGCATGGGGGAGAAGTCGCTCTTCGAGCCAGATGTGCACGAACTTGTGAGCTTCTGTCCCACTAGGGTGAGAATCAGGATCAGGTTTAGGATTTAGTGTTAGGGTTAAGGTTAGGGCTAGAGTTTGGGTTTAGGGTTAGGGTTAGGATTTAGGGTTAGGGTTAGGATTTAGGGTTAGGATTAGGGTTAGGATTTAGGGTTAGGGTCACGGTTAGGATTGCTTCTGTCTTGGAGCTGACTCAGCCAGTGTGCCTCAGCCACTTCCCCTCAGAGTATGAATGTGATGGAAGAACTTGGGCGTATAGTGTAATATAGAGGTGAATGGTAATTATTGTATTTGTTCATTCCTTATTGGTCTTTCGATTCAAAGCACCCGAGAGCACCTGAGCTGAGCCAGTCCGACTAGAGAGAATGCAGAGGAGGGATGAGAGCTACTTTGAGGGAAAACAGATGGGGGTCAGTGGGTGGGTGTGGGAGGGTCATGGAGTAGATTTCTCAGTGGATGATAAAGTGATTCACCTGGCTGTCAGGTGGGAGCATGGGAGGGGAGCAGATTTGCCCTCGTGGTACTGCTGTGGGGAAAATTCACGATTTGATGCCAGCACAGCTCCCCAACGTGACATCACAGCAGGGCAGGAAGACACGCCATCTCCCAAGTGCCATGGGGGGAATGAAAGATGACTTCTTAAGACTTAAAAACCATGGCAGTGTTAAAGCATTAGTGGCAGAAAAGAGAAGTGCGGTAGAGGTAGGGCTGAGACCTGGGATTTTAACTCAAAGCCATGTAATGAAGCAGCTCAGGGGAAAACAGGCCATCCCAAGCCAGTCAGTGAAATGCCTACACCCTTGTTGATTACAGGCATCTTAACACATTGCAGGTAGATCACTCTCATGTTTTCATATTACACAGTGTTTGACATAAATGTGAAAGGCACGCCTTAAAATTAAATACCCATTGCATTTTGAAGTTATTTATTCCATGTTCTTACAAGCTAATATCTTTTTAAAGTATGATACTTTGTGAAATGTTTTTTTGTACTTGTTCAATAGAAACTTATCTGGCCACTGGGTAAAGCTAGCAATGAAACGACTGGTGCGCAGTGTGTTAAAACACTTTCTCCATGTCACCTCCCGTGAAGTTCACAAAAAATGAGGGCCGAGATTCTTTGAGGTTAAGACATTACATTTAAAAAAAGAGGCACGCCTTTCCCCTGCAGCAGTGGTTCTCAACCTTGGCTGCACATTAGAATCACCTGGGAATCTTTTTAAAATCCTGATTTCTGGGCCTCATCCTCTGGAAATTCTGTTTCTTTGTTACTAATGTTGTGGCCCCACCCCATCACAAAGAAACAGAATTTCCGGAGGACGAGGCCCAGAAATCAGGATTTTAAAAAGATTCCCAGGTGATTCTAATGTGCAGCCAAGGTTGAGAACCACTGCCCTAAAGATTGGACAGCCTCTTAGATGTGGACAGTCTCTTAGATGTGGGCAGGAGGGGTTTTCGGGTTCCTTTCCTCTGGCTTTCCTAGCGCTCCTCTAAGTCTGGCACCTCTTTTAAGAAGGGTAGAGAAGTTGGGCTTTAGAAAAGTACTTTCAGTATTACTGTAGTTATGGGAAGTACAAATTTATTTTAATACAAAGTAAAGCTTAAAGAAATAGGTCATATTTAAATACTAAGGCATTTAGAGAACTATCCCAGTGGTTAGAGGTTTTAGCTACCAAGGCAAAGGGCGAAATTTTAATATCTCCAGTACATTTGACAAAACAAAAAAAAAAAAGGAAATTGCAGTCAGCTGCCATGTAAGCTGGGTGTGTAAACAGACTCATGGTTAGAATAGGAAAACCAAGAAGCTAAAAGCAATCGCCACTGTATGCCAACTGTTGAAACTTTACTTAAACTAAAATTAGAGTATGAAAGCTACTTGACAATAGATGAGCACAAATCCCCCAAATAATTTTTAAAAAGCAAAGCAGGTAGAAATTCTCATAACAATGCAAAAACTTACATCTGTTAAGTACATATACAGTACTTGTTTAAATGCGACGTATATTTTATATTGATCTCTGCAGTCAGTTTTAATCAAAGGCTGCACAACTATTTTATCGTAATTGGTTTCAACAGTTTAAATTAAATCCACAGTTTTGCTGCAAAACCGAAAAGCCCGTGAATTGACCACCAAGCACACGTGGAATGACTCCCACTAGACTTAATTGTATTTTTTAAAAAACCTGGATCACTGCTGATGCTCACATCTGAAATGAAGAATGAGGTAATTTTATTTTCCATTGCAGGGTCCCATGCCGTGTTCTAAACCCTAGATCATACATAGAACATTGGCCCAGGAAGGAGCCTTCGCAGGAATGGCCCAGGCCTCTCACTGGACAGGTGACCACGGTGAGGCCGGAGAGGTGTGAGTGAGGCGGATGGTCATGCTATGAACCCACGGTCCAGCACGGAAGCTCCCGTAGGTGAACGGGTGTGGACTGAACAGACTCCTGGGTGACTCTGTCAAGATTTCTGAGCTCTACACCAGCTCCCTGGTCATGCCAGCTTTTGACCTTTGCCCTCTCAATACATCGCTAAGCAAGCCAAATATATCAGAGACCCAAGGGACTGTGTATCTGCCTCACAAACTTTGTGGACGTAGCACCCCAGGAAGGGGCTGCTTCGGGGTGACTGGTCCACCCTTTGGGCGTTGAGTGATCGGCATGTGTGTGTACCCTATACTCCTCTGTTAGACCGAAACTGTGGGTCCCCCATGTTCACAGCCCCACACTTCAGGGAGCCAGAGGCCAGCTGGCTGTAATGTTCCCAACTCCAAAGGCACCATTTACTGTCCCTGGTTCATAGTTGGAGAACATCGGTTAAATCTTAGAGTAACGACCAATTTCCACAGGCCACTGAATTTCCACCAGACCCGACAGGCAACGGCACACGTGTTTTTGGCTGGTCTGCCTCCACCTCCCCCTTCTTTAACCTGAGACCACGTTTACTTCTGGAGAAAGGGCTCCTAGCTCTTGTGTGCTTTTGTTTCACACAGACCATAGAAGCCAATGTCAAGTTCTGATAGCAGAGGGCACTTGGAGTTGCCTAACTTAACAAGAGGTGCCCTATAAGAACCTGCTGCATGTACTGGGGGGGGGGGGGGGGCTGGCTGCTGTCTTACCAGTGTGTATGTCTTAGGCAGTCTGTTAGAGACCCTGGCTGATCACAAACGAAGCCGAGAAAAACATTCTTTTGGAACCACTTGGACTTGGCAATGGTGATGAAAGAAAAACAAACTTAGGAGGCCTACCTTTGCTGCTGTTCTTAGCAGAGGCGGCAACAGCTAATAGTTCTACCCTCCCCTCTGGAGAGGCCACTGAAGTAAACTTCAAACAAGATCTCACCATCCCTCGTCCTTAATTTTTCCTTTGAGACTGGACAGTAAACTACGTAACTTGTGACTTTTTTCTGACTCCAAAGTGGGTTATTTTGATTCCATAATACTATTTCTCTTCTTTAGAACATTCGTGTGTTTCATTTCAGATGCACCGCCTGCACCAGGGCGGGCAGCTGGGCTGTCACGCATGTGGCCTCAGATTTTCTCTATTTCACGTGTGGTTAGGTAAGCTGATGATGAGTCATCACGTGGTGTTTTGCTGCCGCAAATGACAGAAATAGAGACACCCACACGGAGGGCATCTTGCATGTTTACCAAACACATCGCTCAGAAACATGCTTTTAAAAAAATATATATATATTCCATTTATTTCTTTACAGAGAGGAAGGGAGAGGGATAGAGAGTTAGAAACAACGATGAGAGAGAAACATCGACCAGCTGCCTCCTGCACACCCCCCACTGGGGATGTGCCCACAACCAAGGTACATGCCCTTGACCGGAATCGAACCTGGGACCCCTCAGTTCACAGGCCGACGCTCTATCCACTGAGCCAAACCGGCCAGGGCAGAAACATGCTTTTTGATGAAAGAGCTGTGAGTGAGCATGGCCGTCTGCAGGAGGCAGGCAGGGTGGCTGGTTTGCCTCAACATGTACAAATCGCCACGTCTTGGAAAGCCCTGCCCATCGCAACTTTGGTTACCCCCTCCCCCCCAAACACACACACAGCCGAAAAGGGCAGGACTTGGAAGGTAGAAGACCCCTTCCCTGGCCTGTGCCTCACTTTGGAGACTTCATCTTAAGTTAGAGGCCAGTCACCTGCAAAAGTGAGAGGCAGGACACTGGCCCGCTGGGGCACAGGCTGACCTGGGCCCTGGTCTGCTCAGAGAGTTGCTGGAGTCGTCTTCTTAAACACAAGAAAATATTTCTCAAGGTTATGTCCTTTAATGACTACAGCATAAATACTTTCTATTTTGCAACACAGGTTCTTATTCTCCCACTTCAGCTTGAAGTAAAAAAGTAAAAAAAATCCACTTACCCATGAGACGAGACCCCACCAAACGATGAAGGGTTAGGAGGGGAGGGAGCCGTTGGTTCTTTTCACTTCTTACTCTAAGATCTCAGTGAATAACTGCTCTGATATGTGGGGATGGAATGACTCGCCCCACCCTGAGAGATCCGGAAATGGCCGCTTGTGAGGACCACAGAGCCGGCCAGTTGGGAAGCACGCTGGGGGCCAGAGAACCTCACGGAGACCCGCCTCCTCCTCGTGGGCCTCCGGCCCCGCCCTTCCCATGACTCTTTACTGGGAGACTCGAGGAGTGAAATGGTGCACGGACATTAGCGAAACTTTACTTGGCCCCTCCAATATCGCCTAACCCAGCGGTTCTCAACCTTGGCTGCACGTTAGAATCACCTGGGAATCTTTTTAAAATCCTGACTTCTGGGCCTCATCCTCTGGAAATTCTGTTTCTTTGTGATGGGGTGGGGCCACAACATTAGTAACAAAGAAACAGAATTTCCGGAGGACGAGGCCCAGAAATCAGGATTTTAAAACGATTCCCAGGTGATTCTAATGTGCAGCCAAGGTTGAGAACCACTGACCTGCAAACTCATTAGTCAACAGAGCCAAATATCAACAGAACAATGATTGAAATTTCTTTTGAGAGCCAAATTTTTAAGCTTAAACTGTATAGGTAGGTACATTGTTATTAACTTAGTTAGGGTACTCCTAAGGCTTAGGGAGAGCCACACTCAAGGGGCCAAAGAACTGCATGTGGCTCGCGAGCTGGTTTGCCGACCACTGGCCTAACCCAAAGCTAAACGTCTCAAAGTCAAATCACCTGCTTATGCTAAAACAACACAAAACAAAACACCAAACGGGGGGAAGACGATCTTTGGCACAAGATAAGCCCAAGGCAGGCGGCAAGGGGGTGCACCTGACTTTTACCCAGTGATGTAAGCCAGCAGCTTTCTGTGCCCAAATTACAGAATCCCAAACAGGTGAGAGGCTCCTGCCAAAGTTCAAACCTCTCAACACGGCCTGAGTCACGTGGCCGGCGGGCCCATCCCATTGAGACCGTCCTGGGGCAAGCCTTGCCTGGTTCTTCCTGCTCAGATCCTGGGTGTCTCACCGATGCCCAGGGCCACCGAGATGCCCTACTGGGAGCAGAGCGCACACAGCCCCTCAAAAGAGCAGGGAGGCCACGGAGGAGTTGCTCTGCCCTGGGCTTGTGCAGAGAAAACCCTCCTCCAGAAACACTGCTTTGAGCTGCCCGAACTCACCTGTCAGCACTTAAATTAAAAATGCCTGATGCCCTGTAGTCCTAGGTTCCTTTTGTCTACAAGCAGTCACTCAGCACGGAGAGTCACATCAGGTCTTTTCATGGTCCTTGACGCGAGACCCTCACGGCACCACTAAATCTATCAGCGGAGCAATGTGCAATAAAAAGCAAACGGAAAACCCGTGTTGTTCTGGCCGATCTGGCTCGGTTGGTTGGGCATTGCCCCATGTTACCAAAAGGTTGCTGGTTTCATTCCTGGTCAGGGCACATGCCCGGGTTTCGGGCTCCAACCCTGGCAGAGGGTGGACGTGCAGGAGGCAGCCACTCAATGTTCCGCTCTTGCATCGATGTTTCTCTCTCTCTCCCTCTCCCTTCCTCTCCCTCTCTCAAAAGAAAAAAAAAAAAATCAATAGAAATATTTTAAACAAAACACAAAAACCTGTGTTGGGGATGTTTCTTTGATCAGCAAAGTCAAAAGAATGCCCCGCCTTACTCTGAAACGTGGAAGAAGCGCTCCCACGTTGCTGGTCTGCCTTTCCCGCCATGGTTCTCAGGGGAGATGCAGAACCTGCCAGCAATCAGGTTTGCTTGGGACTGAGGTGTGTGCTTGTCAGGATGCTCCTGCAGCCCCGGTGAAGGAACCATCTGAGAGGCCACGAGTTTTCTAGAGAGGAAGGGTCCGAGCTTGAGGCTGGGGCGGGTGGGGCTGGGGGGGGGCAGTCACCGTGGTCTGGTCTGGGGTTGCTTCCCGGGTTCTCCAAAATTCTACCAAAATACCATCACCTGTGAACCTTTCCCTGAGGGGGCTTGGAAGTCCTAACAACATGTTCTTGTTGCCTACTGGCGTTTCTAGTTGATGGTTCCCTGATTTAGAGGGAAAGAATTCGCTCTTTCAATTTTTTTTCTCGCTTTTTCAATTTTTAAGCTCTAACCCCACAGCATGAAATATCACCCGGATTAAAGGAATATTGCTGCTTAATTTTCTAGTCATGTGCTTTTTAAAAAGCTGATACAATTAGATTTCCCCCCATCTCTCAGATCTGCCCCCGAAAGCACCCCAAAGCTGTGCATCCCGGTTGTCAGCACGCCTACCTCCGGCGGAGCACCTGCGGATTGGTCCTGGTGGCGGCAGCCCTGAGGGCCCCTGGGTGTCCAGAAACATGAATGCAACCCCTGACGCGCACGCCCGATCTTATGCCCTCACATCCCTTTTTCTTGAGGAACAATAGGATCACACAGCACCGAATACAATAAATACAAGCGCCTGGCCTTTTCCTTTAGTCTTTCTCCCTTTCCAGCATCTATTTCCCCCCTCACCAGGGTCTACACCAGCTAACCCATTTACACCCGTTACCTGGGATCAAACATAGTCCTCTTTCATCTACAGGCCCTTATATTCAGGTACGAAGGACAGGCTTTGTTAAACTGCTACAAATCAGAGACGATGTTCATCGGTACAATACGTTTCAAGTGGCAGATACGTGGACACACAATCAATTGCCGTATTGTATTAGAGACATTTTATTGAAAATGCGAAAATAGGAAATGTATTATAGCCTAAAATAAATTACATAACATATACAGTATATATTTATATCTTTAAAATAGTTTTGTGTCTAGGTTCTTTCAGTCTAGGAATTTTGACGAAATCAAGAATTTACTGAACTGTGTCCATATTTATTTATTTTTTTTTTAAAGAAAAAACCCGCTTTCCAAAACTTAGAAAAATATACTGCACTAAATGGATTTCAGATGTATCATCTCAGGGAGTATCACATAGTGACTTTGAAGTTGTTTTATAAAATGTCTTGCTTTATCTTGTGGCGTGAGAGGGGCGTACACGAGGAATTACCTGTACCGCACGGTTATGACTAAGAATGGCTGGACCAGGTAAGACATTACTTCAAAAGTTACGATACGACAACCTGGCATGAGAGTGCTAGATTACGACTTAAAGCTGCAGTTCACTGTAAAAACTACAAGGTAAGAGTTAGAATGCTCCGATTCCCTTGCTCTAGCGCCACCTTCAGGGAGGGCGAGTGGAAAACAAGCCTTCGGGGGAAGCCATGCGGAAGGATGCTGAAATTCGGAGATGGCTTTGGTGACAAGGGCAACGTTAGCTCAGGTATGTACACGGCGGGGCCTGGTGTGAGAGCTCACCCAGCTCTAGCAGGAGGCCAGGTGGGGTGCTGGCAGCGGGCTGTCCCTGTGGCATCTCACGCTTTTCTCTCCATCCAGCTGCCCAGCGCACTCACAGGTCCCTTCTTCAGCGGGAACGGCCTGCGAGGACCCCGTGGTGGAGGCCACCGGGGTTACCTCTCTCTGCGCAGCCATGCCGCTGGGACGCCGTGGAAAGCCGAGTGGTCACCTGTGGATCTTCAGAGAGATGCGGAGGGACGGTGCGGGCCGTGGCCTGCGGGGCAGCGGTGGCCGCGGGCGAGGGCGGGCAGAGCCGCAGTCCTTTGGTTCCAAGCGGAGATGGTCAGAGGGAGGGGAGACAACGTGGACCACGAGGCAGCTATGCCTTTTGGGTTCTCGTGAAGCGGGGCGTGAAGTCAGCGGTCGTGTGGGTTTTTACAAAGCGTCGCAGAGACCGTTCCCTGGGTCCCGCTGCGTGGGGCATACCCAGTATGCCGGAGTTTACGTGAAACCTTTCGACCAAGGCCTCTTTCGTTACCAAAACCAGAACCAGAACTCGACGGGAGAGGAGATGGCGCTGGGGTGTCATCCCCACCGTCCCCGCGGTGCCCATGCGCCCCGCGCCTTATTCGTTCTCCTCTCTCATTTCCACGATGTCCGTGCTCTCCTCGGCGGCGGGGATGTCCGTCATGGCCGAGTCCTCCCCCTCCACGGCTGACTCGTTCTCCATCTTCTTTTTCTAGAGCAAAGAAGGCACGTTAGCGTGGGCCGCGGCAGGGACACATCACAGCGGAGCCAAGAGCAGGGGGAGGCCCCCGGGTCTCAGACTTGGGTCTCGCCGATGGTTGGGGCGACCTCACCGAGGCTGCACCTCAGTCCGGCCTGTGCCTCTCTGTTTGGCTACTTGGACGCTGGCCCTGGCCCGGCACTCTGGGCGATCCCGTCCCAACGACTCTCCCCAGTGCCCTCTGGACGCACCGGCAGCTGATGGCAACCTGCCTCTACCGGGGGACACCACTTCCGCCCGCCCTTCCCAGCAGGGCCTGAGCTCTCCCCACCCTCCTGCTCAGGGTCTGCAGAGCCTTTGTCCCTGGGATGAGCATGTGGCCTGATGCTATTGGAGTTTTCCTCCCTCGGGCCAGCCCCAGGCTTGCTGTCATTCTCTCCCACCCTGCGCCTGGCCTGGCCTAACTCCAGGTGGCTGCCCTGAGGCCTGGACCCCGCAGTGCGGGCCAGCTGAAGGATGGGATGCCTCCCACTGTGGCCCACAGGAGCCACTCAGGTCTTCCCACACCTGGAGGAGGCTTCCCAGCCGTGGCAGGTGTGTCTGTCCCCATGTCTCACCTGTTTCCGATAGACGTAGCAGGCGGCTATGGCGACCATGGTGGATTCGCCCACAAATCCCGCGAGGAGGGAGCCCACGCCCAGGGTGGCTCCGTGGACCCTGGGGATGAGAAAGCAAAGGCCATGTGTTTGTTAAATCCGTGCGGAGGCACACACAGTGTCAAAATCCAGCCGACACCCAGGAAAGGTGTAGACAAGAGGCACCAGACAATCGCATTCAGAGTCTGCACCTAGTAAGCCAGGCACCTGCATGGGGAGGGGACCCGGACCTCCAGGCAGAGCTGCCTCCCCCGCCCCCTCCGGCCTCAGCTCAGCACCTGCTGGCGTCCCATCCCTCCTGAGCCGGCAGCACCTCCCACCCTCCTCTCTGCCAGCCCCTTCCGTGGGAGACTGGGAGTCGTGGTTGGTGCTCAGTAAATAGTGTGTATAGGCCTGACCCTGAAAGGACTTTTCTAGAATGGATCCCAACAGCCTCCATCTGGTTTGCAGGCAGAGAATAGGACGCAATTTTGCATTTCTACTTCTAGGTACGCTTGGGGCTTTCACACGAAAAAGCAAATGCAACCATCTAAACAGAACTTAAGTGGCAGAAGGACCCACAGCCCCACGCCCCCACGACTCACCCCAGGTAGGGCAGGACCACGAGGCTGGTGATTAGGACGATGATGCGCAGCACGGAGCTGGGGGCCAGGACAAAGGTCTTCTTCAGGGTCATCAGCCACCCGGTGAGATGAGCCCTCACAGTGACTGAGGGGAGAGCAAAGGGCTCGTCAGCAACGACCTGCTTCTCCGGGTCCTCAGCCTGTAGTTTCTAGCCCCTGGGCAGCACACCGGGGTCCTTGGGGTGCAGGCTGGGACCCAGGCCCTGCTGCTGCTGCCCTGGGCATCACCTTGTCTTCCTGCCAGGTTCCTGGTCTCTGCATCAGGGCCCGGGCAGCCCGTCCCTACCTCGGCTCCTGCCCCATCACAGCCCTGAGCGTCCAGACAGCGAGTGGCTGCAGGCAGCTCCCTCCTCCATAGTGACTGCCCCGGGACAGTCCTGTCCACTCCTGCCTCAGCTCGGACCCCCTTCCTCTCTCGAAGAAAAACTCAGAGAGAAGAGACGGCTGCCAGTGATCAAACCTGATTCTGAGGGAGGAGCAAACCTGGACCAAAAGCCCAGAGACAAGGTGTCGGGGAGGAGAGAGGGCTGCTCTGTCTGCATCCCTGATTTCCTCAGCCGTCCCCAACCACGGAAACCTCAGTCACCACCCTCCTCCTGCCCCTGTCAGGTCCCTGTTGTTCTGACAGGTGGGTGTGTCACAGACACCTCGCCCCGTCTCCCCATCCAGATGGGAACTGCGGGAGGGCGGGGCACCCAGCCATGGAGGGCTCCAGAAACACATGTGAACTGCTGCCTGAATTTGGTTTTGGAGGAAAACAGTTGTCAGCAAGAAGTGCCCTGATGTCTGACCTCAAACTGGAGGGCGTTTAAGGAAGTGCTCACTCCTGGAGTAAAACCTCGTGTCCAGGGAGGAAGCCCATTGGGAGGAAGACCTGCTGTCCTCCTGGTCTAACGGAGTGCCCTGCTGGCCCAGAGTGGAGGGCTGTATTTAAGAGGCTCAGACACACACGTCGGTTTGGGCAAGGGCAAAGGTGAGGGCGCACAGGTAGAAGGCTAATCCGGTTGGCCCACACCCTGCAGGTTGCACAGACAGGTGGAAGCTGGACCCTCTGGAAGCCCTTAGGATGACAGGTGAGGCGGAGTCTCCTGGACCTCCAGCCCCTCCTCCAGGCAACACTGTGAGGGCAGCACCTCTAGGTGGCGTCGCCTTCCAAAGCTTGGCTCCCCAGGCTCTTGCCTCCCCTGCACCCCTGATCCTCCATCCCTCCATGTCTGCCACAGCGGAGAAGGTGACACCCGAGGGACCCAGCCTCCAGGAGTGCTTGGCCCCTAAGCAGGGCAGCTTGTGCAATTCAGGGACAACTGGGGCTGGCGGGCCCACAGGGCTGGCCGAGCTCCATGGCCCGTTTCTTTACCTCACTGTGGCTCTCTGTAGATTTTGGCTTCTCAGCTCACTGACTGGGGTGGAATTTCTGGGCAATAACGTTTTTAACAGGAAACAACATGCACTTGGTACAGAATTGAAAGGGAATATAGCACAAAGGTCTTCCTCCAGGCCTGGCTCCCCGGGCCCTTGTCCCGCTTCCCAGCGGCAAGCACTGTTAGCCCTTTGGTGAGTTACCTCTAGAAATGGTATGTAGACAGGCAGGCACTTACCCTGAACATAGCACACCCAGGCATACATGACGGGTGGTACATACTACAGACAGGGTAGCATACTAAGCAACCGCTCTGCAGCCCGCTTTTCTCATTTCCTAAAGCACAACCTCCTCCCTTATGGCACACCTCACACTACTCTGCCGGTTTGCGAATTTTCCAACTGGCTTCCGCTTTGGCTGTGGGCTTCTCCTCTCTGGCCACATGCCCTCTGGCCTCAGCTCTGCCCCCAGATTCTTGTCTCCAGCAGCTCCTCTCTTTCCCTGTATGGATCCAGGTTTTATAGGCTACTCCCCTCACCCCATGTTATTCCTGAAATTAACACCTACAATTCGACTTCTGAATGTACAGATCTAAGGCTTTTGACACAGGCCTAGACTCGCGTCCCCACCACCATCAGGGTGCGTGGCAGTTCTTTGCCCCTGAACTCCTCACGCTGTCCCTGGGGGTCTGCTTTCTTTTTCCCGTGTTTGCAACCGCTCTCCTTTAAGAAACCGATGATTCCTGTAGGCGTCGTGTTATGAACTTTCATCCTACTGGGCCATGTCTCCGCATCTTTCCAGTCCACTGTGAAGATTTACGGTTTTGTTTGGGACACGATTGCAAACACTTCCAAAGAAAGAAGACTGAGCCAGGCGGGCCGGGGCGGGAGGGGGCGGGGAGGGGAGAGGGGGTGCGGTAAGGAGGAACTTGTCTTTCGTTTGCTTTTGCTTTACCTGGGACGGGGAAGAAGGAGAAGATCCGCAAAGGAATGACACAGAGCTCTGCGAAGGCGAAGTCCACGCCGATGATGTCTATCAGAATCTTCTCGGACACGTTGGGGGTCCAGAACATCACAAAGCAGAGCTGGGGGGGTGGGAGGGGGGAGCCAGGTTGTGAGGAAAAGGCATCAGCGAGTGGAATGAGGAAGCCAGGCAGTCTAATATGCCGAGGAGCTCGGAGAGAGGGTGACCTGCCCAAGCAGGAGGCTGGCATACCGGTCCTCAGGCTGCCATCACCCTGCCCCGTTCTCACCGCTGGCACAGGCCCAGGCCCACCTGCCACGTCTGCCCCACAGGGGCCCGGGCAGCGGGGCAGATGGGGACGCACTGAGTGGGGAAGCGGGCCACTGAGCGGGGCCAGTGGGCTCCCACGGAAGGCTTAGCTGGACTGCTAACCAGCTCAGTCCGTTCAGGGGGAACATGTCTATTAACACAGTTTTTACAGCTTTCACCCAATAATGAAAAGTGCCCTGAAAGCATCTGGATGCATGCAGCACGCCTGAATCAGCACGGCCAGCCGAGACGGAAACAGCGATGCTGAGATTAACCACAGGCCCGGAAGCCTGCAAGGTCTAGTTCAGAGAATGAGAGACCACAGCCATGAAGTGGGGAACTCTGGACACGGAACCCCTTTGAGAAAGTGGGAACTGAAATGGGCGGGGGAAAGGCGGAGTGAAAAATCCCACCAGTTCCCAAATAATTCTCTCCCTTCCTGACGGTGCAAGAGAGCGATTCTTCTCTAAAACGAAAATGAATACGTTAGAAGGTGAATGACAGTCGTGCAAAAACAGAACACTGACATTTTAGACTAGAACACCCTTTGGGCTTTGGGTTAATTAGGGTTCCTGGAATTAGGCTGGTCCTGTTTACTGTGTCATGTTGAAATATTAAAAAATAAATACGCCCTAACCAGTTTGGCTCAGTGGATAGAGCATCGGCCTTCGGACTCAAGGGTTCCGGGTTCGATTCCGGTCAAGGGCATGTACCTTGGTTGCGGGCACATCCCCAGTGGGGAGTGTGCAGGAGGCAGCTGACCGATGTTTCTCTCTCATAGATGTTTCTAACTCTCTATCCCTCTCCCTTCCTCTCTGTAAAAAAATCAATAACATATATTTAAAAAAAAAATACCTGGGAGAATCTAGTATATGTTTCACTTGCTAACTGCAATGGAGCTTTAATTCTGCCATATCTCTTTCAGCATCTGGGAAGAATAAATATCTCAGGGGTTTTCCAAAATGACATCATTTAACCCTAGTGCCTGCTGCCCGTACTTACAGCCCATCTCTGACATAAAGGCAAAAATACTTCCTCAGATGTAACAACTCGGAGCTCAGAGGCTTTGTCACCGTGTGCCCTGGACAAGTGGCCTTGTCATCGTTTCCCACGGCAAAGCCGCCAGCCTGAAACAGTGAGGTATCGCTCACGCCTACAGCGCAGGTATGGCGACAATTTCGTGTCGCAACTTCAAAATGGCACTGAGCAGGGCAGTGGGAACTATCCGGACCGGATCTGTGCCTCAGGACCCACGAAGAGTAAGCCACCTTGTATTTCTTCCGTGGTTGGAGGACTACGCTCTGCTAAAAATGAGAGTTTGCAGGACAATCACTGTAATGCCATGTGTGTGTTCCGTAGCCGGCAATGACCTGAACGTGAGGCGATGTCTCCTGTTGCAATCTCTCTGCTTTGCAAAATCACTGCACAATGGCCTTTCAGTTACAACACCCGAGGGGAAGGGAGGGAGCCATTGCATGTCAGAGAGGAGGGTGCAGCCAGCGTCTGTGGCAAAGCCAGGTGATTCCCCTCTCTGGGTTCTCTGCATGGGGGATGGGCACCCCGAGGCGTTTGGAAGACCTCGGAGTCCAGTTGGAAGACAGGACCATAGTGAGCACACCCACATCACTCGAGACATTTACAAAAATACCCAGTAACCTGGGCTGGTGACCACAGCGGCCCCTGAGAACAAAATGTTAAGGTCTGATGGATCCCTAACAGAGCTTCCCAGGAGGGTGGTTTCGATATTCCATTTCTAAAATGCCACAGTGTGATTCAACGTGGCACCACTGAACCACTCTCTTCTGTCTGGTACCTATCTGTGCCCAGAGTGCCCTGAATGCCCCTATCAGGCCACATGCTCCTGAGGCGCCTCTTCAGAGCTGTCCGCCACACTTAGAAGGTGGGCCTCTTAGCCGAACCCGGTCAGCCTGGGGCTCGAGCAATCACAGGTCATTACTGAAAGCGAAGGAATGCTACGGGTAATGGATCGAAGCTTCCTTTCTTTTTCTTCCGGAAGTCTCTGAATTTGACCCTTTGCCTTTGCCATGCTTCCAGATGAAAATGCTCCTTGCCTGCCAGTAAGTCCCTAAAAACATGACTATTTCTTGCATTGCCCAGAGAGGAATATCTGCAACATGGCAATAGGTCCGGCGCTGGTTAAGAGCGGCAGTTCCCCTCTGCAGGTCAGCGTTCCCTAAGGAACGCGTGGAGCCCCAGCTAACAACCAGACCCAAGGTGACCGGTCGGTTTCAGAAGACAGGAAGCTGTAGAAGTGAACCTAACAGAATATTTCAGGAAAGTGTCATTCGAATGAGTTCACCAGAGGAGGCTTGGCCCAGAACATGCCCGCCCAGTTGACCATGACATGCTGTGTTCCTCAAATATTTGCAGAGCCTAACGACATTGACTTTCCCAAACCAGGAAAACAAACCTAATAAACTCCTGACAATGAACGTGATTTGTTCCTTAGAGCAGCTGCAGGGCTGGCTTTTCTGCTGCAGAGCTTGCTGTCAATATTATCTTATTAGGAAGCAGCCAGCTGCATAGAACCACCCACTCAGTGCCCAGATCTTGGTTTTTCTATTTATTTTTCAATAGAAGGAACCAGCGCTGCCTGGAGAAATGGCCCTTTCTAGATCTGCCTGGAATAATATGTCAAAGGACACAAGAGCCCAGCAGGAAGCATTCCCCACGGGCAAAGCTGGAACAATTTCAGCAACAAAATAAATACTGTAGTACTGAATACAGAATACACAATAAATACCCACGAGTCAATATATATATATAAAAGCCCAGTGACCGAACGGCAGAACGACCAGAATGATCAGTCAACCAGTAACTATGATGCGCACTGACCACCAGGGGGCAGACGCTCAACGCAGGAGCTGCCCCCTGGTGGTCAGTGCGCTCCCACAGTGGGAGTGCCACTTGGTTGACTGGGATGAGCGATGCTCCCACAGTGGGAGCAGCCGCTCAAAGGGTGGGTCCATAGCCACTTGGCTGACCAGGATGAGCGGCACTCCCATATCGGGCCGATCCCTGCAGGCCACGCCCCCGCACCAGTGCATGAATCCCATGCACCAGGCCTCTAATATTGATATAAATAAGCAAATAGGGTCAGATCTCTGGCCCAGAATTTTATCTAATTCATGTAGATACTCCCTTCCCAGAGAGGTGAAGCATACCTATTCTTCCCATCCAGACGTGTGGGCTGACCATAGCAACTCCCCTCCAAGGAGAACTCGGCTTGGAAAGGGGATAAGAGTACCTTCACAGTGGAGAGACCTGGCAAACATGACCTCGGGAGGTGGTCAAGGTCAACATCAGCAGTGATGAGTCATGTTGATGGCACGTGCTCCTGATGTGACGAGACTCGCACTTGACCCAGGTGATCTTCCTCCCCAAATCCAAAGCCCCCTCTAACCACGAGAAAAACCTCAGACAAACCCGAGTTGAGGCACGTTTACACAAAACCTAAGCGGCATTCCTTGAAACTGGGAATGCCTCAAAAACAAGCCAAGTCTGCGGAACTCACACACCAGAGGGGGCCTAAGGAGACAAGACGACAAGGGCTGTGAGGGAAAAGCTAGTGAAACCTGAATCAACTGTGCAGTTCAGTTCAGTCACGTATTCGTTCCTCAGTTGTGACAAATGAACCACAGCAAAGTGAGGGATGAAGGGTGTGTGGGAACTGTGTGCTAGTTTCACAACATTTCTGTAAACCTAAGATAATTCTGAAATAAAAAGGTGATGAAGGAGAAGAAAGAAAGGAAGACAGGAGAAAACCTATGACCCACCCTTTTATTTGACAGACGATGTGATTCTTTTTCTGAGGACCAGACACTGACCATGAAATTTTTACTTTGAACTTTGAAACATTTATTGGCATTTCAACATATATTCATCGCTCGTAAAGTGTAGTCCATTCCAGACACACCTTCCGCCTTCATGATCACTGGCATCTCTTTTCTTTCATCACATTAGCCTCCTTGGAAACTAACCCCCATTGGGCTGCAGCCCTTGTATTCACAGCCTTCCCGTGCAGTTTCTGGTTAGTGCATGTGCCATGGTCAGATTTCTAGTGATGGTCTGGGCGGGCAGATCAATGAGTAATTTAGTGAAATGTATGCTTAGAAGCAACCCGTTAAGCAGGCTTTACCTGTATGGAGTTGTCCCACATCGGAGGCATTTAACCTTTCATGTCTAAATCCCTATAACGATGAACTAAGTGATGACTAAGTTTTACCGTAGATTAAGGTCCCCAAATTGGACTACAGTGTGCATTAAGGAGGAAGCAAGTCCCAGCCCTTACAGAAATAACGCCCCATCTGAGATGCTACAGTCTGAATCCGCGTGACTAGACCCACAGAAGGGGGACCCTCCTCCCCCAGAGTCTGTTTCTGACCCGCCCTGGGACAGTCTCAGATTCTCTCCCAAGAATGTGGGATTCGAAGAAGCCAGTTGTCTCCATCAGCATTTGATGAAGGGAGAGGGCTCCAGCCCACAAGGGAACATTGCCAAGAGCTCTGGTTTCGACGCAGTTCCAGAGCTCCCTACACTCCCGCCATTACCCTGAATAATCAGGATTAGTACACAGTCAGAGAGTCTTGTCCCCTGCAGTTAGAAGAAGTGAAATGTATGCAGCTGTTATGAATTAAAATAGCCAGCCTTGGGCATCGTTTTTATTTGGAGCCTTTACTTAGTAACAAAAGTTCAACAACTGTTTAATTGGGTTTAAGTCTCCACTGCCTAAACCTGAGGTTAACCCTCAACAATACCGCATACAAAGAGGTGGTTACAACCTGGCTTGGGGCTGCAAGATGGTGAGTCAGTGGATTTACATTCTGGTGCCAGCTCCTTAGCCCTCGGATGACCGGATGACCAGACCACCAGCGTGTCTGTGGCCCCATGACCCCCACAGATGCTTCTCCCTGCCAGGGGCACAGTGAGTGGGACCAGCCGGTCTTACTATCATTACTGTAAAAGGTTTCCTGGTTCCGGAATAAAATGCTACTAGTGAGCTGTCTGTAGGTGGTGAGATTAGGATTGATTTTATTTTCCTCTTTGGACTTTCCCCTGTTTTCCACAAAGAGCATGTGTTCCTTTTTTTTTTTTTTTTCCAGAAAACAACAACAACACATTTTAAAATAACAGGGGCCCCTGTATCTGTCCATCTTAATAAGTATTTAGGACAGGGATGTGCAAAGTCCTGACTCAGAGGGAGGGCTGACAGCTGGGTTTCACAGACAGCGTCTTGGGACACTGCGCCTGGTGTCACTCCACACAAGGCACACTAATTTGATTTCCCCATGGATGGAGGGGCCTGAACAAGGCAGAATACTGCCAGATATCACACATGCCTACCTTGCTCGAGTTTTGAGAGAGAGAGAGAGAGAGAGAGAGAGAGAGAGAGAGCTGATGTACACCCCAGGACTGCCATTTGGCCTTTGATTCTTAGCATCAACTTGCACTGGCTGCACATAGGTGGCAGGGGGGTGGGTGGGTGGGAAAGTTCATCAGCATTTTGTGGGTCCTGGTTATGACTCCAGCTTTTGGTCCCAGAGAGATGGGAATCATGGGAGGTGGCAGGTGCAGGAGATGTGATGCTTGCCATTTTGACTGACAGGCTGGGTGAGGATAGACTATGGGGGTGGGGGCGCAGGGCAGAAGCAGGAAGTCCTGCCAGGGGGCTACTGTAACATAAGGGAGAGGGCCTGGGGTCATCAGGAGGTGGAGAATGGTGGAATTGGAGGTATCTGCACTTAGTGCTAACAGGATGTGCTGAGGGACCCGTGTGGGGTATGAAGAGAGTGATGTGAGTGTTTCTCTGTCTTCAGGATGGACGCTTGGCTGCCCTCTGGGGACCCTCCGGCCTGTCTTGTCCATGATTTCTCACTCTCACGTGCTGACCGCCAGCTGAGCTAGATGGGGTCCCTCCCTAGAGCCCTCCTAAGGGTAACAGCGAGCCCATCAGAAGTCACCACATCCCCCTTGATGACACGGCATTCCATTAGGATGACTCTTAGAACCAGGGGAGTCCCAATTCTGAAGAAAACAATATGACATTTTACTAGAGTGCAAATCCCTAAAGTCTACTAACGTGTGAAAAGGCCAATGAGCCCACTTTCTGGGGAGGAGCATGATAGAGGGGCAGGGAGTGAGCCTGTCCTGATGGCCAGAGAAAGGGGGCTATTGCCCTGCAGAGCTGACCATGCTCTGAGAGGGGCTGGGCAACAAGCCAGGAGGGTGGGCAGGAAAACCGAGGAACAGCACGGGAGAACGTCACAGGTAAGGAGCACTTTCTGAGGAAGGATCATTAGTATTATAATACTAGAGGCCCAGTGCACGGATTCGTGCCCTTCGAAAGGAAATTAATTAGAAGGTGGCCAGTGGGGCGGGACTGGGCGAGACGGGCTGGACACACCCTGGAGCCAACCTCCCACAGTCCCTCTCTGGCCGGCCACACCTGGGGCGGTGCTGGGGCTCGAAGGGCGTCTGCAAACTGAGTGGGGTCCCTCTGGCAGGTGGGGTCCCTCAGCCTGGCCTGCGGGGATCGGGCCAAAGCTGACAGTCCGACATCCCCTGAGGGGTCCCAGAGTGTGAGAGGGCACTCTGCAAAGTTGCTGTCACTCGGCAGTTCCTGCATTGAGCGTCTGCCCCCTGGTGGTCAGTGTGCATCATACCTACCAGCTGGTCAGCTGGCTGGCTGGTCGCTTAGCCTTTTATATCTATATCTATATAAATATAATAATATATATTATAATGCATAATATATAATGCATATTGGATTACAATATATACTATTATTGCAATAGTATACAGAGAGGCGATGCAGGGGACTTTTTACGTAAGGTCAGGCAGGTAAAATTTTTATGGGGCTGAAACAGATGGAGTAAACTCTGTCGACTACTAAGAAAAACAGAGCTTTGTTTTCGGTTAAAGTAGGGAGCTTGGGTAAGCGCTTGGCACAGTGTTTTCGTGGTACTTAGTATTCTGCATGTGGCTTGTTGACCATCATAACCACCGTTACACATCCATCTGGAATAGCTTCATAAGGGAGCTGACGAAACCACTATTATAGCACATCTAATGGTAAAAAGTTAACATTTTCAGATGTCGGTTTAGAAACAGTCATTTTTAAAGAATATGAAAGCGCAATCACCCCAACTGCCATTTAGATTTAATAAAACCGCCAAACAGGCACACTTGGTCAGAGCACTCAGTGCTCCTTTCTGACCTAAGCCGCACAATTCTTAGGAAGGCCAAAACACACTTCCAACAGCAGGGGGCGCCACACACCAAGCCTGCAGTGGGCGCTCCAGCTGTCAAACCTCTGCCCATTCCATCCATTTGCAGAATGTTTAATTCTTTCCTATTCTTACTCTGATTTGAAGAATATTTAGAAGGTTCCAATCCAGCTTCTGCTTAGCCTTTACTTTTTCTTTGACTGTTAACAGAAACCGGAACTTGCTGGGGCGGGGAGGTGGTGTTCAAAGGGTCTAGAGTTCCAATTCTGCAGGAGGAAAGAGCTCCTCAGATGGACGGCGGCTGGCGGCGACAGTGGCACAACAATGTGAACATACTGCCCGCACACCTAGAAATGGCCCAGGTGCCAAGTTTTAAGTTAGGTGCGTTTTTATCACAATTAAAACTACTTTTAAAAAATTGGAGCCTGCTCATAACATCACGGTGTGCTCCTCCACTTGCTAACTGTTTTAAGACTGCATTGTGGATCTGTACTGCCTTTTTATCACCAGGGCTTAGGTAGAGTTTTGGGGACCATTCTTAATTGCTTTACTCTCCTCTGAGTTCCCCTGAACAAACCAGTCAACCCCTCAAATCTGCGGTAATGATGACTTAAAAAGTGAATGCTGGGCTACTGAAGTGTGAAGGGGGGCAGAGGGCCCGGGGGAAGGAGGGAACTCATCCATGATCACACACCAAGAACTTTCCATTGGTGATTTCATTTAACCCTCATAAAATCCTGGGAGAGAGGCAGGATTTTCTACTCCTTTACCAAAGGGGTCACCAGGGCCTAGAAGGGCTGTGTGACTTGGCCCAGGGCACCCCGTTGGGAAAGGGTGGGGCCAGGATTTCCACCCGGCCTTGGGGACTAGAAGCCTTGCTCCCTCCACGTATCTGGGGTGTCTAAAGCTGCCCACAGGGCCCAGGGGTCCACACGATGCTCCCAGAGGCGCCAGATGAGAGGGTTTCAATTCAGCTGATTTACCTTTGGTCCTTTCTGTCCTCCCCCCAATGCACAAGAGAGTCATTTTCTGCCGGATCCTGGGAACAATGAGAAGGCAGTCTCGGGGCGCGGGGGTGGGGCCGCTGCCCGGCAGAAACAAAGCCTCAAACAGGCCGTCCTTGTTGGAGACACAGGGTCGGTGTGGCCCCACGGCCACGGCCGGAATGAGGCTTGTGGTGTCCCTGCCCCACGGCTGGGTGACAGCTCATGGGTGAGGTCAGCAGCAGGAAGCTGAGGCTGGGTCCCTGTGCCAGTGGGAACAGCATAACGGTGTTTTAGGATGAGCTGAACCTGACGGAAGGGGATTATCTCAGTAAGTCACAGAGAGAGCCTGCCTGCCTCCTTCTCTGATGGCCGCCTTTTGCTTTCATCCCCTGCTGGCCTGGGCCCTCAGGCCTAAGACTCTGAAGTTTTGGAACTAAAACGTTTTAAGTCCTCTTCGCCTCTAGGGCCCTGGCAGGCAAGGTGTGACCAGGCCATCCGCTGTGTTGTCTGTGAATCACCTCCTCTCCTTCCAGCAACCTCCAACCTAATCCCCCAGACAAGCCTGATCTCGGGAAGCTGGGGGCTCACGGATATAGCCTGATGGCCCAGGAGGAGATGCCGCTCACGTGGGGACAGCGACCATGTCCTCAGCCAGGCCCTGCAGGGAGAGGGGTCAGGAGGGCAGAGTTTGGGGCTCACTCATAGGGAGGAACAGGGGCTTCCACCAAGGAGCCTGTGGAGGAAAAATCAGAAAGAGAAAAGGAAAGCCAGCCGAGGACAGTGTCACACACGGCAAGGCATGAGCATGGGATGGAGGAGTGGGCTGCATCAGACCCCAAACATGAGAACCGGACGGGGCCCCTGGAGCTGGGCAATGAGACAGTGGGGCCCTCGGTGAGCTCCGTAAGGAGATAGGAGATGGGCAAAAACACCAACTAAAGGAGCGACCTTAGAAGGAAGGAGAGGAGAAATGTGCTAGTAGTCTGCCTGCGGAAAAAGGGATGGTTTTTATGTTTCCTTTAATTTTCTTAAAGGTTGGGAGCCTTAAATATATTTAAAGCAGTGAGTTGGGAGAGGCTGAAACTGGAGAGGGAGAGAGAAATGGAGGCAGTGCCCGAGCAGAAAGGAGGGGTGGAGCAATGCAGGTGAATATGCACCGAGGTGCCCTCAAAATCGGGGTGCATGTCCACGGCGGGTCGTGAATACATACACAGGGAGTGCGGGGCTGCTGGGCTCCCGGACATCCGATTACCTGCAAATGTGTCCCATCAGGGGGCCTTCCCTGACCAGCTTGTTGGGCATCTTCCTCACCCTTTTTTCTTTCACTTAATTTTCTCCAGAGCACCTATGACTCTCTGTTGCAAACTGCATAATGGCCACCCCAAAAGATATATTCACCCCCAGTCCCCAGCACAAGTATTCATTACTTTATATGGTAACGGGTGTGATTAAGTTAAGGGTCTTGAAATAAGATTAGCTGGGATTGTGTGGGTGGGCCCGAAATACCATCACAAATGTCCTTGTGTTAAGATCCAGGCAAAGGAAGGTTGGATGCAGACACAGAGAGGAAGAGGGGATGTGAAGACAGGCAGAGATGGGAGTCACAGAGTCACGGAGTCACTGGTGGCCAAGGAATGCACGCAGCCACCAGAGCTGGAGGCAAGAGACAGGTTCTTCTCTAAAAGTCACTGGACGGAGTGTGACTGCTGACACCTTCATTTCGGCTCCATGACCTAAACTGACCTCTGGCCTGCAGAACTGTGAGAGAATAAATTTGCGGTTTTAAGCCATCAGCTTTGTGGTAATTTGTCACAGCAGCCACAGGAAACTAATACACTCCACCGTGCATGCTTATTGCCTGTCTTCTCTCTGAGATTATAAATTCCGTGAGAAAAGAGCCTGTGGCCCGGTGGCATGGCTCCATGGTTGAGCATCAGTCTATGAACCAGGAGGTCACGATGCGATTCCCCAGGCTTAGTCCCTGGTCGGGGGCAAGCAGGAGGCAGCTGGTCAAAGACATCAATGATGAGAGAGAATCATTGAAGGGAGAGGGAGAGATAGAAACATCAATGATGGGAGAGAAGAAATCTCTCCCTCTCCCTTCCTCTCTGAAATCAATTAAAATAATAAAAAAAGAAAAAAGCCAGTGGATCTCTTTCACTGTGGTGGTCCCAGAGCCCGGGGCATCGCAGGGGCTCAGGCATGTGTAGAATGACTTCGGGAATAAATACGTATGTGTTCTTTCTCTGGAGAGCTGTGCCTGTAAACAGGGAACCCCTCAGCACCATCTATCTCTTTGAAAGTGTCTGTTCCACAGCCCCAGGCGTTGATAATCACATCTTAATGCATACACGTGTGGCTTATAATCTCCCTTTGCTGGCATTTCTAATTTGGTTGGTGTGTACAGATCTATGGGATGTCTAAGCCAGATGCCTAAATACATCACTTTCTCTCTTTCAGCTCTCACTGCAGCTTGTGGGGAACCGACATTTCAAATTAGCAAGACAACCGACCACTGGAGTGGGCACTGTCTGCCCCTGGGACTGGAGGCTACAGACAGGAAGGTGTGATGGGACGTCCAGAGCCTTCCCAGGCCTCAGGGAGGAAAACGTTATCCATTGGCATCCATTCTACCAAGAGCCACCGGGGCTGGAGGCAGGGGCTAGATTCTGACCCTCACGCGGAATGCCCTGGCTCTGGGAATGTTAGGCGACAGCGCCCGCTCTTTGCTGACACCAAGCCTGGTGCTGCTGACACCAAGCCTGGTGCTATGTGAGCTATCGATTCTTTTTAAAGTCTTAAAAGATGGGTCTTCTTATTCCCCCTGTGGCAGCGAGGGAGGCCGAGGCTGGTATGTTTAAGTGACTTTCCCAGAGCCACCCAGCTGGTGGGCGATGGAGCCAAGGCTTGAACCCAGGCCCTGGGGCTTCAAGGGCCACATCCATAAGCACTGTGCTATGTGGGCCCAAATTCAAGCTTGAGCTAAATCCCTCTTTTTTGGCCCTTTCTTCTCAACCCTTTAAAATAAAAGAGGGCAGTCAGGTGCCACAAGAGTCCTAGGGGCATGCAGGGCATCAGTTCAGAGGCACTGGCTTGGCGGGTGCACCATGGCTTTCTAGAAACATCTTTTTTTTTTTTTTTTTGTAAAGGCCAATTCATTCTTCAAACCACATGGCTAAGTGCCACCTCTCAGAGACAGACAGGCTCTTGCAAACCTCCTGGCACCTGGTTAAAGGTGAGTAGGTTTTCTCGGCACTATTGTTTTCTCAGCATCACGTCCTGGTTCTCCGAACCTTGTTCAACTTAAAGACAGAAGCAGGTCCGGGAAGACCCCCAGAACAATCTCGAGGCACAACTCGTATTGATTTCTCTGTGCCGGAACCAGTGGGCCGTCTGACCCAGAGCTGGAAATGCAGTAACAAACTCATTAGGGTAAAAATAAGAAATGTTTTCAGCAAAGGCCCTAGGTCACTCTGCAAACAGCAACTTTACTTTCCAGGTCACTTTCGTAGTTTGTCAGCCAGGAGGAATACCTCTGTGGGACCAGGTGGCTTTTTGATTGTTTTCCTTAGTTCCTGGGCCTAATGGTTTCTGGCTTCATTAAACACACAAAATGACCACTTAGCATGCTAACTGGGTGTTTGTGTCCTTGTCACGCTCATTTAACACAATACCTGATGGACCTTCCTCTACTGGGTGTTTCTTAATGTATTTGAGAACATTTACAAAAACTCTTTGGAGGTGTTTGGCTTGGGCTTTGCTGACTCCCCGCATGCTGGCCTGATGTCAGTCAATAGGACATAGAGAGCTTCAGGCCACCGGGAGCGTGCTCGTGGTCAGAGCCTCACGCACATGGGGGTGTGAGCAGGTGCTGAGATCGGAAACCGAGACGCCACGAGCACCACAGCGAGTCTGGCCCCCGACTCATACTGTGATTACTGTCAGGAGGCCTGGGCCCTACACGCTGTAATGTGCCTAGACTGCTTCTGTCTTTAAGCTGAGACGAAGACAAATGATTAAAAAAAAAGCCATAGAGAGTAATAAAATAAAATTCCTGAATGTCTCTGAGTCAATCCCCACTGTTACTTTGCCATTTTCGTGCACAACAGTTTGTGACTGCCAGATACCAAACCCTTCCCTGAAAATTGAGGGCTGTTTTGGCTTTTCAGTATTAACAGTGAGTGGGTTCTGCAAGGGCCTGGCTGAGGTACATTGTGTTATTTGACTAATGGAAAGCAGAATAAAACCAAAAAAGCAAAGTAACTTAAATCTAGCACAAATACTTCTAATGGATGCTATGATGCCAATTACACCGCCCCCCACAAAGCCATTCGCAAAGATATAATTCAGCATCTAAGTGTGGGCACAGGGCTGTACCACGTGAAACACATGTCTAAGCAAATCTTCCACTCAGACGACTACATGGAGAATATGGAAATAAAATAAAAGAGGTGTCTTACAGAATCACGAAATGGAGGATTTAAAAAGAAAATAAGTCAGTTGAATAGTTATGTCTGGTTAATCAATCCATGTGACCATAAATGACAAGATCCCTTTCTTTCAGAAACATCAGTGTATGAGTTTGCTAGAGCTGCTGCAACAAGTACCACAAAACGGGGGTTTGGAACCACAGCAAAAGGCAGTATTGCCTCACAGTTGTGAGGTGTGGGCAGGGCCATGCTCCCTCTGCAGTTGCCACGGAAGGATCTGTTCCAGGCATCTCCTGTCTTCTGGCAGCAGAACTCCAGTCTTCCCATGGCGTTTGTGTGCATGTCTGTGTCCACATGCCCCCGCCTATAAGAACCCCAGGCACACTGGGTGAGGGGCCCCCTAACCCACCAGGACCTCACCTTAATCCTATTTCCAAAGGAGGCCACATTCTGAGGTACTGGGAGTTAGGACTTCAACATAGGAATTTTTGGTGAACACAATTCACCCCATATAAATCAGAGTAGAAGATTCACATTTGAGTGCCAATTCACACTTTCCCTTTTTACCACCCACTGACATCAAAAAGCAAAGCTCACAAAGATCCAGAGTAAAACCGTATTTTAACTTTTTTAAAAAAAGAGAACCAGAGCCTTAGGTAGTAACAGTCACTAGCCTCAGACCTTGTACCCTAGTGTGGGAAGCAATGTAATTTATGGCATACTAGCAGACTTACCTACCTCTCGGCCTTAAGAGACAACAACACACACACACACACACATACACACACACACCACCACCACCACCATCACCATCACCATCTCCATCTCCATCACCAGCACCACCAGGACCACCAGCACCACCAGCACCACCAGCACCACCAGCACCACCTGCTCGTGTGGTTCAGAGGAAGGGGGTGGGGCGTGAAGAATGAGCCTACAAAGCTGGCTTCTAGCTGGTGTATGGACAAGTCACTCAACCTCCCTGAGTCATTTCCTTTCCTAAAATATGATGGGTCATCTCCAAGTTCCTTTCCAAGAGAGGATTCTGAGCCTCTAATTTCTTGGTGAAAATCTACCCTCAGGTACTTCTAGTTACAGAAGGTAGCATTAGAATAACTACATTAAAAAAACCCCTCTACATGGGAAACCAAAACATGTTTCTAGATCTTAGATAGTGGTCATTTCAAAATAAACTTGTACTTGATTTAGAAGTACAGATTATTGCCTGTGAGCTGAAGGAGAGATAAAATATCCTCAAATCCAATCTGGTCAAGTTCCCCCTTGGACTCACTGTAGCGGTGGGAAGATGGTTAAATGGAGTGAAAGGAGACAGATGAGGAGAGCCAGCAACAACCCAGAGCTTCCAGCTTTCTATGCGAAAGGGGTCCAAGTCACAGAACCTGGCATCCCAACCAACTTGACGTGTGACTCCCAGTCATTTAACCCGTCTCCCAATGCTGAGGCCTGTTCCTGCAACAGAAACCTTCTCTGTTTTTCCTAAATGACTCTTAAACAGATTCAAGGTTGTTCTGTGTTTTGCTAATATTTTAGGGAATTAGGGAAAAACTTGCACACCATAGAGAGAAATAATGAACACAGGGGAGCCGGGTTGCACGGGGTAACCTGTCCTGACTTGCACAGGCATGCTACCAGAAATTCCTCGGGTCAGGTGGCACTGGAATATATTTCTGACACCCCACCAATTTCATGAGACACAAATAGGTGGGAGGGGCTGGGTTAGAGTGACGGGCAGCTGAGGACAGACCCAAGGTCATCAGCTGTCAGAGGTGTTATGTGATGGGTTCTTTGTCCCATGTTGCCCTTGTTATAATCTACTCAGGTGTTGGATCAATGAATCCAATATTAAGCTGTGGATTTTAAAAAAATCCATTAAAGGTTTAAAACATACATAGGGCTTGATTTTAAAGGACCACTGCCAGGACTCATCCAGCTACACAGTTCTCGTGATGACGGTAAGAAGGGCTACAGTTACTGTGTCCCTGTCACCAGCGGAACCCAATCCCTCTTACTGCCTTAGGTCCCGCTATCAGTCACTGTTGCTGAGAACTGCACCCACATGGGCATTTCAGCAAGATCCCCATATTGTACTAGAAAAAAGGGGAATTTCTACAGGACTTGACAGGCAATGCGGACCACCACCACAACAAAGGGAAACCAAGAGTTCAAAAGACCAGTACTTCCTTTGATCCTCTTCTTGTCTCCATCCAAAAGGCACAGTCTGCCATGTAAGCTTGTTTATAAATGGTGCGTGTGCTCTGTTGATAAGTGTTATAAACAACCTTAAATGATATACCCTGTGCTGCGGATTACAGTGCGTGTACGTGTTTTCTCCATGTTTTTGAGCATTATCTTCTACATCTGAACTGCCGTGGGGAGCTGATAAAGGAAGGACGTGTGCTGTTTAAGGCTGTGCCAGCGGCACAGTGTGAGGGGCACCTGCTCACAGCTGTGCCTGGGAAGACGGCACAGAGAGTGGGATGCTGTAGGTGCTCCATTGATACGTGTTGCATGGAGAATAAATAAATATGCGACATCAGTATCAACGTAATTAGGAAAGGAACTTTCACTGGGGAAATCAAAATATCACCAGTTAAGTTTGGAAAAGGGACAGGGATGGTAATACGGTTGACTCCAGATGTTCAGAAATGGGCTGGACATTATTCAGCAAGATAAGAGTCTGATTAAAATTAAAGGCAAGGTCCGCCTTCCTTCAGCATGTAAGAAGTCCCAAGAAACACCGCGACCCTTGGTTCCTGGATTCAATGGTTTCCTCAAATAACAATCGCTCGTAAAATGTTTTGAAGAGGTTGTTAACTAACCTAGCATAACATCGCATTTGGGGATACACGACATCGACATCTCCTTTTAATATAATCGTTTCTCCTTTTCCAAAAACATGGTGGGGGGGGGGGGTGTCTCTCCTTACCGTGAGCGACAGGGCCATGCACACGAACGTGAACCTCTTGATGTGGGCCGCCGTGACCGTGCTGCTCGTGCTCACCAGTTTATTGCTGGGGTTGTTCTAGGGGGAGAAAGGACAATGGTGACTGGACTCATCCTCGACTGACCGCACGTGCACCTTAAAAAGCATCTCACCCTAGCCGGTTCGGCTCAGTGGATAGAGCATCTGCCTTTGAACTGAAGGGTCCTGGGTTTGATTCCGGTCAAGGGCACGCACCTCGGTTGCAGGCTCCTCCCCAGCCCGGGCCCTGGTTGGGGCTTGTGTAGGAGGCAACCAATCGATGTGTTTTTCTCACATTGACATTTCACTCTGTTTTTCCCCTCTCTCTTCCATTCCTTCTAAAAATCAATGGAAAAATATCCTCGGGTGAGAATTAAAAAAAAAAGAAAAAAGCATCTCATTTGTGTTCTTTGTGATGAGTTTAAACCACAGGTGGGGAACATCGGCCCAAGGGCCAGATAGGGCCTGTGAAATCATTTGATCTGGCCCTGCCAAGGCGTTAGGGGTGAGTTAATAAAATGTTTGACCAAATATAGCAGGCTAATTTTTAAGTTGATAATTTTGTATGGCCCGCAAATGATATTATAAATCTCCAAATGGCCTTTGGCAGGAAAAGGTTCCCTATCCCTGGTCTAAAGTATAGATTTCAAGTGACAGCTTGGAAGATGGCTGTCACTTTGAGTCTCTCTCTCAGACAGCTGTCAGGTTTCTGGATGTGAACAGTATCCAGAGAGAGTTCTACACTGAACAGTGGCCAGTACCCTCCCTTTGATGCTGGGTGCCCACCTAGCCAGTCCAGGGCCTTGTGTGCCCTCTCCTGGCCGCTGTGGGCACCTCCCTGAATGCCATGGCCCTGCTCTGTGATCTTTGGGCCCTTCCTCCCCACCAACCGGAATCTAAGATGGAGTGACCATCAAGGCCCTGCTTGCCCTGACCCAGACTCCCTTTCCCGCCGTGACTTTTCAACCCGAATCCCAAAGGGAACCGCTTGCTCTTCCCCTCACCCACTTGGTGTTTCCAGACTTTTGTACTTTTGTTCCTCCTCCTCTCGTTGGATCTTCTGATGATGAAAAACACCCCTTTATTCAAGGCTCATCCTCCTCACAGCCTACTGGTTCCTTAAGCCTCTCTGATCGTTCCCCTCCAAACTGCCTCTGCGCCTTCCTGCAGTGTAGACCCCGAAGCCAGGGCTGGCATCCTAGCCTGTACTTGGGGCTCGCGTCAAAGCCCCGTGAGGGGTGGGCTTGTTCTCTGAGATAAAGAACTGTGTTTCTCACCCATCTCTTTAGCTCCTGCAACTCAGCACAATCTACCCCAAGCACAAAAAGTGCTCAACAGCCTTTGTGACACTGAATTTTAAGCAAATAACGCAGATGGCTCTGCTGTTTTCTTACACATCCCTGAATCTGAGCCTTGCTGAGGCCACCCCAGTGGCACTGCTCAGCGTGCCATTACCCAGTCCAAGTGCGTGCCTGGCCCTCTCCTGTGGAAACCAGCAGAGCAGAACAATTCCCTACTCGTTGTGGATCCAATTAGTCCCAGAGCAGACTAACGAAAACATACTCCGCATCCCACCCAAAGAGAGACACACAGCGGAGATATCACAGGTCCAACTGGAAAGGAACTGTTGATGTTTCCCCGACTTCAGAGGCCAAAGCAATCTCTCCAATCCCTTCCTCTCGCAGATGCAGCCAGCACAAACGCTGGATGAGCTGACATGGCCTTATTTCCAGTCTCTGATGCATATCTGCTGCCATGGCCAAGTGCAGGCCACAGTGGTAGGACATCTGTCCATCTCCACCTGCCCCAGGGATCTGTGTGAGTGGTGCCCGGGTGAGCCGAGCGAGAAGGCAGCCACGCTGGAAGGAATTAAGCACAGGTCGCCCAGGGTGACAGTGACGTGCCACGGCTCCTTCAGGGACACTTTTATTTTTAAAATAGCAACTACTTCTGCAAGTACAGTTGGAATAAACTAGCACGTATCACTAGATTGGCATCTGCGCTTTGTGTTGTTTGTCCAATCTGCTCAGAAACATGCTCTTTCGCTGATGAGACCTGAACATTAGAGAGAACGTGTGCAAGTGGAAAACTAGTTCACTGTTGAGCTAGCACCCTCAGAAGTTATGCGAGAAATTTTAAATCTCTGATTCTGCAACCCACAAAGAGGCTAAGGATTTCAACTGTCAGTGTGGCGAATTCTGGAAGTCCACACAGAGGTCCTAAGATTTGGGTGAATAGATGGATTCACAGGAATGGCCGGAGCAGCCCAGCAGAATGCCTGGAAACAATGGGTGGGGTTTCTAAAGGGCTCTGAGTAACTCCAGCTTCTGGCTAGAGGTACGCTCGTTAAAGGAATTGTCTCACAGCGCCAGCCTCTGTGATCACGCATAAAACAATGTTGTTCTTGGATGCGCCTAGCGAAACTGTACAGTGCTGTATTGTTAAGTTTTATTATTTCAAGGGCGTCAAAAGCAATTTCAGATGAGACTTTCATGGCCAGGAGGTTCTAACGCTTCAATACCTGCTGCGCTCATCAAGTTTTATTATATAATCTTGTTCTCCTAGAGCCAGAGATTTAGCAAGAAGCCTTAAACCCATTTTGGTTTTCCAGGATTTACTTGTATACACATGTTCCTTGAAATGAAAACAATGATTTCTACCAGTAGACTGGATGAAACCCACTCAACCACGGGCTGCCCACCTTCTCCGGCAAGTGCCTCGTGCCTCTGAAGTCTGCGCTCAGAGGCCTGGGAAGCAGAAATCAAATGCATTTTTTTCTAAGAGATGCTCTGCATCCTGAGGCTGCAAAGAATGTTCGCAATAGGTGGACGGTCCAATTGATGGTCTCCTGGGGAAACTCCACACCCAGTAAAGTGTTCTGGGTACCACAGCTGCTCTATCTCCCTGAGGCTGTGTGGTGGCAATCCCAGGAGTGTTTTGAGGTGAGTTGCTATTCATGGGTGATTGTGGGTGTGGGAATAAGGGCGGGTGATCCGCTGGAGACCCCCGGGCAAAGAGGCTCCTCTCCTTGCCTCCCAGAGCTTTTGTTGGGATAAGATAAAATCATATTGGTGATCACTTGGTAAGGTATACAAATATCTAATCACTAGGATGTACTCCTGGAACTTATTATAATGTTGTATGTCAACTTTAGTTGAAAAGTAAATGGAAAAAAGATAAAATGACGTTGGCAATGGCTCTGAACTAGTTCTATAGGAACTCAAGGCCAATAGTTGCTATTAAGAGTACCGGGAGCAGTTGGGTGCTTCTTCCCCGTTTTTTATTTTAAAACGTTGCACACTATCTTTTTTGGGGTCTGTTTTTTGGGACATTTGTTTTAGGATAAAAGGCTACTAGTTTTAGGTTCAATTAATTAAGCCTGATGACACAGACATTTCCAGGATGTTCCTGACCCAGCCAAAGGCCACATGACCAGAGGGTTATGTGCTCCCTGGGCTGTGTCAGCAGCAGCAGGGGCAGAGCTGCTGCCAACAGCTTTCAGCTGCAACAAGCTGCTGCATCCAGACCCACGAGGACCCACACCCACTGCAGAGACCACTCCAGCGGGCATGGACCCCGCACACCAAAGACTTCCGTAAACTTCTGAGCTCAAGCACACACTTCCTGTCTGTACCTTCACAACTGCTACGAAGTTAGTGTTAGTTTAACAAAACAAACAAACAAAAAAAACCAACAAAAAATTCCCCACAGAAACAAAATCCAAAGTATTAATTTTTTTTGAGAGTATATTTTCCCTATTGCAAACACATAATTTCTCAGTAGATTAACCCAAACGTGACCATCATTTTGGAGCAGTATTATAGGCTCAGCATCAAGGTAAGCTTGAATTTACCTCTGTTATTTTCTGAGGGAAATATTGCACAATTACCTTCGTCATCCCCAATATCACATTAGCCTTCCCAAGGGAGGAGAGATTGGCCAACAAAGAAGTGCTCCTCTCCAGAGATGCCTGTCTATCAAATGCTAATTTACAGAGCGTGTTTCAGACGCCATGCCGCACAGGTTCTCACCTTGTCAAAAGCAGGGTAGACAGCACGAATTTCCGTCAACCAACCATATGGCATGTGGCCCACGGGATATGTGGCTGTCAAAATCGCCACTGCCTGCAAGAGGAAGAGCCAGCAGAGTTAGCGTTGGGCATTGGCGGAGAGCATCAACAGTAGCGGCCGTCTGCATGCGGCAAAGCAAGCTGCCTTGGTGTGGCCACCGCTGACAAGTCACTCCACACTGGGTGACAGGCATCGGCTTACCCCAGGGTGGCCTGGGAGGGGCAGGTGCTCCACTGTGTCCCTGGGGGTGGCACGAGCTGGCCCCGGGAGAGCACCTGGGACCAGGAGCATGGGTCTTGTTTTACACGAGTCCAACAAGAAACAGGTCCAAGTCCAGATTGCTGGCTCGAGAAGCCAGTTCAACCCAAGTCCAGACTCCAAAGTCTTTGCTCTCCCCAGAGAGCCAAACCGAGCCCTCTAGTCCAGCCCAATTCTTGAATCTCCAATTATGATCTGAGCCCTCGCTGCTCTCTGGGTGGCTTTCGCTCAGGATCCACTCTCCGCCTCCATCCTGTCCTTCAGGGCGACTGATGGCACGTGTTGGTTGATGGCTTTACGTATTCTCTCCTTCTGACTCAACTCCCTTCCAGTCTGTGAAGGCAGCATAGCCTGGTGTTTAGTTTTAATTTAAGAAAACTAAGTAACTATTGCTTACAGGAAGTCAAACATGTTCTTCCATGAAAGCGGGTTTCTTTCCTTCTGTGAATGGTAAGGAAAGAAATGAAAACAAAGCATCTAACCCTACACCGTGGCAGAGTCCGACCCTCTAGCTGGCTAGCAAAGGAGGAGTGCAGGCTTCCTCAATTTTAATTGACGTAACAGCCATGCCAGAAACACGAGGGGCGTCCCCAGCAGGCTGAAGCAACTGCGGTGGGGGCTGGTACAGTGCAAGAAACACGAGCGCGGAATCAGGAGGGCCTGGATTCAAACCTCCACTTCCTCACCTGCCAGCTGTGTGCTCACCTGCCAGGCCTCCCTTCCTGCTCCTCCAGCAGGACCAGGAGAATAACAACGTCCATCCCACAGGGTTATGGGGAGCCAACGAAATGTGCATAAGTAGATGATAAATAGATGTCCATTCTGTACCCCGTGGGCCGTGCCTCTATGCCACGGAGGTCAATTGAAAAAGGGCTCTAATAAATAAATTAGTTGCCTTATTTATTGCAAGGGGAAGATGGAATTCTAGCACACAGGTGATGGGGGTCACCTTCTCTTTACTGGGCAACCTAGACTGCTGTATTTAAGTAACACAGCTGCTGTGTGTCAGAAGCCACCCAAGATGATATGACTCAAAACACAAAATCCAGAACAAACTGAGGCGAGAGAAAGGGTTCTGCTTGTGATTTATGTGCTCCCCTTTCCAAGCCGCCAGGAGCGGCTTCCCAGCACATGGAAACTGGCAGGAGACCCCAGGCTGGAGACACGCTGACAGCGCTGTCAGGGCGCAGTGTAAACAGGAGGCCCGAGGAGCGGCCACTGGCCTTTCTGAAGGGTCGGCCGTTCCAGAGACAGGCTTGGTTCTCCAGAGGCAGCGGCAGCGGCGGAAACTAATGAAGTCATTTTATTTGTTCATACCATCCTTGGAAGATGGAAAAAGTGATTCAACTCTTTCTTTGGAGTGTAGCTGCCAGTTTCCAGGTAAATTTCTTGAGTTGTGAGTGAGCTCCTCATTTGGAGGAGGGCAGGCGGCCAAAGAGCACATAAAGCCACGATGGGTTGGGTGGTACGTGCAGGAGGGCAGAGAAAAAACAGGTGAGAGCAGGTGGGTCCAAATAGAAGCAAGGGCCCCGAACCTCTGGGTATTTTCCCTTCTGCAGCCGATGGCCTGCTCCCTTGTCCTCTGCAAGGACAGCGGAGAGGCATCATGCGGGCTCCATGGGAAAATGGGGAGGTCACTGGGCGAGAGCCAGACAACCTGGATTCTAATACTGGCCCAGCTTCTTGCTAGTTTTGTGTCGTTAACCATGTGTCCTTGCCTCAGTTTCCTCAAACAGTCATTGAGAAGGATGAATGAGATGTTTTCTTTCAGACTCACGAAGATATGGAATTACATGATTATAAGTCACCGAATGAGCTCCTCATGGCTTCCCAGTGGGAATGTGTCATATAATGTAATATCACAGAATTATTTGAGCTCTCAGGATGCACTGGAAACAAATCTGTAACCCCCTCCCCGCCCCCCCCTCCGCCCCCCACTCATTACAAAAGTGACGAGTGCCCACATCCCCGGAAACTGCCCTACCTCTGTAGCCGCAGAACTGCCGCCAAGGTCCCGGGAAACAAAGAGGTTGACAATAGGTCTACTGATTCTCTGTGTAGCCAAGATGAGCGCCAACGGCCACCAGAAGCTCAGCATCTTTCTGATTGTTGCATCTCCCTGCATCAAGAAATGGAGGCAGGACATCAGCCAGTCAGAGGGAGACAAGAGCCGTATGATTTCACTCATATGTGGAATTTAATGAACACACTGAACTACCAAGCAAAATAGAAACAGACTCATAGATAGAGAGCAGGCAGATAGCTCTGGGGGTGGTGGTGTTCGGGGGGCGGGCATGGAGGGACTGAGCAAAATAGAAAAAAAAAGAGAAAGAACTCATGGACATGGACAACAGTGTGGAGATTGCAGAGGTGGAAGGGGTGGGTGGAGGTGGAACAGGGCACAGAGGGAATAAATGGCCTTGGGGAAAAAATAAAAAAAAGCAAAAAAAAAAAAAAGCAAGGGAGGCAAAAGTTCACTAAATGCTAGAAGTGGAACAGGAAGAACAATTAGGAGCCAAAGCCTTTCTTTTTTGATGTCAATCCCAAGTCAATTCACTAAACTTAAAAAACAATATAAGGAAAAACCTCTGTCGACTAGCCAAGTTGAATTAAAATAAAATGTACAGTGAAAATGAAATGAACTCAGACAGTTGGCACGCTACTGTGAAATCAAAACACACATTTAGCCTTGAGCGATCCAAACCACTATTTTCCAAACAGGGCCACTCCAACCCAGGCAGAAACCAACTCCATGGCCCGAGAAACAAGTTGGAAATTAATTTTTGTTTAAATCACCAAGCTGACTGGCTGGAAGCCATGTCAGTAAGAGGTAACTCTTCCTTCTTCTTCTTTTGTAAAAATTGAATTCATTGGCGTTACGTTAGTCAATAAAAGTATATCGGTTTCACGTGTACAATCCTGCAGTGCGTCACCTGCACATTGCATTGTGTGCTCACCGTCCAAAGTCTAGTCTCCTTCCAGCAACATTAACCTCCCCTTTACCCTCTTCCACCTGCCCCCCACCCCTGAAGAGGTAACTTTTAAAAGTAAAAAATTTTTATAATAATAATAAAAAAAAGAAATCAGCTCAGAAATATGCCTGGTTATTTGGGCACTGTGTACATCTCCTGCAGAGGGTCTCGCTTTAGTGGGCCACCAGCGGGGCTCAGCGGTGGAGCGTCAGTCTATGAACCAGGAGGTCACAGTTCGATTCCCGGTCAGGGCACAAGCCTGGGCTGTGGGCTTCATCCCCAGTAGGGGGTGTGCAGGAGGCAGCCAATCAATGATTCATTCTCTCTCATCATTGATGTTTCTCTCTCTCTTCTTTCCTTTCTGCAAAAAAAAAAAAAAGAAAAAAAAAGAAAAAAAACTCTAACAGAAATCATGTAAAGGTTTGGAAGCATAAGTAAAATAAAAGCATGGTAACGAAAATGTGAGAATTTTGTCGAGAATGCCACAGCAAAGATGTGTGCTATCTTCAGCCCAGCTCTCACTAAATAACATTGGTTTTGGTTCTTCACGAGGGTAAAAGTCACATCATGGGACCATCTCAGCCACTTTCATGTGCTTTCCTTTGCTGCTGGCTGCCTGTTTTAGATGGAGTGCCATCATTAAGGTCAATTCAATGTGGTTGTCCTTGGGACAGAAATAACTAGTTTCGGCTTTATTGGTGGGCTGACCTGGGATTGAGGTAAGTGGGAAATACAATTAATGTTCTGACGTGATGAAAGTAATATGTGGTCAAAGGTGGGGTCAGGGGTGGAGTGTGGTGATTTATTCAGGGCTACATTTAATCACGCACATCTGCCTTATAGCCAGATGGAAATAAATCCAAATGATGTCTAGTACCTAAGGGTAGGAGATCAGCATACATATAAATCAGGCCCTGTGTACACCTCTGATGGAAAGGAAGCTTTGGTCATTTGTATAAGATTATAACTTGCTTGTACCTTACTCAAATTTCAAGGCCCAGGCCAAGCTCTGCCTCCATCAGGGCGGCGTGTCGGCCTCATCACCTACTTCCTCCTCTCAGCGTCAGTGGCTCTCACTGCAGTGTTCTCACTGCACCTATGCACTGTCTTGGGTTCATGTCTGTACTGATCTTATCTGCCAAAAAGGGACATACAGCTGCTTGACAGTGGAGAACATATTTTAAAAATTTCTGTGTCCCCCTATGGTGTCTAAATGCTCTTCTCACTCCACACAAGGTACCTGAATGAGCGACTGTGTTTGGCCAACACAGAGTGTAGGAACAACTCCTGGATCCCTGGTGTAAATTAAAAATGATCAAATATAGTTCAAAGGGACCATGGGGGCTAAAGTCTTTGATGACTGTAGAATAATTTACTGTTGACAAAAGAGTAAGAAAAACCATCAATGCTGTATGCACTCCTCAGCCTGACTTGAGTCACCGAGCCCCAGTTTCATACAGAGATACGGAGCTGGACAGCGACCTCTAAGATCCCTTCCACCCCAAGAGCTCATGAATTCTCCAGCTGTCTGTCCCTGTGGACACTCCCCGGCACTTGACATCTCAGTGAGTGTGCTCAGTGTACTGACTTCTTATCTCATAGAGGGGCGGGGTAAAATTTCATCCCACTCAGATGCACAGACAGGCTGCCACGCCTTCTAAGGACGTACCCCCAGCTCCGGCCCACTGTGGTCGGGGATGATGTCGTGGATGTTCCGGTAGTAGCCCAGGCACAGGGTGGCGCAGCGCACAAGGGCGCCCATGTACAAGGAGAGGATGGGGATGAGCAGGGGCTCCCGGCACTCCAGGTGGCTGTGAAGCAAGATGGCTACAAAAACGACCTGCGAGATGGGTAGACGAGAGTGAGTTAGAGGAGAGGAGTCAGAACCAGTCAACAGAAGCACAGCCCAATTTCTTGCACCCAAAGGAAACAGATTTCTGAGTGAAAACCTCCATGTTGATGAAAAAGAGACCAGAAATTGGGCTCTGGCTCAATACTGCTCTCACAGAATTCATGGTCAGACATTTGGGATTCACAGGGTGAGCACATCATCATTTTGTTATATTCACCACCAAGATTCTTTTAAGGCAACTGCACATATGGTTAAGGTTATTGCTAAATAATATCTAGAAATGTTGGCTTCCCAGAACCCAAAAGATACAGTAGCGCTTTACCCTCTTGAGGCTAGATACCTGAGACCCTAAGTTACCTTACACACACACACACACACACACACACACACACACACACACACAGTGGTGATCAATGACATTAGTACACAGAAGAGTAGACATTAGTGTTTATAAGATGGAATTCACTAAAAATGCTGCAAAAGTACCAATACCAGTTATTATAAAACAAGCTAAATTAAAAATATCAACTTATAAAAATGGAATACGTCAAAAAAATAGTCAAGAGGGTTATAAATAATAACTAAGTCTCTAAAGCAAATGTAATACTCTATCTACCCTCCCTGTCCTGCAGAAATCAGAGAAGCAGCCCAGCCTCTGTCCAGAGTCTGGGACCCACACATTCCGAAGACCACTGAGGCGTACTGGGCGCAGAAGTAGGGCAATGGGCGAGGGGAGATAACCCTGAGTCACATCAATAGGCAAATATCCACCAACCGGCAGGCATGAAAAATACAGCCCCACTGAGTGACCCTGACCAAAGGAGGCTTCTCCTGATCACTGCAGTCTCAAGAAATCAGCGACGACAGAAAGTTAGAAATGAAGCTGGAGACTGAGCAAGACTCACTGATGAGTACATCCACTGCCATCGTGCCCACAGAAAAGCAGGGTGGTCCAAGAAACTCTTCTGAATGACATAAAAGTATTAGCTATAGAGGTGATTGATTTGCTTGTACACAGGTAGTCATTTCAAACCCAGTAAATGAGACAGACCCCAGCACAGATGTCCTCAGGGAATGCAGGACCGAGGTGCTGCGGGGCCCCATGGACACACCAGGCTGCCCGCACGCAGCACAGGGAGAGGTCACCAGCTGGAGCAATACTCACAGTCACGCTCATGCTTCAAGGACATAGCAGAGATGCCCATGGCTGTGGCCATGACCGCTGCTTCCCAGTGGAACAACTGTCGTGTTAACTAAGAACTGCAGGGAAGCCTTGTGAAGAACCCGCCGTGTCTGGGTCAGAAGATTGAGGCTTCTGTGCAGTGGACCAAGATGCCCATAAACTTCTTTAATGAATGAGAGGCCTCTAAGTCTCCCCACCATGCAATGCAGACTAGTGTGTCCACAGCAAGTGTAACATGGGACGCATGCAAACCTACCGTGTAAACTGAGATGATTCTATTTAGAGATTTTAAAAAGTATATATGTTTTTATTGATTATTAGAGAGAGAGGAAGTGAGAGATAGAAACTTCGATGAGAGAGGAACATAATCCATAGGCTGCCTCCTGCACAACCCCTACTGGGGATCAAGCCTGCAACCTAAGCATGTGCCCGACCAGAATCGAACCAGTGACCTTTTGGTTCATGGGTCAATGCTCAACTACTGAGCCACACCAGCTGGGCCATATTTAGAGATTTAAAACTTGTATGAAAAATGAATAGGTGAAGGCCAACGCCTCGTCTGCCAAGTCCAGGAAGGCTCCCAGGGCCATCAGGATGGCCACGCAGGATCAAGGAGGAGGATCTGGACTTGAAGGAGCAGGGAGCCATGGGCAAAGCGATAAGTGTGGAGATAACAAGAAAATGGTCCAAGCACAGGGAGCAAGAGCGAGACAAAGGGGCAGGAGGGTGCATTCGGCCGGTAAAGCTCCGGAGGTCAGGGTGAAGGTTTTGTCACTCTCCTGTCTTTTTAAGGACGTGGTGCCACGTGGTCCAACACTTACCATAGCCCTTACATCTTCGTGGTGGATGGTATCACTTATCAATTTAAATAACCCTGAGCCTTGGCATTTCCATCTAGAATTACGAGTTTGAATCTCATATAGCCATCGAAGAATGTCGGGTTACTTTCTGAGGGAAACCTACTGTGTCAATGGTGAGGATTTTCCCGGTGAGAGCCTGTTATGTGCTGGCCCCGTACCAAGTGCCGGGGAGTCAGTGATAAATCACACATCCCGGGCTCTGTAGTCTTGGAGCTGACAGTCTAGGGGAGGAGGTAGAAATGGGGATCAGTGATGCCAGTGAGCGGTGATGACAAACTGCGACAGGGCCTGAGGGGAAGAGGGCGATGGCTGGGGAGCCAGGCTGTGGGGGGAGGAAGGGCACCCCAGGTGGAGTGTGTCTGAGACCTACAACCTCAGCAGAAGTAGCGGGGGAGGGGAGAGGAGCCAGAGGGAGGCAGGAGAACTGGGGCAGAACATTTCCTTCTGGGCAGAGGGATCCACAAACACCCCAGTGGGAGAGGCTGGGCCTCACGAGGCCCCAAAAGGAGGACCTGCCGCTGGAGTGCAGAGAGCAGGGGGCAGGAGGACAGGCCCACAGAGAGAAAGCTGGGCTGTGGGTCATCAGCACGTGCAGGCCACGGACTCTGGCTTTTATCTCATGAACACCAGGAAGCAATTTTAAAGCAGGCTTTAGGGCAGTTGTGAGGGAATGGGAATTTCCTTGGGAATAGATCACTGTGGCTGAGGGAGAAGGATGGACATCCAGGGCAGAAAGGGAAGGCTCATGAGTTAGGAGGCATCTCAGGTAGTGCAGATGACAGGGGGTCCCTCAGACCAGGGTGAGCACAGCAGAGATGGGGAGAAGAGGGAAGATTTTTTTTTAAAAAAGTCTAGCCCTAGCCAGTTTTGCTCAGTGGATAGAGCACTGGCCTGCAGACTGAAGGGTCCTGATTCGATTCCAGTCAAGGGCACATGCCCAGGTTTTGGGTTTGATCCCCACTAGGGGGCGTGCAGGAGGCAGCCGATCAATGATTCTCTCACATCATTGATGTTTCTATCTCTCTCCCCCTCTCCTTTCCTCTCTGAAATCAATAAAGATATATATTTTTTAAAAAGTCTAGGATGAAAATTGAAAAGACCTGGTGATGAAGAGGGATGCTCTAGGTTGGGTCACAGGTGTCTGACCAGATCCTTGGGGTCTAGATGACTTCCGAAGGCAAGGGCTGATGACAGCAGAAAGATTAAAGGACTGAAGGTCCCAGGAAGGTCCAAAAGCCTCAAGAGAATTCTCATTTTGATACTGAGCAAGCTAAGAACATGCAGGTGATCATGAAAGGAAACACACACAGCAACATTTTTCATAAATCCCTTGGCAATATCATTGGAACATATGACTGTTACAATAATAGTGGCACAGAAAAGCACTGCACATTTGAACCAAACCAAGAGCCTTTTTGTGCAACAGTGTGAAACCAATTAGCTTAGTAAAATTTGTAAATAATGGGAATTGCCACTGCAGTCCAAAGCATTACCAACTATTTTCATTTTTATTATTGGCGATTACTTGCCATCTATGCCAAGGTAGTATTTCAAAGGACTTTTCCTAGAAACTACTTACTCATTTCCAAATTCAATAATTAACAAATGCTTTCAGGTAATAAGAGAAATGAAGCTGAGGGTGGGGTGGGGGTGGGGGGTATAAGATTTAAGAACAAAAATTAAATTTACTACCCCAACCATATTGTGTTAGGAACTCAAACTACAAGGCTTAAAATAACTACTTCACCAGGAATAGACCGAACCCAGGTGCCAACTGAATCCAGCTTCTGTGGCTCCTACTAACCAGATACGTTTATTCTGAATTTGGGAGCTCTCCCAACAGGCGTGGGCCAGGACCAGGTTTAATACTGAGAACGAACATGGCTGTAGGTTCATTCACAGGTGTGTGACATGCGTGTGCAGGCATGCACACACAGTGTGAGCAGGAATGAATTTAAATTGCTTTCAATTGTGATCCATGGAGTAAATGCAATGAATCTGGAAATTTAACTCTTGGTCTTTAGGGCTGGGCTAGCAGTTTAACAGTAGATTATTCCAAAAAGATGGCTAAAGGACTAGCATGGACAATAGGGGAAAACCAGGAAGGTAAGCACAGAAATGTTCATGGAATGGAATGGAGAACTGGGAAGGGAGCTTAGAAATCAGTCCAGCCTCCCCCTCCATGGAAGAATCCTCCTCCTAAATCCCTGAATGTTGAACTAAGTCTAATTTTTAGATTATAGGAATAGAATCTAAGTTTCTGCCGACATCTTTCATGTGGTATCCCTGGTAGAAGAAGGAAGAACGGAGAATGGAAAACCAGGTCTGGTGCCAGACCCCAGGGAACTGGACTCAGCACAAAGTGCAAGAGAGGCTTCTTCTCCGGCAGCCTCTGACTTCCTGGTTCTTTTAAATGTGGGAAATGAAGGGCGGATGGCAGCCCTGCAGGGCAACATGAGCAACAACATTTTTTTTCCAGTGGAAGGAAGAGGAAGAGAGAGATAGAAACATCAATGATGAGAGAGAATCATTGACCAGCTGCCTCCTGCATGCCCCCGACTGGGGACTGAACCTGCAAACTGGGCACATGCCCTAACTGGAATCAAACTCTGACCACCTGGTTCATAGGTCGATGCTCAATCACTGAGCCACACCGGCCAGGCCATTAGAAACAACATTTAAGAATAACTCCTAAGTGCTCTCTCTAAAACTGAGCAATAGTCCATGTGTTGTTAGCCACATGGAGGGCTGAGGGGCCATGCAGCCAAGTGCACAGTGACCCTATGGCCACCCCAAGAGGTCCCAGCTATGACCTTAGAGTCATTCCACACGCAAACTCTTTAAAAGTCAAGGTCAGAACCTCTGATACTAATTTAACTTCCTAAAACCCTCCTTCTAGTGAGATTATACAGACTTGTATCACAGGAGACTGCTTTCCTCATTGGATTCACAAACATTTACGTTTGATGTACCACAGAGTGAATGAGTGGACAGGAGGCATCAGCCAGTTCTGAGAATGCTGACTGACCCTAGACCACACTTACCTGAGCTATGACATCTGAGATTGAGGCACATCCCACCAGGAAGCTGTATTTGTGTTTTAGGAGAATGCCGGCATGAGTCCATGCCTGCCAGAAGAAAAAGAATTTGGCATGAGGTACACCTTTGGGATTATATTGTTTCTGGTTGTTGTGATGTACTGGGCATTCCTGGAATAGGTTTTATACCCCCTAAAACCTCTGTAGTGCAGGCTGGTAAATATTTGGTTGGTAAAATGTCTATAACTGGGCCTGGGGGCTACATCCCTGTTAGATTTTTAAGAGGAATCAGTGAGTGCACAGCATTTATCTCGTACCAACTGTATGCAGACTAGTGTACTAGTTAGGGTCACGTGCCTGGTGGGAGAGCTGGGCAAACACCAAGAATGGAGGAATCTCTCTCTCTCTCTCTCTCTCTCTCTCTCTCTCTCTCTCTCTCTCTCAAAGCAGTTGGAATCAGAGAGCAGCAGGCCATCATAAAGAGGGCTCAACTTGGTTCTGAGTTACCACCGTCATTACTGGTTCTCACTGACTAATTAAGGTCCCACTATTTCCTTCTCTTCAAGTTTGGGTGGGATCTGATCTACCACTTTGTGCCTTTGAGGGAAGGAAGAAGAAGGTCCTTTAAGGGGAGTAGACAATGAAAAGTGCAGGGGACTGCAGGCTTGAAGTTCATGATAGGATCAGTTTAAGGATCATCTTCCTAACCTGGAAAGGCCGATCTGGCCTGACATAGAAACGACATCTCGTCTGAGCTAAATGGCTCTTGCCACATCTACTTCCTTCCTCAGCTATGGGTCCCAAGGTGCCAAATGTGAAAAGAAATGCAAACTGTAGATAACATTTGCAAAGAGCGTCGGGGCTATCTTTGTTGACCAAAAGCCATCTGGATGATAAGCTTTGTGGTTTTCAAATATTATCTCTCCAACCAATATATCAGGGCCATGCTGTAGGTGTGTGTGTGTGTGTGTGTGTGTGTGTGTGTGTGTGTGTTGAGGGGGATGACCTGCTCTTTCTACATGTTCATTATTTTGTTTTTTATTAGAAATCTCTTACCTTTCGAGTCTTTTGGGGAATTGATAGATGAAACATGGAAGAAAAAGGTACTAATCATATTTTGGTGTTATACTAAGTGTTAGAAATTCTACCGTGGCAAATGAAATGAATACAGCTGAAGGAAAGTGGAATACAGGGCAACTAAGAGTTTGCGATTCACTTTTACTAATAGTCCCATTTCCTGAATTCACTGTGTGATTGTGATTGTCTGTGTTTACAGAGTCCCATGCAGATGGTGGGCAGGCACAGAGCAATATCCTGGACTCTGTCTGGGATGCAAGGCTCTGACTGATCTGAAAGCGTGGTGGGTCACGGTCAGCCAGCAGGGACACCTTGGGGAACCTGGTTCTATGGGTCCCAACCCATTAGCTTTTCTCTTTTTTTTTCTGGTTATGTGTCATCCCGATGATTAAAAAAATAAATAAAAAAGAAAATCTAGATAATCGTGTTCTGATGGCTAAATTCTCCCACTAAAGTGAAGTCATAGCAATTGAGAATCAGAACCTTTGCATCAAACCTAAGGGTTTAATAGTTAAGGCTACCCTGCAAACTTGTAGAAAGCTGTTATTGATCTAACTGTAGGCAAACTAAGACTTTTGGTAACATCTGAGAAGATGGGCCACATATATATTTTACCTTGCTTTGTCTTCCATGGATTAGGGGCTGTTGCCTCCCCTTAATACAGATATCTACTTACCTCAGTTGTCTGATGTAAATAAAACCTGAGGTAGGGATGGTAAAAACTGTACTGATCATCATATTTTTAAGTCTCCTTCCAAGGGTAATTTAAAATGAAGTCTGAATTTCTTTGGACTTACTTTTCAGCATTGGATATGACTGGCATATAGATACATATATATATATATATTTTTTTTTTTGCTAAGTCTCCTTTATGTGTGTAACACACATGGATAGAAGAAAAGCATTGCATGAGAACTCTTCCGAATCCTGACAAAGAATTTAATCTGTGGAAGTGAGCTGCCCTTAACTAATGTGATAAAGCTGGTGTTTAAAGGAATGAAATCCTACCAGTATATTAAAGATATTCTTATTCTAAAAAGCCTTAGGTATTCATACCACACAAGTGGTACATTTATCAGAAAGCTATCCCGATCCCCCATATCCTGAATATATCAGAATAGAACTTCACATTTCAATCAAAATTTTCAAATGGGCTCTCTTGCTGCCTGCCACAATTTACAGCAAGTACAGACAATTCTCATAAAATACACTGACAAGATGGACTGGTTCCCTCAGTGGCCAATTGGAACCCTTCTGATTACTGGGTATAAAATTGTGCAGCCACTATGGAAATCAGTGTGATGATTCCTCAAAAAATTAACAAGAGAATTACTATATGATCCAGCAACTCCACTTCTAGGTGTATACCCAAAAGAACTAAAGCAGGGACTGGAAGAGAAATTTGGACACCCATTCATAGCGGTTTTATTCACAATCGCCAGAAGGTGGAGGTAACCAAATGTCCATTGATGAATTAATACACAAAATGTGAAGTACATATAATGGAATATTATTCGGCTTGGAAAGGACATTTTGACACATGCTACAACATGATGAATCCTGAAGACATTATATGGAGTAAGGTGCTCACTAAAAGACAAATACTGTATGACTCCACTTATAGGAGGTCCCTACAGGAGTCAAATTCATAGAGAGAGAAAGTATAAGGGTGGTTGCCAGGGGCTGGGGAGGGGGCATGGGGAGTTTAGTGGGGACAGAGTTTCAGTTTTACAAGATGAAAAGAGTTCTGAAGATTCACAACAGTGTGAATGTACTGAACTATACACATAAAAATGGTTAAGATGCTAAATTTTACATTCGGTATATTTTACCATAGTTAACACAAGCCAGCCTCTTCCCTACTCACCATCGCATCCATGAAAGGGAAGGCAGCAAGATAGAGGAAGGCCCTTCTCGTTTTGCTCCCCACGGACTCGTCCACATGGTGCAGTTTATTGATGATGTAGTAGCCTAGGTCACTGTAAGCTGCAAACACAGAGCAATATTTAGAAAACGTTATCTTTATATGCTTTTTCTCTCAACAGTTTAAAAACTATTTTAAATGCAATACGATTTTTTAATTAGAAAATTTAGATGAGCAAAAAGAAGAAAACCATCTACAATCTCATCCCTTTACCTGGTGGGGGGCGGGGGTCATGATGACTACTCTGGACTCTAATCGCTCAGTTCTTTTATGGGGTGTGTGTGGCGGGAGTATGTGGCATATGCATGTGTGTTTTAAAAGAAAATGTGATCATACTTATATATACTCTTTTGTAAACCGTGAACACCTTTTCCTGACATGTTTCTACATTTTCATGGTTGCACTGAATTCCTTTCTGTAGGTTTACTTAGTGTCAACTTACTCAGTCTCCTATTATTGTATATTTAGGTGGTTTCCATTATTTTGATATTATAAAAGAAGGCTTGATGGATAGGTTTGAAGCTAAAGGTTTAAAAATGCTCTTAATTATTTACTAAGAGAAAATTCCTAGATGTTACTATGTCTTCTAAGGAAAAATTTTATAGCTAGCTTTTCACCATTTGCTATTCATTTTGTTTCATTTGGCAGGTGGTGGGGGGGAAGGGGACGGGGGGACGGGGGTGTGTGGCAACCTTGGGGATAGCCCTGATGGTGGAAAAATGGTATCTCTGAGGCGCTTTTAAAGTCCCCCCAACACCAGGACGTGTGACCAGTGTGTGACTGGAACATAATTGCACTTAACTAACGTGGGCTGAATGAATGTGCAGGTGCCAACTAGGCATAACGGGAAGACAGAGAAAGGTCTTCCTCATGCGTTCGCTAGGCATTCCGGCGGACAGGACCAGCAAGGATGAGTAAATGATTACGTTTTTCCACCTCATTGATTCATGTGTAGACCATCCAGGAAGATGATCATCCTCGTGTTTTTCACGGTGTCTTACACCGCGCTTTAATGGGCGTGCCCTGCTGGTTTCGTTCTTTTACAACTATGAGCGTTCACGTGCTTGACAACCCCAGAAGCTGCTTTGAAAGCAGAAAGGAGAGAGAATGCAGCGGGAGTCTCACTTCATGAGAAACAATAAGACGACCCGCCCCCCCCCCCCCCCCGCCCCCACCATCCCTCGCGCAAAGCTTGGGGACAACTTATTATCACATTAACTGGCAAAAAGAAATGACTCTCCATCCTTTGTCAGGATTCCTCTTGAATTACAGACACGTGCCCCTCCTCCTCTCAACCCATGCCCAGAATTAAGTGAGGTCTATAGGATGACATCAAGGATATTTAAATGCACACATGGGCGCAGAGGTGCAAGTCTGTGATTTCAGGGGGTGGAGGTGGGAAGGGCTAAGACGCAGAGAACAAGGAGGTGGGGGAGGCAAAAGCAGGAAGAGAGGCCGAGTCCTTCAAGAAGGGGCCGTGGGGAAATCCATAAGGTGGGCTGCCAGGTGAGCAAAGGTGTCAGGTATGGGTGGTGCTGACCCTGCCCACACCACTGCCCCACCCTGGCAGCAGGCCACTGAGACAGCAAGAGGATTCATCCAGGAGGGGAGGTGCCACGTGGCAGAAAGAGGGTGGGAGAGTGGGGTTAGTTACAGGCAAGGGACGAGGAGGCAGCTTCACCGTCTGTGTTTGAGTCAGAAGGCACACAGACAAACGTGGATTAGAGAAGGCATGACAGAGGCATGCAGACCTGAACTAAGCTGACGGAATCACAAAGTAACACGATGATGTGCTTTATCATGCAAACTGTCTAGTTTAGGTGCTGAACCTTGGAAATTTCATCTCAGAATTTATTGTTGCTGCTGTTTATCTGTACGTGTGTTTTCATTCATTCAGGAAACATCCCCTGGGACCGGCAAGCAGATGGCGCTGACCCTGCCCACACCACTGCCCCACCCTGGCAGAGGCCACTGGCCACACACAAGGCAGTCAGGCTGGCGAGCAGAGCGGCACAATGCCAAGTGCAAGAGGCCAGCGCTGGCTATGAATAGCGCAGGAGCTAGAATTCCCTGCTAAAGGTTAGAGTCGATATAAAACGCCAGCTGAGTAGACTTGGCTGAACAGCCAAAGCGGGGGCCGCACAACGGGTGACAGGCTGGAGGGTGGTGGTGTGGCTTGAGCTGTGTCCCCTCACAATTCCCTTGTGGAGTCCTAGCCCTAGTCCTCAGAATGTGACCTTAATCTGGCAACAGGGACCTTGCAGATATAATTAGTTACGATGAGGTCATACGGGAGTAAAGTGGGCTCCCACCCCAATAGGGCTGATGTTCTTCGCATTTGGACAGAGACAGACACGCACAAGGGAACGCCACGTGGAGGGGGAGACAGAGGGCAGGTGACACCTGCACAGACCAAGGGCGGCCGCGGGTGCCAGCAAAGCACCAGGGGCGGGGAGAGGCCTGGACCAGTGGCCTCACGGCTCAGAAGGAACCAACCCTGCGACACCTCATCCTCTGGCCTCCAGACCTGGGAGGCAGCCCATTTCTGTTGTTGAGCTGCCCACGCTGCGCACACAGGCGGCTCCTCGGAAAGGGAGAGAGAGGGTTCTTTTCCTGGGAGACTCCAGGGCAGCGGCAGGAAAGATGGGACCTGTGCTGACCGCGGGCATATGTTTGCTGTGTGGCCTGGGAGGGTAGAGATCAATGCAAATGCGCTGCTTGGCCCTTGGTAAATATTCCTCCTCATGTTAGAAGAGTGTGACTAAAGCAGCGAAAACAGGCCTTTCTGCAGAGTAATGCAGGAAACATTCAAAGCTTAGCAGGGTCTGAGGCTGATGGTGCTGAGCCCCGCCCAGCTTCCTGCAGCCAGCAGGGTCCTCTCGTCCCTGCTGTTTGCAGCCTGCAGCTGGTGCTGAGCTCTCCAGGGTCCCGGTCCCAGCGAACTTAGGGGCCGGTGGGCTCAAGGCTGCCTTTGCTCCTCTTCCCTTCTTTTCTTCCTTTAGGTACTAGAAAAATTTGGAGGCCAAGAAAAGCTTTTTCTCCTGTTTTTTTCTTTCTTCCCTCTACTCCTCCCCTACAGGCAGAAGAAGAGACTGATCATAACTGCAAAGGTTGTTTCCCCCCTGTGAGCAGGAATATAAATCTGAGCGGCTGTCTGTGCCATCCCCTCTCTCTCCCAGCCTGTGCCCTGGAGCTGTTTGTGGCTGTGCTGTTGGCTGGGGGTCATTTGTTTAAAGGGCTTTGATGGAGTCCCTAATTACCAGGTTAGCTGCCTCAACAACATCGAGTAACCTTCAACGTCTCTACACTGCCTTCCCAAGATTGTTCTGAAACAGCTTGTAGTCCTTATGAAGAGCAGAACGTTAAACAGGAAAATTGAACAAGGTGTTTAAGCAGATGTAAATGGATTTCCTGCCGGGGCCGCAGGAAGAGGACATTGGCCTGACCTGTTTACAGGTCGGCAGCTTTGACTCTGCCCAAACAAGAAGACACCAGAGGGCCCATCCACATTCGGGCTCCTCTGACCTCAGCCTGCCAGGGTCATGGACCCTTTTCAGAATCAGTGGTTCTCGAGCTTGTTCATCCAGTAATTAACCAGCCTTTGTTGCAAAAGGCCATGAAACATTAATATTCACCAAAACAAGTCTATATACCTGCATTTTCCCATGGAATCGAGGAGAAAGCCCTCCTCCCGTTTTAGGAACAGGATAATATGTGTATTTCCAAGAGGCAAATTTGAGAAACCTTATTTTAACTCAAATCCCCAAGTTCTGAAGCTTGAAAGTCTCACTACTGATTGGCCCACTATGCTCTGTTTATCATACACAGGGGCCAGTAACTTCACCCCTGTGTCTCTAACAGATCATTTCCAAAGCGGTGTGTTTGCATGACTGATATTGAAATCACTTTAACAAAAGTGGTTGAATGACTTCTGTATGTTAGGCAGTGTGCCACCTAACATATAGCTGTAGAGAGTCTGGTCATCTGCATCAGGCTGGGTCACAGACATATGATCAGCTCATCCGTAATCTGCACTGTGCAACATTCATCTGGAAGATATGGGGATGGGAGGTACAAACATTGCCCAGGCCCTGGACAGGTAGCATAAACCTATACACAAAGTAAGTAAAGTTAATGTGGAATAGTAATATAAGAACAACAATTCTATCTCACTGGCATCAAGACATGGAAGAGAGGGTTTTGTAATGATTTTTGTATAATATCTGCTTTTCCCTAGAGAACATGCCTCAGTATGTCTGAATTCCCAGATCTAGCCCAGTGTTTGCCACATAGGAGGTGCTCATTATATATTGATTGAATAAATTCATGAATCCATAACCCCCAAAGAGGTGACTGGGACAGACTGATTGCAAAAATGTCCCATCAGAGGCCATTTAAACCGGCTTACAGTCAGCTGACAGCCCCCCAGTGAGCCCACCAAGATCAGCAGAGCCTGCTCCTATCAGCTGACCACAGAGGCATGAGCACAGCCATCATCCAAAAGAACCACCCAGCCAACCCATGGTCTGGTGAGCAAGAACACATGCTTGTGTTGTGAATCACTGAATATAGCGGTGGTTTGTTCTATAGCAATAAGTTGTGAGACTGCACTGAAACTGCCCGTTCATTCCTAGCCCCCTCATAGGTTTAAATTACATCAACTTGTACCAATTCACCCTTTAGAGGGCTGCTTTATGATCCATGAATAATGGAAAAATTTGTTGACAAGGGAAGACTGAGAAACAGAACCACTCTAGAAATGACTTCACTGGTTCACGGCAAAATTGTTGTTGCTCTGAGTTCTGCTGACTGCCCAGGAGGTTTTGGACATGGAAGAGGCTTACAGGTCACTGTTGAGAATAGATGTGTAAAGAAATAAATCCACAGCAGTGGTTTCTACATCTATGTGAAGTAGGGAGTCAGGCAACATTAAATCCATGCAGGTGAGAAGAGTTGGCCATGAAACTGAAAAACTGCAGAACACCAGAATGTTGTTACAATCATGAGCCACCTTTTGGAATTTTACATGGCTAGAGCAAAATATTAATTTAGAGCACTGGGTCAAATTCTCGACTGTGTCTTATATCAAAGAGAAGGGGAAAATTAGAAAGAGTTGGGCTGAAATACAACTCACGCATTCAAAGTCAGTGAAGAGATGACCCACTCAACCCCCGAGAGAAGGAATCGCTTCCTCCTCTATGCTCACATGTCCTCATATAAATGCCATTGAAAAGCTGGAAGATCTTGCCCTAGCCTGTTTGGCTCAGTGGGTCGAGAGTCGGCCTATGGACTGAAGGATTCCAGTCAAGGGCACATGCCCAGGTTGTGGACTTGATCCCTAGCTTGCAGGAGGCAGCTGATCAATGATTCTCTCTCATCATTTATGTTTCTATCTTCCCTCTCCCTCTCCCTTTCTCTCTGAAATAAATGAAAAAAAAAATATATTTTTAAAAAGTTAAAAGAAAAACTGTAAGATCTTGATTAAAAAATAAATTCATTAAGGCAATGGAAATAGCATCTAAAAGGGAAAGTTGAAGACCATTGGGCTAGTTTCACCTGAACGAAAGAATGTAGAGAAGTTAGGTTTTAAGCCTGGATTCCCCTGGGTTCATATTTCTACTCTGTGAGTTAAACCTGGTGAGTTTATGATATATATCTTTTTATGCTTCCTGCAGGCCCCTCAGGAGCTGTGCATGAATGGAGTAGATATTCATTTCCATATAAGTCTAACTAAGTATTGTTAGGAAGATGGCCTAAGAGCCCACAATGACTTCTTGAGTCCAATGTATTGGGAATATTTGCCTTTTTGGTTTATCTATGTCACTGTTCCCCTGCCACAAGCATAGCTATCCAAGAGGTGATTATTAAAGGAGAAATGTAAGTAGCTATTTTCAGCATGACTAAGATGTGAACATGGGTTTAAATGTCTATGTAGGTGACACATAAAGTAGAATCTGAATGGGGAAGGTGTTTATTGATGGTAGAAAAATAGTTTTGGAAAAGGTTGGGGATGGTGACAGAGCAACATGTTGTCGGGAGCCTGTGGTCAAGTTAGTGAGAAACAATAAATGAACAAGACCCAGGTATGGAAAAGCTAATGGGGTTACTAAAAAAAGAAGGAGGAAGGAAGAGGAGCAAAGATGCTTGATGCAGCAGACAGCAGAAGGCAAGAGTGATTAAAGGTTTAGGCAGAAAAGTGAAATGAGGCCAACAAACTAGAAAGAGGGCAAATCATTAAAATCTGAGTGTTGAGTGCTCAGAAGAAACTGACATGTGCTTTCTCAGCAATTGGAGAAAGCATCTGTTTGGTGGAAGAAAAAGCGCTAAGATTATAAAAATATTAAAAGTGGGGGGAAAAAGATTGCTAAATATATCTGGTATGTAGAACCATTTGGGGTCAAATTTAAGATTTTACTCTATTTTAAAATTGAAAAACTTAGATTTAACTGGAAAATGACATTGACGTTTTCCTCCATGACCACATGCTCCTCACAACGGTTTCAATGACACAGGACACTTAACTTTTCTCTCCCATATTTACTAACAGCTACTAATAAGCTATTCCTCCCCAAAGTCTTATTCAACCGTGACTGAGACCGAGTGTTAGGCTCATTCAGAAATCCATATAAAAAGACTAGCAGCAAAAGGGGACGGATTTACCTGCCTAGACATATGTCATGTATGGAGTTTTCTCAAATACATACGTCATCTTTTAAAATGGCCCAGATCAAATCTAGCTGAAGAAGTTTTCTTCAAAACGTAGTCTACAAGTTAGTATTCAGGGTGTATGTTGGGGAGAGATAAGCTCCTCCTCTCAACCCATGCCCTGAAGTTCTGAGCCCAAATTAAATGGTGAATATCAACACTTTGGCCGAACATTTGGCCCATGCGTAGCGTCTTCCCATCCCCACGGCTCTTAGCTCAAAATTCTCTGCCACATTAAAAAGGCAGAACACAAAGGCCTTACCCCATTTCCTTTCAGATTCGCAGTTATGTGAGTAAGCATTAGCTGCTATATGAGTACACTGTAAATGGCTTGGGTTAATCTCCTGGCTCCTTTATTCAACCAGTGCTGGTTTTAAGGTTCACAAGGGGTTTCTGAAGTGTCGTTCACAGGTTCTGGGCAAATGGGTTCAATACACGTGCCATTCAATTTTTACACCAGGTAAGCCAAGCTATTTAAAAGCCATGAAGTTCTGAAATTATGGCCTCTGGGTTCTATCACCACTGAGAAGGCAGTAGACGCAGAGCTGTGGCCCTACAGGTAGGTGCTTTTCCAGGGCCCTGGTGAAACTGTAGGCGAGTGACTATATATGTGATACGGCTTCCTTGTTGTTTCACGGAAGAATGTTGTGCAGAAAGTATTTAGTTTTGTCTTTGAATAAAACAGAAAAACGAAGCCCTTTGGAAGAAATTAGTTTTAATATATAATCTGTCATTTGTTCTCGCTACGGATAAGCGTTCATTTTAAATGACTTTATTTTAATTCTTCAGATTAAGTGAGTACAATGATGCACGTCTCTAACGAAAGCACCCGCTCTCCTGAGGCCTCACTGAATGCTGATCCTAGCCCGCATCACTTGTTAATGAGATCTCTCCCTCTGCGGGAATCGGAGAAACGGAACTACATTTTCCCAGAGAAAACACACAACATTCCAGGCTACATTAAAAAGGCAAACCACCAGGCCTTACCCCATCATTTTCGAGCTAGGAGCACGAGCTCCATTCCCTCCGGCTCTTGAAATTTGCATGAGAAAGATTTAATAATTACCGAAGAAATCACTTATTACAACACATACATTTAACTAAATGCAAAGGAATGAGAAATGACCAAAGCTGGGCCACAGCCTTACCTATGAGGGTGTGAAAGACCGCGGCGATGGCGCCGGCCACCACCATGCACAGGACGGCTTTGGTTCTGTCTCGCTTGCTGTTCACGAACACCAGGCCCACATTTTTAAAGTCACTCATGGGACCCGTGAAGAACTTCATCAGGGAATAGGCCAGTCCGTAGCTGGCCAGCATCTCCACCGCATCCTCCTTGACAGCCGCGATGCCCCGGTTCAAGGCCTGTGAGGGGAAAGGCAACCCACAAACAGCATTAGAAAGCCCTTCTCATCTCCGGGAAATCACACTTCTAAAACAAAGCTCAACAGATCACGTTTCCATGGAAACGCTAAGCAGCTTATAGGGCAAATTTCACTGTAATTTCATAAAAGTTATTAGTTTTCATTTTCATCCATATTAGCTTCCGTCTGAAGTAGCTTCCTGCGGGGGAGATGCCTGTCCATTAAAGTCATAAAAACACACACCCAACGAGCATTTTATGTTAATATCAGAAAATAATTCTAAGAAGTTTTGGTTAAAAGCTTAACATATTAAATGCTATTTGTAGGCTGAATCTATATAACAGCAATAGGCATTCTGGAAATAAGTCAACCACTTTAAATGGAGTGGATAATTATTTGTTGTTTCTTTAGAGGAAGGGGTGTGTGTGTGTGTGTGTGTGTGTGTGTGTGTGTGCGCGCGCGCGTGCGCACATGCATAACCTGAACTATTGTGTGTGCATTAGGTAGGTATCTTCACGGCCTGGAATGCGTTCTGTGCTGTGAATAAAGGTATCGAAGGAATTTATTATGCCATCACTGGATGCTATTCACTTGATCCTTACTGTACTTTAACTTGAAATATATTTCTGAGTTCTGTGCAGACAGATATGAAAAGAAAACCATTACACCAAATATACTGTTTTTAAATAATGCCTGCTCAACAAGATGCAATCATAGACTATTCTGATTATATTAACCATCCTCCCTGAGGCACCAAGGGCTTGACCTGGTCAGGGTGGCTCTTCCAAACTAGCTTTTCCATCAACTAGACAATCAATTACACTGGAGATGGTGGGAATAGATGTCCAAGTGGAGAGAATTCTATTTTTTAAATGTTGCCAGAACATTGTCTTGGTCTTTATGTACAGACAACTGACTGAGCAGAAGGGTCAGCTTTCTGCAGAGGTCTATACTTTAAAAATAGATGTTATGTTTTAGATTCACAGTAAAATGTAGCGGAAAGTACTGTTTGTTTCCATACAGCCGATGCCCCAGCACAAACAGCCCCCCCCAACCCCTGACCATGTCAACATCCCCTACCACAGTGGGACATTTATTACAATCAATGGGCCTCCAATGGATGCATCGTTATCACCGAGAGACCACAGTGCATATCGGGGTTCAACTTGGTGTTATACATTCTAGGGGTTTTAACAACCATGTAATGACATATATCCACCATTATATAGTTGAACATTCTATGCAAAGCACTTAGCAAAAATGAATTCATAAGAAAGTATCAATGTGCAAAATGATTTGAGAAAAATCTAGAATTAAAATGTATGATAGGCCCTAGCCAGTTTGGCTCAGTGGATAGAGCGTTGGCCGGGTTCAATTCCGGTCAAGGGCACATGCCACAGTTGTGGGCTTGATCCCCAGTGTGGGATGTGCAGGAGGAAGCCAATCAATGAGTCTCTCTCATTATTGATTTCTTTCTCCCTCTCCCTTCCTCTCTGAAATCAATAAAAATCTGGTTTTTTTTGTTTGTTTTTTTTAAAAAAATGTATAATAGCTATAGTAATTCAGTATCATTCTCTGACAAAGCTAGTTTCTGGTAATTATTTCCCATTGTATCTCTAACCCTTTGTCATCCCACCCAGATCCCTGAACTGGGCAGTGCACCCATGCCCAGATATTGTGATCTGTCCACTAATGGCTCACAGCTGCCCCCAGCCACTTTGGGTAGGTTAAGCTACACTTGACTCCCAGGCAGCACGGGGCCAATGACTGCCTTGTGTGAGGGACCATTGCCTCAGTGAGGGACCATCTGACACACTTGGTGCTCCAGAGCTCCCTGTGGGACCAGTGGAAGCGAATCTAAAGAGGAGACCACATCCTTACTTAACTCTTCTCCACCGCCCACTGCTCCCCTCTCCTCCTGAGAACACTTGCTCCGTAAGTCACTTGGACAAGAATTCCCCAACATGGGGTCTGCTTCCACAGAACCCAACTCAACTCAGGACACTTCTAATTACACTCCTCTCAGCCGCTGAGAACGGTTACGGTTGGTTCTTTTTCCTTCTTGTCCTTCCCAAAATCTAGAGCTGTACATTGGTTTACTTTTTCATTGCTGAAATGTTTGTTCAAATTTAAACGAACATATGACTTAGTACAAGTTTTAAAAGCACACCGGAGGGCACCTAAATAATGTTGATTTAGACTTCATATGTGTCCACTGCAATGCTTTTTTTTTTAATGCTTTCTACTTGTACCAACAGTTCATTGACTGAGCCCAAAGCCCAGTGCTGAGGCAGGTGAGAAGGAAAAGGGCACAGGAGTGACAGCGCTGTCCCCAACACTGAGTGTGGAAGCTCCACTGAGCTCACCATTTCTGGTCATGTGAGGAAAGAGCACTGGGTTTAGAGCCACACAGACCCAGTTGGACCTGCTCCTATCACTAAACTACGGCGTGGCCTTGGTCAAGGTCCTTATTCTTGCTGAAACAGCCCAACTGATCTTAGACTGGATACAAGTGGTGTACAGGGCACACCAAGCAGTGCCTGGAGAAGGCACTAAAAGCAAGGATTTTTGCATATTTTGTTTACCACTCTACACCCACCTCTTTGCTACAGCACAAAAGTTCAAATATTTGTTAAATGAATGAGCTATTTCCTACCAGGAACTTTAATGTTCATACTGATTTTTATGAACTTAAAAATATTTTATTACAAGATGTTATTACTTGTAAGATAAACCATTGATTTGACATTTTTAGTGATCACATTAAATGTACATAGTGATTGGAAAACATATCCTGATTTTAAGAAATATTAAAATGCAAGGGGAAAAAGGAGCTTTAGAATTGAGGATATTAACATTATTAGCCTTTCTATTATTCCCATTTGTAGCAAGCATTTCCTCAAATTTGTTCACTTTCTTAACTTCATAATTTTCTTCTGACACAGAAATATTTATTATGTAGTTGATCAATCATTTCATGGAGTTTCTTTCCATACTTATGGACTCTGCATTCTTACCCACCCACAGATAAGGTAATTTTGTTCTAGTTTATGGCTTCATTTGCACACTTAGCTTTTTAAGCCTCCTGGAACTTACGCTGTGAGATATGGCTTAAAATTAATTTTCTCAAAATAGTTCATTTCTTGAATAAAACACTCATTACTCATTTATTTGGGATGTTTCCTTATCAGTCATTAATTCTTACATAGCCTTCAGTTACCTACTGTCTGCATCATCTGTCTGTCTCATTTTGTTTACCCTGTTTTCCTTCAAAGCATGTTCATCACCTGACATTACATTGTCTGTTTACTTGTTATTTGTCTTATTGTCTCTCTTGTGCATTTGAAAGCAAGCTCCATGGCATAGGAAACTTTGTCTGGTCCATGCTACATCCCTACAACATGATAGGGGGTCACATGACCACTATTTGAGAGAATGTAGTCAAGTGGACACAAGCAGTATAAATATTTACTGAGGCAGGTGAAGAAATGAAATATGCAAATGAGCCAGGGACTCCCAAGAGGAGCTTATTCAGATGGACTAGACAAGGAAACCCCTCCACAGATGTGATATTTGAGCTGAGTCCTGAAGAACTAGAATGAACCATTTGAATGAAAAGCTAGAGGAAGGCACAGGCCTGCAGGAGGGTTTAGAACAGAAGAGAGGCCAGTAAGAGGAACAGAGAGGGGGATAGGGTGAGTTTGGAAAAAGCAGGCCACTCGAGGTCATTCCAAGTCATGGTGAAGAATGTGTGTTTTGTTCTAAGAGCAGTGGGAAGCCATTAAAGGGTCAGAGCAGAGGGTGGACAGAGGCTCACACTGGCTGTGGGGATAAGAGTGGACTGGAGAGGGAAGAGCATAAGCAGGAAGTCAAGAGTTTTGTGGTCACCTGGGAAAGAGAAGGCGCTGGCTTGGACTAGGGCGGATAGAGGAGATGAAGAGAAGCAGAGTGCTTTGAGAGTTTTTTTGGACGTAAAAAGAATGGAACTGATGGTGGACTACAGGGTGGACATGAAGGAAAGAGAAACCAAAGATGACTTGAATTTTTTGGCTTGAGTCACTGGTCAAATGATGTAGCTACTGACTGAGATGAGGAGACCGGGAAGGGAAGATTTGGGAGGAAAAAGCAAGAGCTCCATTTGGGGGCTCCTGTGGAGTCTGAGCTGCCCAGTGAATCCTAACAGAAAAGTCAAGTAGGATAGTTGGCTACATGAGTCTGGAGTCCACAGACATAATACAGTATTGAAAGGCAGGAGTTAAATGAGATAATCCAGACAGAATATAGATTGAAAGGAGTCCAAGATTCAGCCCTATAGCACTCTAGGAATAAATTTAAACACCGTCAGGATGTGGCAAACCTTCCATGTAACACCAGTATTAGAAATATGCTGTAGTTCGGCATTAGTGAGCTAGCCAGAAAGAACAGTTGCTGTGGCTGATAAAGAGTAAGAGCTACAGTTCTGAAATTCAGCTAAACAAGTGTCTGAGATGTCTTTAGAATGAATTAGGTCTTGAGTCAGAATACTGTCCCCAGATAGTCATAAGTAGGTTCACCTGCTGTCTACAGGCAAGTTTCTAAACACACAGGAGCTTCCGAAAGTGAACACATATTAGATGAGAGCCATATCTAACAGTACTCCTACTATGGTAAATACGAAGCTGCCCTCCAGCCACGGACTGGCCTGGTCCCTGATGGAATGGGATGGGGCCTTGCTCACACCCAGCAATGTGGAACATCTGACTTAGAAACATACCGGGGTCCAGAAGGCATTTAGTGGGTCCTACATGCCTGAGTATCTCACAGTGTTTGCCAAGTTCATGGTGTTCTATTGTATGATTCCTCCCCACCCCCTCAACCCAGAAAGTTAGCAAATGACAGAATATTAAAAAGTAAAAAACAAAACAAAAAAACATGCAACATCACACAACTCCGGGGAAATGGCTAAAAAATCCCACATGTCATCTCCCTGGTATGAGCGGTCTTAGATTGTTAAACCCTAAGGGAGATTCTGACATTTCAAACTTGGGCTCTGGAAACCAGAAACATCTCTGTACTGCGGATGGAGAGTCTTCAGACCAAGGGTCGCCAACTCACCTCCCATCACCTCATGCCATTGTTAACAGCAAGCATCCCTCGCTAGCTGGGAGGAATGCTGTGCTCCCTGGGGAACCGGTCCAGGGGGTGACACCTCCTCCCTGAGAGCAGGTCTGGAGCACAGCTTATCTTCTGTCTGGGAGATCTGTGAGGCTCTCCCTCTGTTTCTCCCACTCTCTCTATTCTAAGCCTCACTACTCTTCTCACTTTCACTCTCTTGGCTCCTCTACCTTCTCTATCTTGGCTCCTCCTCTCTGTCCTTCCTTACTACTCTAGCCTACATTTTATGATCATTCCTTTAATCACACCCATGTCAATAACACCCACAACTTATTATCTGAATTCTGACCTTGGAGTCATCGAATCATTTACCTATTCCATTCTTATCTCTATTTATAGACTTCTACTTGGGCTTTGAAAGTGGCTAGAATCAAACATACAACAACACAGACTGTGACCACAACACACCTATTGTTTCCATCCTCAACTGGGCTGCTCTGTTATACTTCCTTCCATCTTTTCCATTCTCAGCAGGTAAACTCACCTCTTATTTCATCTGGAATATGAAGTCCACTATGTAGAAAGAAAATATATTGTTGCTTCTCCCCTTAAACAAACCTCAACAAAACACATCTGCACCCAACCCTTTCTCACCTCCTCTCTCCTGATCCAACGGAAAAGTCAGTCTGACCAGGGCGAGTACAGGGCTATCTACCTGGGTCTTTACATCTGTGTCCCTCCAACCTTGCCAGGAGCCTTGTCACAAGCCACCATTTTCCTCTCCTGTTTGTCTGATTTTTGCTACTTACCTGGCTCTTTCCCAACATTTACTTGTACAAACATAAGTCTCTTCCATTTTAAAAATAAACCTGCTCCTGACTCTTCTCTATTTCTAGTTACCACCCTCCTTCTCACCTCCCTTTCATAGGTAACTTCTCATCATTTGCACTTTTTTTTTTTTCATTTACCCCTCAGCCTGTCCAAATAGCAGCTCCCAAACTGCAGGAACCTGGTCTGTACCCCCAGAACTATAGCTATAACATGGTCTCGCCACATTACAGGTTCAATAAGTAATAATTTGTTAAATACACACTGGGTTCTGGCTTCTGCCTTCCTCTCCTCCACGCATGCTCTTCCTGCTAAACCAACTGGGTACTTTTCTGTCCTCAACTGTCTCACCTCTCAGTAGATCTAACCCAGTTGGCCATGGTCTCTTTGAAACCCCTTTCCCCCTTGGCTATAATGACATTGAGGTTTCTACGTTTCTCTCCCACCTCTTCTGCTTCAGCTCTTTCCCCTTGAGGCTTTCTCTTTTTTCATCTCATAAGTGTTGGTATTCCCAGGGATCTGTCTGGGCCCTTTCCTCTTTTCGTTCTCCATTCTCGCTCAGTGATCCCTCCCCCTCCCACAACTTCAATTACTTTCTGTCTGCTCTAGGTCTCAGATCCACCTCTCCAGGCCTTTTTGTGGGAGAGAGGAAGTTTCAGGCAATATTTCCAATCAAGGGTTGCACTGACTGATTAGCAAAATGCACTTTCACTTCTGATGGGTGGGTGTGCGTGTTTATCATCCCTTGGGAATTATTCAGTTTTGCAGTTTCATTAGTATGCATGGGGCTCTTCTGTTTTAGCCTCTGACAACTGCTTTTTTTCTTTTCCTTCCTTCCTCTTGGGCATATTCCCCCTTTGATTTTCGAAGAACTTCCCTCAGGATGTTCATCGCTTCCTGTTCAAGATCACTGACCACAGCAGAACCATCTGCTGAGCAGTCAGGGAACACACCATTTCTCCCTTGAATTATTCGAACGACTTTCAGCTGCACTTCTCTGTTTTTTTGGACCATCACTGCTTTAAAGAGAGTAAATGATCTGCAGCCAACACAGGTCACAAAGTGGTCTGTGATGTGCAGGTCTTTGCAAGAGGAGAAGTGCACACTTCTGGAAATTGATCTTCATTAGTTTCAACTTCTTTGAGGTAACTTTCTAACAGCTTTTCAACTAGTTCTTTGTATTCCTAATGTATCTCAGCACAGGTCAACTTGCCTTCTTCTTCATCATCAGAGACTTCACATTTTCTGCTTCATGATGTCCAAGATGGGGAGGGACCAGTCCGGGCCTTGAGGGAACCCGGCGATACTCTCCACCACCCATTCTACTTCGTTATCTTCTTCCACAGCCATCCTGCCCTCCGGGGTACCATGGAACCTTAAGCCAGACCCACAGAGCCAGCTAAGGCCTTCTAGCCGCATGTTGCCCAGAGCAAATTGGGAAGAGTTGCCCCCACAGTCGCCCTGCCAGGAGTGCTGTGTGTTTTATGAGTGCTGTTTGCAGTTTTCTGGATATACTAGTACATACCATCCTCTCTCTCTCGTCTAAAGGCTTATGCTTAAGCTCTTTTCTCTACACAGAACCACCTTTACCCCTGTTCCCACCCCATTCACCTGGTAAACTCATCATCAGTTTAGGAAGTGCATCTTCTGGGAAGCTGTCTCCTAGGCCAAGCCCTTCCTCTGTGCTCTGCAACCTACACGGACCCTGGGCCCCGTCACTGCACTCGCCAGGTGTGCTGTGGTTGCCTGTGCACTTGACCCCCATCTCACTAGCACAGTGCTGAGCATAGTAAAAAATCAGTATGTGAAAAAATGAATGTGTTAGCTATAACACACAGCCTAGATCTGGTAGCAAATCTGGTATCTTATATCTGGTCAATAAAATCTCCAACTGCAGGTTTGGTTTTCTGGGTAAATAAACTTATGTTTGGTAGAATCTATGTATTTAAAATATGCAAAGGGATGGCGGTAGCACCATAGACCTTCTTGGAGTCCTGATGTTATCTCAGGAGGCAGGCAAGGACTTCCACTGGCATTTCTCCTCTGCCATACTGGCACCGGGTGCCTACTGGATAAAGGTTGGCTGCTGAACTGTAGACACACAGACATAAATAGAATTCAATATTGGGTCACATGATTAGCCTCTTAGGTGTAAAGCTTAAGCAAAGATTATTTCTGACTCTCTCTCTCTCTCTCTTTTTTTTTTTCCATGTCCTTTGGATGGCAAGTGGGATACGGGACAAACTGTTCCTATGGAGTCAAATCCTGTAACAGAAGTCAGCTGCTGTCAGAAGCAAATAAGAAGTTCAGATTCAGAGGATAAGAGGACCTCCTGCCCAGATCCTGGAGAAACGGAGAGAACCCTGCTGAGAGCTCAGTGTGCCGCAGACAACCAGGGCATGACCTCCACATTCTGAAAGGGGGTGCTTGGGAGGGCAACCAGGCACCGAGAGAGACGGCTACACAATTCAGGGAGGGCCAAAGGCTGTTGGACCCTGATCTTGTAACTGATATTCATGGCCACGCGGTCAAAAGAAATTGATCATGTTGCTCATATAGAAATGGCATTTCAATTTCCTCCACAAAAAGGTGCTGAGTTGGAAACTGGTATTGTTCCCTAAAATAGCAGGAGACTATTATATGAGATGCTAAACGTCCCATTATTTTTTACTTTGAGTAAGATGAATACTTCCTTTGCTGGCCTCATCCTGGATTAGAAAAACCAGTGGGACACAGGGCTGGGTAAGAACTCTGCCTTGCTATAGACTGCCATCTAATCTCTTTGATAAAAGACTACTCCTGTCTACAGCTTCAACATAAAGCAAACTCACTATTGCCACAGATAAAATGGTTTTAAAATCTTTTTCAAACCCAAGATCCTCGGAAAATGCACATTTGTGGAAATGTGGAAATTTAGAGGCCCACGCGCAGGCAACACGACCTGTGGGAACCGCTTCTCCCAAGGACGCGGATCCTCACCATCCTGGACTTCAATCGACTCCAGGAGCCCGGGGCTGTAATTTTCCACTGTTATTGTTCTGTTGGTCTGTATTTTAAAAAGTGGTTTGGGTTAAATTAGATCATTTGTCTTCCCGGTAGTTTTCCAAGCCATGCTTTATTTTCTCAAGGATCTATAGTGCCCTAAACGAGACACCCTTGCTCTGTTTGGCTGGCGCTCCAGCCAGGAACTTGACACCCACACACGAGGTTGTGGTTTAAAGGGAGTAGCCGTCCAATGAAGCCTGGCCTCCTCGGTGTCCAAGGCATGGCTCCGTGGGGCGGTGTCCATATTTAGTGCTTCCCGAAAGCCCGGAGGCCACTCAGGGCAAGTCCAAAATACGACACTTGTGTTACTTCCTGCACCTGGAGAGGAGTTTTCTATACAGAATAGATACACTACTAAACAGGTACGAAGTCTGGCTAACTCGGTTTTCTCCTGTGGGTTTCTTCTGCACTTCAGGGGAAATAAAAGCATTTTGGTTTTGACCTCATCATCTGGAAATATGTTAGTTCATTCAATATATTGTAGTGTCATAGGACCCTCCTCAAATCCTCTGGAGTTTTCATTTAAAAACAAAGCATATTCACCTAAATTTAACTTTAATTTAAGATGGTGGGAGGCTTGATAGAGAAGAGATAATACTATGAACATCCTACTGTGCTTAAAAAATCCCCAAAGGCCCTAACCGGTTTGGCTCAGTGGATGGAGTGTCGGCCTGCAAACGGAAGGGTCCCAGGTTCGATTCCAGTTAAGGGCATGTACCTTGGTTGCGGGCATATCCCCAGTGGGGCGTGTGCAGGAGGCAGCTGATCGATGTTTCTCTCTCATCGATGTTTCTAACTCTCTATCCCTCTCCCTTCCTCTCTGTAAAAAATCAATAAAATATTTTTAAAAAATCCCCAAAGTTTCCTGTGCCACTTGAGTATCTTTACTTATTCCTCACCTTGAGATCGCATCTTTATTACAGAAATGCCTATACTTTTTTACACTTACAAAGTTATGTCATCCCCAAATGATAATATTTCTTGGTTAATATCTCAAGGTTACATCCATTCCACTTCAGAACCGAGTTTTCAATGCTTTTATATTAAAAAAATAACAACACAACTTCATATAAAATAGTCTGGAATAGATCCTGAGATCTGGGGAGTTTTTTTGTGTCCCCCCCCCAATGCCCCAACTTTCTCCCCACCTACATACTGATTACTCCAGCACCTTAAAGTTAGCTGTGGGTCTCTGAGCATCTCAAAAGCGCCATTCTGTTTTTCCGACCATAACATTTGGCAGTGTCTATTGCCTCCTATTGACATTTATAATGCATTTTATATGAAGAGAAGGAAAAGGGGATGCCTACTTGCATTTGGACCTCATGAAACCCAGTAAGCACAATAACGATGGTGATGAGAATATCTTAGCCACTAACATTTACCAAGGGCTCGCTCTGTGACAATTGCTGCTCTCAGATCTTTACTTCTCCCGCCAACTCTGTGAGGCTGCTACCACTATTCCCCAGCTTGCTGGTGGGGAAACTGGTGCAGGGAGAGGGCCAAGTCACTCTTGCCAGGGTGACAGGGAGCTGAAGAAGAATCCAGACAGCTGACCTCAGGTCTTTTGATCAGAACCATCACTCTATTACACTGAAACCAAGCCCTCCTTCCACTTCGCTTCAGATATTACAGAGAGTGCCAATTGCTTCTGTAAACAGAGAGGATTAGCTGATTAGATCGAAGACAACTTTTGGATAAAGCCAAAATTATCAAAATTGTCAAAGGTCCTGAAGTGAAGATTATTTTTTCAACAATAATGTGTAGCAAGTACTGCTCCTGCAAATGTGGAAGACAAATGGAGTGAGACTGAAGTCATCATACATTTGAGTTGTGGCAAGAAAATAAGAAGAAAAAGTCAGGTGACTTATGCTCTGCCATTGGCACCACACAGCGTGGGGACGGGTACACGCCTGCGACCAACAGCCCCGCAGGGGCCCGCCCTGAGCTCAGCACCTGCTCCACCGGCACCAGTGTGGCCCGAAGCTCAGAGAGGCTCTTGACAGTGGACAAGGATTTTTATGGGCTTCTTTCATAGATGGGATAATGCGTCACCCCAGTTCCTACAACTTGTCCAAAAAATTTACTGGCTTCTCAGCTGCAGAATTCATATATTTTTTGCTTGGGGTTTGGTTATGACTCGCTGCTGGTATTTATATGACTGGCACACATAAGCCTTGTGAAAGGTTTCTAAGGGACTGGAGCTTTTGAACTGATTGCCTTTAGGCGGTGGGTGCAAGAGAGTAAAAACTGGGCATCAAACAGGTCAGTCCATCTAGTCTATGGATGTTCTATACCAGCGGCCTGCGTACACATGCACACACATGCACACATGCACAGGCATACACACACACACACCTGGAAAGGAATCCCAACAAAACTCAGGCAGACAATATTTAATGTGACAAAGCTGTCTTCGGTGTTTGCCTGGCAGAAGCCTTCCAGGGAGGTCCCTGTCAGCGCCTGGGAAGGGTGTCTATCAAACCAGTAGAGTTACAACCAAGGCTCTGATAGTTTAAAGTAAAAAAAAAAAAAAAAAAAAAAAAAAAAAGGGAACTTCATTAATGCACTCATTTCCACGTATTTTGATCAATTAGAATCAAATTGAATCATCAAAATAAATGAAACGCCAAATTCCTGGGGTGCAAAGCCAAGTAACCACCCCCACAAAGCGAACGTTGCTATGTTATTGGCACACTTTTTCTTAATACCTGGGATGAGACCTCTTAGAAGAATTCCCTCTGTTTGTCTCACTTGAAATACGCCATGGCTTCCAACGGTTTTAAAAACAAGGCTGAATACTAGAAGCTGTGTGCGGGCCAAAGGGCAGTTGTAAAACGTCGACCTGGGGGCAGGAGAGAAGAGGAACCCTCTCTCTTTTGACACTCTGTCCTGCTGCTGCTTACTTAAGGTGACCTACTCCCATCTTTTTGGACTTTAGCACCTAAATCATGATTTATTTACAAATAGGTAAAACAAATATTCTAACGCAGCCTGACTATAGAGCATAAAGGCACCTACCCGGCCGGTCTGCGGTCTGCAGGGTCAGAGAAAGCTTCCTGGAGGCTGACAATGCCCCCTGGAATTCCCTCACTGAGCTACCTCTTAATACCAGCTGAAATGCCAGCATCTTCCTTGTCCCTTCGGCCCCATCCTCTGAGATCAAGGTCAAGTCCCCCCCCCCCCCCCCCGAAACCCTTCCCTAACCAGTCTCAGCCACAGGACAGCTCCTGTCACAGGTGATCACTTATTTACTTATAGAACTATTTCATTCATTCAAATACATTAAGTAAGTATGGCTACTGGCATGGCACCATGCTCTTTATTGACCAATGAAAACAATATGGTGGTCAAACACATGCTAACCTTTAATGACCACCAGGTTCACACATATTAGTCAATGAAGAGCACAGTGCCAGGCCAACAGGACATATTCCCTACATATATTTGAATCTTTCTTTATATTCCTCACAAATCTTAGAACTAGGGGCTTGTATGAATTGTTACTCACTGGTTAACTGTGGTAAGGACCAGGGCAGTTTTTGCATGACAAGAAGGACAGATTTGAGGACCTGAAGATGGATAACGTGGTGGGGTGGGGAAGACAGTATAAAGTCTGAGAGAGATACACAAGTAAGAAGGGCTATCACAGAAACAAGTGTGCTAACATATAAACACAACACAATCATATAGACAGCAGGCTGGAAGGGGCCAATGGGGGAAAAGGAGACATATGTAATACTTTCAACAATAAAGAATTATTTAAAATATTAAAAAAAACAAATCCTATAGACAAGACAGTAATTCTAATTGATCAAATGGGTCAAAAAGGGAACTGCTGAAACAAAAATATGTGGAATGTGACCTAAATATCTGTGCAAAAGAAAAAAATTAGCTTGAACTCTTTTAGTATAACCACATTTAAACTCATCTGACATTACCTATAACAGCATTTATATAAAAAATTTAAGAATCATTCCAACCTCAATGTTAGGATTCTCATACCACGTCTCAT